>NW_011495071.1:9669009-9681477 GCF_000754665.1 Bison bison bison
GGGGGGTTAGGTAGCAGGGGGGTGGGGACAGTTATTACGTAGAGCATGTCTTTCAGTTGGCCTGGATTTTAGGCGTTTGTTGCTTTGTTCTTCCCCTTTCACCCAGGTCTGCAGCCAAATCTTCTCCCCTTTCCGCAACAACAGAGCTCGCTCCTCCTTCCGCAGACGGGGCCTGGCCTCACATCCCAGGTAAACACGCGTACTCCTCCTCTCCCCTCTAGGAACCTCTCAGCTCTTGATGGAGTTAAGCTCCCTGGTTTCTCCCTCTGGGGAGAGCGAATAGCAAGGGATTGTCCCCATTGACACAGAGGAGGAAATTCAAGCCACAGTCGGAGGAAATGAGTGACCCAGTGTCACTTGTGGAGCCAGAATTAGAAGCCAGAGATTCCAGCTCCTGGGCTAGCCTGCTCTGGACGCGCGCATTCCACTCCATCCCCGATCAGGCCCCTGCATCAGTGCTCTGCAGGGCTCAGCTAGCTTTCCAGACACACTAAAGTTACTGCCGCCCTCCTGGTACTCTCAAGACCCAAGGGGGAGACCAGAGAGCCACAGGCTTGATGTCAGGAGAACACCAAGACAAGGTCTCTCATCTCTGGGCCTCTCTTAAGAACCCACTCTTTGAGGGACTTCCCTGGTGGTCCAGGGAACTCGCGCTTTCACTGCAGGGAGCACAGGTTTGATCCCTGGTCAGGAAACTGAGATTTCATGTGCCACGTGGCAGGGCCAAAATAATAATAATAATATATATATATATATATATGATTGCTTTTCTAGATTGGCTTCTGTAGTGGACAGGTCCCTGGGTTGGGAAGACTGAGGTCTGCAAGAGGGCCCTTTGCAGAGCTGCCCTGGTGCCGCACAGCACCTGCTTGCCAGTGAGAAAAAAAGGCACCACATCCTCTGGCCAGAGGCAGCCTCATACCAGGGAATGTGGCTTGGCCAGAGCAGCTGGAGTTACATCAGAGCTGCCACCCCTCCCCCTCATTAGCTGCCCCTGTGCAGTTAACCCCTACACCACTGCATGAGATGGCTCTGCAGAATCCGACGTGTAGAAGAGCTGGGAATGACTGCAGAGATCCTAATCCCTTCTCTGCGCTAAAATCCCCATGGATTGCCCCTGGCTTTACAGTGCTGGAGTCCACTGAACTTCTGGAAGAGCCGAGGGTGCCACCTAGTGGCTAATAGAAACGAGGACACCAGTGTCCTAAGCTCTCAGACCTCTTCCTTACTGCTAGCGGAATATCATCACCACAGACTTAGATCTGGAATAAATCTTAGAGGATTCTGAAGATCAACTCATGTGACTTATAACACAAGAGCCGGGTGCGACCAGAAGCAGAAAGACTGGAAGATTATTAAGATCATCCTGAGGCAGCAGTAAAGAGACCTACTCAGAGTGGTAGCAGTAAGGGTAGAGGATGAGATGGTTAGACAGCATCACTGACTCAGTGGACACGAGTTTGAGCAAACTCCAAGAGACAGTGAAGGACAGGGAGGCCTGGTGTGCTGCAGTCCGTGGGGTCGAAGAGTCAGACACGACTTAGTAACTCAACAACAGCAACGAGTAAGGGCAGAAAGGAGGGGCTGACAGAGGATGTGGGGGAAGCTGACTCAAAGCAGTTCTGCAGCTGATTGGATGTGAAGGTGGGACATGGGCTTTGTCCTGAGGGTCTGGTCTGCGCCACCCAGTCTCCCACTGAAAAGGTTCAAAGCCTAATGGTTTCAAATCATTCTGTTCTAAAATAACCTCCCTCGAGGAAAAGAGTCCTTAACGTTTCTCTGGTCATCACAAGGTTGCCTGTGTGAATGGGAGGCCTGAAGAAAAGACTAAAGTTAATCCCAGGCTTGGAAAGGAGTAAACTGGAAAGGAAGATAAAAGAGTGGACTTAGGCCACTTCATCCACATGGGTAGCAGCACAGCCGTTGCCCTGGATATAAGCCCCTTAGGACCCCAAGCCTGGGCTCCATGCCTTTTTCACGGACGAGCTCGATTTACTCCTGACCCCAATAGGCATAAATTGGATTCCAGGTATAAGAGTCTGTTCTATGAACATAAACTAAAGAAAGAACATCTCCTGGCAACCATGAATGCGATCAAGGGGCACTTGGATAGTAGTGGAATACCTTTGATTTTAAAAAAAAGAAAAGCAGAAAGCAAAATATTCTCGTGAAAGAAAATGATGGTTTAGAAAGTAAAATGGTGGTCACGAGAGTCTGGAATTTTATGGGAATTCCATTAACATAATGAGTCTCAGATGCCCACTGTTATCTTCAGTTAATGCCTGTTGAACACCTCAGTCACTTTGCTTTGTGGAAAAGAACAGACGAGACAAACAACCTTCTCCTTATCCCATTTTGAGATTTGTTTTGGGGATCTTTGTAGACAACCCTGCTAGCTCCTTTTACGGTGGAAAACTGAAAGGAGGAAGTTACCTGCTCAGAGTCAAACTGAGTCATAGGCTAAAGCCCAGAAAGGCCACCGCCCTGTCCCACACTCCTGTTTCTGCCCTAGCTGCTCCTGCTGGTCCCTTCGCGTCGTTGTTGTTTAGTCGCTAAGCCATGTCTGAGCGACCTCATGGACTGTAGCCCGCCAGGCTCCTCTGTCCGTGGGATTTCCCAGGCAAGTATACTGGAGTGGGTTGCCATTTCCTTCTCTAGGGAATCTTCCCAACCCAGGGATCAAACCTGCATCTCCTGCATTGGCAGGGATTCTTTACCATTGAGCCACCAGGGAAGCCCAGTCCCTTCACAGAAACTCCAATTTCCACTTCCAAACACTGACATAATAGGAATCTAACCTGTTAGCCTCTAAGCAGGGCTTTAGTGCAAAAAGCTCAGAGAATGCCATTTCATCTGTTGACTGTTTGTGGGTGAGCTTGGTGTGTGTCTCCTCTTAGGCAGTTGGGCGCCCTGGGCTACCAGGATCTTCTTTAGAACCCCATCTGGAAGCATCTCAGCATCTCCCTGTGCCCAAGCATCTCCCCAGTGCTGGAGGAGCTGACGAGCCCAGTGACCTAGAGGAGCTGGAGAAGTTTGCCAAGACCTTCAAGCAGAGGCGCATTAAGCTGGGCTTCACACAGGTTTGGTTTGGGACTGAGGAGGTGAAGAACTCGGGCTGAGTAGAGACTGGACTTCCTAAGTGTAGGTGTAAGAGCACCTCAAGCTCATGGTGTTCGGGGCAAACCCATTGTGCCCCTGTGTCCCCTAGCAATGGGGCACAGGTGCCATTGGTAGGGAAGCCGGGGACCCTGCTGATGGAGGGGGCAAGGAATGAGAGCCAGGCCAGAGGCAAGGCACACACCACTCAGAGTCTAAGGAGAGAAGTAACCAGGTTTCCATCTTAGAGGAAGAAACCTGGAAGGGAGCCAGGGTGATGGGTGGGAGCTCAAAAGGTGTGGCGAGGAGCTAGGATGGTGGGGGATGTGGACAAAGGGGAGAAGGGACCTGTCAATCAAGTTCCTCCCTCTCCACCCCCACGTGCAGGGCGATGTGGGTCTGGCCATGGGAAAGCTGTATGGTAATGACTTCAGCCAGACAACTATCTCACGATTTGAGGCCCTCAATCTGAGCTTCAAGAACATGTGCAAGCTCAAGCCGCTGCTGGAGAAGTGGCTGAACGATGCAGGTAGGCCTTGAGGACATGAAGATGGATGGTGCCTTAGAGCAGTGGTCCTCAACCTTTTAGGCTCCAGGGACTGGTTTTCATGGAGGACAATTTTTTCACAGACCCAGGGTTGGGGAGTGGTTTCGGCATGATTCAAGCGCATTACATGTATTGTGCACTCTATGTCTATTATGATTACATCAGCTCCACCTCAGATCATCAGGCATTAGATCCCAGAGGTGGGGGACCCCTGCCTTCGAAGGTCTGCAGAAAGGGGCTGGTGACTGATCTATGCTGGGGCTTTCAGTGGTCAACACACAGGGCCCTTTCCTCTCCTCCTGAGTCTGGAACCAACAGAAAAATAAGACACCGGGGACAGGACCTGCCTGGCCTCACCATAGAACTGCTCACCAGAGACAAAGGTGGGGTCTCCAGAGCCAACACACCCAGACTACTGTCTGGACTGGGTCTAGAGCAGGGGCATAGGGAAGGGGGCTCTCCAGGGTCTCATGGCCGGGAGGAGGAGGCAACAGGCACAACAAAAGATCTTTATCTGGCTAATCCTTGAGTAGGTTTTCAGAGGCCAGCAAGTTACTTGGGAAAGTGTTCCAGCAGGAGTGGGGTTTGCAGGAGGATTCAGTCAGGCGTGGTGGCCATGGAGGCAATTCCAGGAGGCCCAGGGTATAAGCCAGGGGCAAAACATTTGGAATAATGAATGGAAGAGTTTGGTGTCAGGGAACAGTGTGGGATAGGGTTCTTAACCAGCATTAGCAGTATCTATGGAGAAGGCAATGGCACCCCACTCCAGTACTCTTGCCTGGAAAATCCCATGGACGGAGGAGCCTGGTAGGCTGCAGTCCATGGGGTCACTCAGAGTGGGACACGACTGAGCGACTTCACTTTCACTTTTCACTTTCATGCACTGGAGAAGGAAATGGCAACCCACTCCAGTGTTCTTGCCTGGAGAATCCCAGGGACGCGGGAGCCTGGTGGGCTGCCGTCTGTGGGGTCACACAGAGTCGGACACGACTGAAGCGACTTAGCAGCAGCAGCAGCAGTATCTTGGGACAGACAGTACTTTTTCATGGAAGCTGCCCCATGAATTATAGGCTATTTAGCAGCATCCTTGGTCTCTACACACTAGATGCCCGCCCCCTGTTGTAACACCCAAAATGCCACGAGATAGTGCCAGACGTCCCTGGGGGAAGGATGGGGGTAGTACAAAGTCATCCCAGGGTGAGGAGAAGAGCCAGTGGTGGGGCTGGGCTCTAGTCTGTAGATAGTGTGGGTTAATGGTTACTATGGGGCTTCCCCGGTGGCTCAGATGGTAAAGATTCTGCCTGCAACGCAGGAGACCCGGGTTTGATCCCTGGGTCAATACCCTGGAGAAGGGAATGGCAACCCACTCCAGTATTCTTACCTGGAGAATCCCATGGACAGAGGAGCCTGGCAGGCTACAGTCCATGGTGTCACAAGAAGTCAGACATGACTGAGTGACTAACACTTCACTTCCCAGTGGTTACTAAGGATAAAGAGGAGAGTGGGAGATGGGCAGCCAAGGATGGGACCCTCTTGGAAGTCCTTCCACATGGAAACAAGGGAGTGGGTAAGGAAGCGTCCCCACCAGGCTGTCCCTTTGGCAGGTTTTACTGGAGCGCTGAACTGAGAGAGATGACCAGAGAGTCTTAGGATCTTTGGGAAAGGACCTTGCAGATCTCTTCTGGTGTGACTCCCCGTCTGCGCCTGAATGCTTCTGGAGGGCCCTCCCAGTTGACCCCTCACACCACCTCAGCTGCAGCACTCACGCTGCAAAGGAAGTGGCCTCACACTAGCCTCTGGCCTCCAAGGGCCATTGCTTTTAGCTCAAAACCCCAGTTCCCATTTCCCTCAGGATTCACATCCAGGCCTCCTTGTAAAAGACAGACCTGTGAGTGCCACTGCCCTCACCCACTCACACCCACACATGCCGCTGATGTCTGGGTGTCCCTGAACCATGACCGCAAATGCTGGAGGCACCGAGGTGGGAGGCGTGGAGGACCTTTGCCCGGAGCAGCGAGGAGAAGCAGGATTCTCAGGCTGTTCATGCTCCCCTGCGAGGGGTGGGGCCGCGGACCTGCTGGGAGAGGGTCATGGGACCTCAAGTCCAGGGAGACAGAGCCTGTACCGTCTGCCTTCCCCTCTCTGAGCCTCCTCTCCTCTCCCGCTCCACACAGAATCCTCCCCGTCGGACCCCTCGATGAGCACCCCCAACTCTTACCCCGCCCTCAGCGAGGTGTTCGGGAGGAAGAGGAAGAAGCGGACCAGCATTGAGACCAACATCCGTCTGACTCTGGAGAAGAGATTTCAAGATGTGAGCAGATCTTTGGGGTGGGGGCAGGTGGGCTGACTTGCACAGGAGGGTGAGCATACACGCACACATCCTTGGGCACCACCCCCGAGCCCCCAACACCTGCCCTGGGAAAGGGTCAGAAACAGAGACCTGCCCCTTCTCCAGGTGCTTGAGTGACAGGCTGGGCTCCAGAAACTTCCTCCCCCACAGACCCTGCTGGCTCTGACCTCTATTTGGTACCCATGATCCCTTGAGCCGAGAGATTTAGACTGGGATCTAGAATCCTAGTGGAGAGGATTGTATCTGTATCCAGTTGAGATAAAGGAAGCAAAGCCAGGACATTGTGTATATATTCTTTATCTTCCTCACATTGCTTTGTATTTTTCAAATTATATACGTAAAATAAATACTCATTGTAAAGAATTTGGAAAATGCAGGGAAATAGGAAAAAAAATTCACCACCAAATGTCATCTATGTATGTCCCTCTGTTTCTTTCTTTGGCATACACTTGCTTCTCTGCTGGCTCAGATGGTAAAGAATCTGCCTGCAATGCAGGAGACCTGGGTTCGATCCCTGGGTCGGGAAGATCCCCTGCAGAAGGAGATGGCAACCCACTCCAGTATTGTTGCCTGGAGAATCCCATGGACAGAGGAGCCTGACAGGCTACAGTCCAGGGAGTTGTAAAGAATCGGACATGACTGAGCAACTAACACTTTCACTTCACATACACTTAAATATTTGTGATCGTATTACATACACACATTGTTTGGGACTTGCAGCAAAAGTGTACTCTGGAGTCAATATGTGGAAGCTAATAATACCAGTTATGTGCCCCATGGGAGCCGGGGAAGAGACGAGGGATAAACATGTGTGGCCTAAAGAGCCTTTAATCAGGGTCCCTTAGGGACCGGCCTCCAGAGTTTCCATCCACACCGCTCAGGTCCCTCAAGGATGTACCCGTGGCCTAGTTCTGCCTCGCAGGCCCCAGGCCTCCAGGACTGTGGCCTCCCCAGCAGATTCCCCCATGCATGTGACTGAGGACTTGATGGCTGCATCCTGCTGGCAGGATGATAAGAGTTGGCTTTTCCTTTTGCTGAAGTTTCTCAGAGTAGCAAGAGTAAGGGAGGCTGTAGAAAGGAGAGAAAGGGGGCTAAGATCAAAGATTGAGTTGGGGGTGGAAGCGGTCAAAACAAAGGAGTGATGGATATATATATATATATTTGAGTATGTATACAAATGTATGTGCTTCCCTGATGGCTCAGTGGGAAAGAATCCACCTGCCAATGCAGGAGACATAGAGATGTAGGTTCAGTCCCTGGGTTGGGAAGATCCCATGGAGAAGGAAATGGTAACCCACTGCAGTACTCTTACCTGGGAAATCCCATGGACAGAAGAGCCTGGCAGGCTACAGTCCATGGAGCCGCAAAGAGTCAGACACGACTTATCGACTCACACACACACACACACATGCTTATCTCCTCTGAAGTCTTGATGAGTCCACGTGTTTTAACTAGCATTTCCTATTCTGAGGTAGGCAGGAAGAAACCAGCTGAGAGAAGTTTTCCTCAGATTATGAGGAGAGAGGGGAACATGGGTTCTGGGGATTCAGCCTGCCCCACCAAGCTCATCAGCTTCTTTATTCAGAACTTCTCCTGGATAAGAAGTGAGAGGAGAGCCTCCACCCTATGTCAGGCCCTGCACTTGGCAGTTGACACACATTTTCTCCTTCAGTCTCCACAATAATCCTATACAGTAGTCATTATTACTCTCCTTTCATAGATGGTTCTGGAGAAGGCAGTGGCACCCCACTCCAGTACTCTTGCCTGGAAAATCCCATGGACGGAGGAGCCTGGTGGGCTGCAGTCCATGGGGTTGCTAGGAGTCGGACACAACTGAGCGACTCCACTTTCACTTTTCACTTTCATGCGTTGGAGAAGGAAATGGCAACCCACTCCAGTGTTCTTGCCTGGAGAATCCCAGGGACAGAGGAGCCTGGTGGACTACCGTCTATGGGGTCTCGAAGAGTCGGACACGACTGAAGTGACTTAGCTTAGCTTTTCATAGATGGTAAGACTGAGGCTCAGAGAGGTTGGGAAAGTTTCCTGAGGCCACAGAGTAAGGGCTAAAACCACTATTCCATCTTAGGTCTGATTCTAAAGCTTTTGCTCCATCTATTGTTCTATCCTGCTTCCTGGAACATCTCTCCCCCACCTTCGATTCTTGGTCCTGTTCCCTTCTCCTCCTGATGGCTCTGTCCCTTTGGTTTCTGTAGAACCCCAAACCCAGCTCTGAGGAGATCTCCATGATTGCAGAGCAGTTGTCCATGGAGAAGGAGGTGGTGAGGGTCTGGTTCTGCAACCGACGACAAAAGGAGAAGCGAATCAACTGCCCTGTGGCCACACCCATCAAATCACCCATGTACAGTTCCCGGCTGGTGAGTGGCCAGGAGCCAAACTGCCTGCCAAGCACTGGGGGAGATGAAGCCTGGAGGCCAAGAATCTTCCCCATCCTAAGGAAGATGGGGTGGGGGAGTATGGAGTAAATAAATAAGCAAAGAGATACTACATATCAAATATATATAATATAAAGTAAAGAAGAATAAGGAGATAGAATGTGATGGTAAGGAGCTGGTGTTTCAGTAGAGGGGTGAGAGAAGGCCTCTCTGATAAAGTGAGATTTTATCAGGGATCTAAGTATTGAAAGGGAATGAAATATAAATATCTGGAGGAAAGAGTTGTTCCAGGTAGTGGGACCAGAAAATGAGAAGAGCTGGCATGTTTGAGGAGCAGCACGCAAGCCAGTGTCACCAGGGCAGAGCAAGGAAGGTGGTGAGGAGCGGGAGATGAAGTCAGAACAGGAACCCATTCACTAAGGAAAGGTCTTAGAGGCCATCAAAAGGATCCTGGCCTTCATCTTAAGTGAAATAAGATACCACTAGAGAGCTGCCACGGGCTGCCATTTGGAGATTAATCTGTGTGGAAGCAGGATACCACCTGAGAAAGTTACAACAATCAAGCTTCGAGGGGTGGAAGCTTGGGCTAGGGTGGAGGGCATGGTGGGGGGAGACGTGGTTGGACTCTAAATGGATTTCCACCATGAAGCCAACAACGTGTGCTGTTAGCTCAGACAGGAAGTACGAAAAACGAGGCCAAGCTGACCTCAACGGTTCTGACCTGAGCAACACATTGGCAGGTGTTGCCATTTTTTGAGATTATAAAGACTGTAGAGGAACAGGTTTGAAGGGTGGGGAGGTGAGCAGAGAATTTAGAGCTGGTTATATTAGACTTAACATCCTAGGCATCCAAGAGAAAGTGTCAAGTAGATGGTTATATCTAGGAATCTAGAATGCAAGGGGAGAAGTCAGGGCTGGGAGTGATTTGAAGTTCAGGCAGACTGGGAGGCCTGGAGGGTAGAAAATATCTTCTCCATCCCTGGGATTGGTGAAGGTTGAAGATTAAGGGAGGTGGGGGTAATGGTGTTGTCCCCATGTTTCTAGCACTCAAGGGTGGCTGAAATCCAGCCTCATCCTGGCATATTTCATAAACGCATACTATTGTTTATTCTTTCACCAAACATTGATCAACCATCTACTATGTATTGTTCTTTGTACCAAGTGCTGGGGATACACAAATAAATAATATTTGTCCCCTGTCCCGGAGGACCTCACTGCCTAGCAGAGGAGACAGACAAATAATCAAATGGCAGACAACACGATGGTTTCTCTCAGAGAATTTAGGAGTAGCAGCTAACAAAGCCTCGGGAGGTGGTGGTTAGGGAAGGCTTCCCCAAGGAGATAATTAATGCCTGAGCTGAGTCTAAAAAGACAAGAAGGAGTGAAGAGGCAAGTAAGTGTGTAGCGGGTAGAGTTCCCAGAGGAGAAAGTAGAAGAACCATGGTGCAGTGGTGGGAAGCAGGGTGAAGAGGGCACGGAACAGCAGGTGGTTCCATGGGGAGGACTGTTGACAGATAAGACTGCATAGATCAGCAAGGGCCAGATGGAAGGGATTGTGGGCAGGGGTAAGGGAGGTGAAGGCTTGGGGAATTGCTGACGGATTTGAAGCAGGGCACTGGCATGATCAAATTTGCTTTTTAGAACCACCACTCTGACTGCAGTCATAGAGGGTGGCTTGAGAGGCACCAGGCTTGGTTTCAGAGATGAGTTAGATGTGACCGCAGTTATCCAGTAAAGATAGGATGAAGGCCGAAGCAAAGCCATTTGGTTAGATGAGGGGCATGGGAGAGATTCAGGAGATAATTAGAAGGTAGAATTATTAGGTCTTGGTTAATAGCTTGAAAACTGGGTGGGGGCAGGGAGAACCATAAAGGGAAGAGAGTACTCTGGGATGCCTCTCTGCATTCAGGCCAGACTGACTGGGTAGAAGCTGGTGCCGATGACGGAACAATTATACGTAGGGGAGGAGCTGGCTTAGGAGTAGGAAAAAATTATTTCAGTTCCTTTTGTTTTTTTTCATCTGGCTGTGCTGAGTCTTAGTTGCTGCATGTGGAATCTAGTTCCCTAACCAGAGATCAAACCTGGGGCCCCTTGCATTGGGAGCACAGAGTCTTAGCCACCGGATCTCCAAAGAAGTCCCATTTTAGTTCTTTACACCATTATGATATACAGTAAGGCCTATGGGTCACCCAAGTAGGAAAGTCCCCGGGCACTTGGAATAATGGGTCTGGAGTTCAGAAGGAAAAGCCAGGATAGAGAAGTGAGCTGGGGAGTCATAAGCACACAGGTGGTGGTTGGCATCCTGGGTCAGGAGGGTCTCACCTGTTTAATTTGTACAGAAGAAGCAAAGAAGAAAATTGAAATCCCAACCCTGGGAAACACCAGCATTTGAGGGCTGGGCAAAGGAAGAGGACCGAGGGGAGAAAATATGAAGGTGGAGCCAGAAAAGGCAAGAAATTGCAATGAAGTGGGTGAAGCAGCTGTAAGGAGCCCTGAAGGATTGCCGTGGGAACACCGATGAAAGACCCCCAAATCAGGATGGGATGCAGGAGGGCTGACTCCCTAATTTGTTTGGAGAACAGGTTGGGAATTCATAAAAAGAACAGCATAGCAGAAGGAATAGTCTGTGAGAGGCATTGAATTCTAAAACAACATGATGCATCTGGGGAACCACAAGCTTTTTGTTCTGGCTGGAGCTAAGGGTTTAGGCCTAAGACAGGAGGTTGAGGAGAGCTGGATCATGGTGGGCCATGGATGCTAAATTACCCTCGAAGCTATGAGGAGCCATTGACAATTTGAAGTTGGAGACAATATGATGTTCATTGACCATTCATTTCTTAAATATTTATTGAGCACACACTATTTGGCCCTGAGATGTGGCAGTGCACAGGATCGTTATTGGTGATCTCTGCTTAGAGTCTAGCAAGGAAAACAGACATTAAACAGAATGCAATTTGTGATGAAGCCTCCAGAGAAGGCGTGTGGGTATTTGAGGGACCAAACCTAGTCCAGGTATCAGGGACTTCTCTTTGGAATGATGGTCAAGTTGATGGCAGAAGAAAGAGTAGACTCGAATGGGGTAAAGGTCTGAGTTAGAGGTGGGGAAGGGGAGCAGGATGGCGGGGCAGAGGGAGTGTTGGGAAGAACATTCTCTGCAGATGAAACAGTGTGGGCAAAGGCCCTGAGGCTGGGGTGGGCAGGGAGAGGAAGCACAGAAGGTTGGAATGGAACACAGGGAGGGAGACTGTGTGAATGAGGAGGCTGGAGCAGTAGGCGGGCTAGATCCTGTAGGGCACTGTAGGCCACGTGAAGGAAACCGAACTATGCCATGAGAGATTTGGAATCTTTAAAGATGGGGCTTTGTCTAGAATAGTTGGGAGGTAGCTATCACCTCAGTTCAATCCGAGCTGGGGACACCAATGTGGAGAAAAGAAGTGGGAGGCATGGAAGAGCCATAAAGGAGCATCATGCATTCTCATCGTGCATTGGATACTGAGCACCTGCCAAGTTCTGGGTGCTGCAGCAGACACTGAGGATCCAGCAGGGGACCACACAAGCATCACACTCCCCTCATGAAGTCTCCAGCCTAGTCAGGGAGAAAGATGTTAAATAAATAGTCACATTAATACTTGCAGTCAATGCTAAAGGAAAACAACCCTGAATATTCATTGGAAGGACTGATGCTGAAGTTCCAATAATTTGACCACGTGATGCAAAGAGCAGACTTATTGGAAAAGACCCTGATGCTGGGAAAGGTTTAAGGCAGGAGGAGAATCGGGTAGCTGAGGATGAGATGGTTGGATGGCATCACTGACTCAATGGACATGAATCTGAGCAAACTCTAGGAGATAGTGAAGGACAGAGGAGCCTGGCACGATGCAGTCCATGTGGTCGCAAAGAGTCGGACTCAACTGAGCGACTAAACAGGAACAACAATACTTGTGGCATCCTGAAGGAAGAGGGTAGAGAAAATGCTCTAATTCGGTCTTCTCCTTGGGTCTCACTGGAACATTGTCCTTGGGACTGGGACATAGTTTCTTCTACTTCTGGTGTGAAATAATCTCCAAGATATACTGTTAAGC
>NW_011495071.1:9681577-9703675 GCF_000754665.1 Bison bison bison
AAAAAAAAAAAAAAAAAAAAAAAAAAAAAAAAAAAAAAAAAAAAAAAAAAAAAAAAAAAAAAAAAAAGAAAAAAAAAAAAAAAAAAAAAAAAAAAAAAAAAAGAAGAAGAAGAAGAAGAAAGAAAGCAAAAAAGGCAAAATTATTCAGAGCAGTGTGGGCAGAATGCTACTATTTATATAAAAACTTAAAGGGAGAGCCATATCTCTGCTTGCACATGTACAGCCTGTCTCCAGATAGAAGAGAAGAAGCTGGTTGCAGTGACTAAATAATTATTTATTTAAAAACAACAACAAATGGCTTGGGGTGTGGCAGCAAGGGGTGGGTGGAGGAAAAGAGGGAGGGAGATTATTGATAGCATCTCTCACCACGCTGCCCCACACCTGTCTCCACCCTTCGTGGGCCCCCAGACTACTAAAGAGGCTCCTTGTGAAAGGGTAGGTCAATGAAAGCAGCAGAACCATTGCTGATTGATTAGGAAACGAGTACATGCTGAATCCTGTCGGCATGGGAAGTTCCAAACTAGGGGAGGGCAGGGGTGGCCAGTCGAAGCTCCCTGAGCAGAACCTCCCTACGAGGTCCTGGGTGGAGGCTGATCCGAGTGTCCCAGGACAGCATGAGAAGATGAAGGGGGAGGAAAAGTATGCCGAGTTCAGCTCCAGTGAAGAGATAAACAGCAGCTCAAGACATACAAGAGTTGACAGCTTCTGCAGGAAGGCAGGGAACTAACATTTAACAAGCCAGGTACTCTTTGCCAGGCATTGAGTTAGAAGCTTAATGGACATTATCTCATTAAACTTAATTAAAAGAAAATATGAGGGAGGTGTTACTGTTGTTTTACGGATGAGAAAACCAAATCTCAGCAGGGTTAAGTAACGTGCCCCAGCTACACAGACAGTGATGGAGCCAGGCCTCACTCCCAGATCTGTTGGGCCCCTGTGTCTATTTAGGATGGTAATACTGAGGGTAGGGATTCCTGGACTGTGTGGGAAGGTTAAGCTACAGTACCTTAGGTCCCTTCCCAGCCCAGAGTTGATGATGCTGTGAGGTCTCCAGGGCGAGATGCAAAGCTTCAGAGACCTCACACAGTTCGTCTCCTCCAGGGACCTCTGGAGAGTGGATGGTCCACTCATGCATCAAGATGCGAAGCCTGTGTCAGGATGGTTAGGGCTGAGCTCTTCTGCCCAAGCAAGTGCAGGGGTCTTAAAAATAAAACACAAGCATTTCCATTATTCTTTTTTTAATGTTTATTTATTGGGCTGCATTAGATCTTAGTTCCAGCATGCAGGGTCTTCATTGATCATGTGGGATCTTTGAGGCAGTGTGAGGGCTCAGTAGGCGCAGCATGTGGGCTTAGCTGCCCCATGGCATATCAGTTCCCCAACCAGGGATCAAACCTGCATCCTCTGCAATGGAAGGTGGATTCTTAACCACTGGACCCCCAGGGAAGTCCCCACAGGGGTCTTTTAAGAAGGAAGAAGAAGGGACTGGAAATAAAGCAGCCATCCTGCAGTGTCGGCCACAACGGCATCCTGGAGGCATGCTCCTCTCCTCACCAGAGCATCTGAGCAAGGCCTCTTTGGTCTGGCAGTGCCCAGGCAGCCTTGCCAGGGGTCACACTGAAGAGAGGCCCTGGCCTGAGGTCCGCAGGGAGTGGTAGGAGCAGGGCAGAGCTGGAGCTGTGTGGTGTACATGGTCCAGAGCCTTTCCTGTGACACAGAGCACAGGGCATTGGTTTGGGATTAGGAAACCATCCAGAAAGTAGAGCCCTAATCTCTGTGGAGTCTACGGCCTAGCACCCTGGGAGAAGCTACAGAAGATGGACACGGAAATGGAAGAGAATGTTTACAAGCTTCTCTCACCTTTCAGGTGTCTCCCTCTGGATCTCTGGGCCCCCTCTCTGTCCCTCCAGTCCACAGCACCATGCCTGGAACAGGTGAGGTCTAAAAATAAGGTCTACTAGCATTCTTTTTGGAGAAGGCAATGGCAACCCACTCCAGTACTCTTGCCTGGAAAATCCTATGGATGGAGGAGCCTGGTAGGCTGCAGTCCATGGGGTCATGAAGAGTCAGACACTTACTGTGTGACTTCACTTTCACTCATTGGAGAAGGAAATGGCAACCTACTCCAGTGTTCTTGCCTGGAGAATCCCAGGGACAGTGGAGTCTAGTGGGCTGCCATCTGTGGGGTCGCACAGAGTTGGACATGACTGAAGCAACTTAGCAGCAGCAGAGGCAGCAGCAGCATTCTTTTAGATAATGGGATAACAGAACTGCAAGATATTGACCTAAGTCAGTTCAGTTCAGTTGCTCAATCATGTACGACTCTTTGCAACCCCATGGACTGCAGCACGCCAGGCTTCCCTGTCCATCACCAACTCCCGAAGCTTACTCAAACTCATGTCATTCGAGTCGGTGATGCCATCCATCTCATCCTCAGCATTCCCAAAATGTGTTTCAGAAGATGTTAACATTTTTTCTAGGAGGAAAAGTCTTCCATGATCAAGTAAGTTTGGGGAATGCTGAGTAGGTAAAGTTTGAGCAAGTGTTTTTGTTTTAATTGCTGCACTTCTCGGCCCACTTTATGTACAAATCTCTTATACATAAAAATGAGCTGAACAGAAGGCAGGGTTTTCTAAACCAATTTTCTACAGAACTCTATTTTTCAAAAAGTATTTCAAAGAATTAGATAGGGTGACCATATGTCTGGATTTGCCCAGGATAGCCCCAGTATCTGATGATCCCCTGTGATGATGTCATTATCAATACCAATGCCTTCGACCCTTCAAAGCATCTTAGCTTGGAGGATGAAATCTATGTCACCTTATCCACGGAATGCTGTTTGGGAAACTCAAATACAGGAGTTCAGTTTTATCCAGATTTGCCATATTACAGAGGTCACAAAGAGGTTTCAGGGAAGTGAAGCAAGTTGCCACAGGCCACAGAGCTCTTTAGTGGATGGCTGGGACTCCTCCTGTGCTCTTTCTGGAAGACTACGTACCATGTGGAGATGGGAACCCCAGAGAGGCTGGCCATCTTGACCTGTGCTCTCAGCTTCTCTTTTCCTCCCCGAGCATTCTTCCTTCTCTCCTCCTCGCTTCCCTCCCGAAGCTCTGGTTCTCTTTCTCATCCCACCCCTGGGTCCCAGGCTGGATATACCCAGCCCAGGGTGTGCCCTTGGAATGGGATGGTTTTGGCATCCATCCTTCCTGTGTTTTGCAAGTCTTGGACTTGTGGAACCAGCCATGCCACTCTCAGGGCCTGGGCTAAGGAGAAGTGTGTACGATGAGGGCCCCCTGGGGCTGGGTGTTGATGCTACCATGATAGGAGGTGGGCAGATGGGTGGAGGCGGGAGTGGAGTAGGGAGAAGGTGAGACCCCTTGGGGGATACGTGCCTGAAGGTCACGAGGTCCCTGGAGCCAGCCTCATTAATTCCCCCTTGTTTCTGCCTCTCCTCGTGCTCAGTAACGTCATCCTGTTCCCCTGGGAACAACAGCAGGCCATCTTCTCCAGGCTCAGGACTCCAGGCCAGCAGCCCCACTGCATCTCAGAATAACTCCAAAGCGGCCGTGAACTCCTCCTCCAGTTTTAACTCTTCAGGGTAAGGTGGAGGGAAGAGCACCAAGACACCTCTGCCAGGGCCAAGGGACATGTGAGAAGCTGTGTCTGAGGGTCAACACTTTGGGGAAGAAGGCTTGTCACAGGGGAGGCAGGTAGAGGGCGGGGTGGTGAGCCAGACTGGACTCTATCCCTTGGGAGTGGGATTTAAAAGAGAAGCCTCAGCCAGTGCTGGCAAGGAGCTGATGTCAACAGAGCCAAAATTTCCATCCTCTCTGGGAGGGTGGAAATTTCCAAACACTCCTGTCTGAAAGGGACAGGTCCTTCCCTGGGCTTCGGAGAACTCCCTTTCACGCCAGTTCCAGCTGCAGTGGGGGCATTCTGCCCCGAGCCTGAGCTTCCCTGTGTAGCTGACGCCCTGGGAGAGGGGAAGGGTGCTCCATCCTAACCTTGTGCTCCCACCCAGGATGCAGTGACAGAAGCAGCCTCCAGAGCCTTGATGCAAAGATTCTCCTCTAAAAAGTGTTCCCAGAGTGGATGCCTCAAGAGGTTTCTTCCCCAGTTCAGAACAAAACAAGAGATTTGCAAGTCAGGCAATTAAAGACCTGAGCTTGTTTGAAGAAATGAACCTGTTTGTCCAAACCCAAACTGTTTGGCAAGGCAGCCAGCTCTTAAGAGCCAACTGTTGCATACCCCCAAAGCTAGGAGCTCCTAAACCTCCCCCACCAAAAAGAAGAGAGGAAAACATATAACGGACATTTAAAAAAAAATTGTTCTGAGATATAATTCACATTCCATAAAATTTACCAATTTAAAGTGTACAAGTCAGTGTTTTTTAGTATATTCACAGGATGGTGCAATTGTCACCATATCTGATTCTAGAACACTTTCAGCACCCCTAGAAAAAAACCCTATATGTATCTGCTAGTGCTCACTGCTTATTCCTGTCTTTCCTCATGGTTAGAAGCTGTCTGATTGACTCGTTCCTTCCTCCCCTCTAGATCTTGGTATCGATGGAGTCATCCCACCTACCTCCACTGAGACCAAAAAGTTTCTCCTCTGCCACTTGGCCCTGTATTCCCCACCAGAAGGAAGGGAATCATGCCATCTCTGTATGGACAGATTACTTTCAGGAGAGAGAGCGGAAGAGGATGAACCCAAACTCTTGTCTTCTTCGGACCAAGGGCCTCCAGAGATCCAAACTGTGATTGAACCGTGTGCTGACTCCTAGCGCTCTTGAAATGCACATCCCTCCTAGGAGTTGGTCATTTCTACCTTCCTTGCCTGCACCCTTCTCTAAATATTTCAGACAGTTTCCCTGCTGCAGTGGCCTTTGAAAAAGGACTTCTTCTTATTCTCCAGCTCGTCTCCAGTTCATTCTGGGCACAGCCATTCACCTAGTGCCAGACTACCAGAGGGGAGAGAACGGGTTTTGACTCTGAACTTAGCCACAGTCCGAGAACTGATTCTAGAATCTGTGAAAAGATTTGAATCTGATGTCTCTACCAAAGCTTGGATGTTTTTTCTGTTCAGCAAACTTTTCATTTCCCCCCACTTTCTCTTTAGCCTCGTCCCCTTTTCTAGAACCAAATCCATTCATAATCGTATTCTCCAAATTCCCTCCTCTTTACTCAGTCCCCTGGCACATTTCTCTGCCCACAGGTGCTCTTCTGTCTGCTTTGTCTGCCCCAGAGTTCAGGAACACCTGTTTCTTCTCTCCTTCCCTGTGTTTCTCCTTCTCTCCTTCTCTGCCCTGTCTCCTGTTGCAGAAGGAGGAACACGAAAGCACACACACAACAATTATGCTGGCAACATAACTGTATATAGCCCTTTCCTTTTTTTGCATTATGTTCTTCTCTCCTTAATGTGGAATTTTCCAGAAAAATGTTTAACTCAGGTGTGAATTTTGAAAATGTCTCTGTAATATATTATCTTCTTTAACAAAAAAGAAAGAAAGAAAAAAAAATACCAAAGTGTGAACTACTGTGCTAGCTTCCACAGGAGTTCCCACATGGGCTGGGAATCCTTGTTGATTTTTGCAGGAACGTTCTTTCTCCAGTCTCTTTCTTTGTGGGCCAGTGTGTAGACTGTAACATGAAGCCATTGTAGAAATGGTCACTTTTTATTTTTTTTAAGATTGCATAGCCAAGAAAATGTTGAGATTCAAAGGAATCTCTCTGTTCCTAAATAAATTTGTATAATGATATATACAGTATTCCACTACTGGTAAGAAGCTACTACTGCTAAGTCGCTTCAGTCATGTCCGACTCTGTGCTACCCCATAGACGGCAGCCCACCAGGCTCCTCTGTCCCTGGGATTCTCCAGGCAAGAACACTGGAGTGGATTACCATTTCCTTCCCCAATGCACGCATGCATGCTAAGTCACTTCAGTCGTGTCTGACTCTGTGCGACCCTATGGACAGCAGCCCACCAGGCTCCTCTGTCCACGGGATTCTCTAGGCAAGAATACTGGAGTGTGTTGCCATTTCCTTCTCCAATTGGTAAGAAGAGGTTTAGGTTATTCTGTGTCTTTTGTTGTGGGGGAATGTGAATGCATATAATGAAAAGGATGGATAAAGTGTTTCAAATTGGTGGATCAAGTTTATTACCAATGCTGAAGATGACATACGTTAATACAGGGCTCTGGAGAGTTCAGAGATTCTACTCTTTTTGACTGAACAACCTTGAGGAAAGTGTAGGTAAGAGATTGGCTTCCTCATTTTGTAAGTGGGAGAATGGTAAACGTGTAAGGTCAAGTTGTTTGGAGACTTATGAGGTGAAGTCTGGGGTTTATAGCTCATATCTCAGAAATCCTAAAGGTCATGAAAGTGATAGATATTTGAGACAAGGGATGATTCAAAAGTCAAGTATTTGGCTTTTGAATGCACTGTGACTTTTGAAGAGGCAGTTGAGAGGCAAGTTGTGGTCTTTCTTGGGTTAATAAAAATTTAAATAGTTACCATTTTTGAGGCAAACATTGAGCTGTAGGAAAAGGAGACCCTTCAAAAATGTAATGACTGAAGGGAAGAAACTAAAACTAGCATTCAAAGTTTGTTACAAATAGTATATCCCAAGGGGAAATCTATATCCAAATAACCACAAATTAACTGGGTTGTTTTTTTTTTTTTTTTTGGATGGGGCTTATATTAAAAGTAATATCTCGTGTGGTGAAGTGGGAGAAAGCCTATTGGTAGTGGTTACTTTGTCAAGAAAAGATCTAGTTGAAAGGAGCTAGATATGCACCAAAGAGACAAGAGGGGCCTGCAGCAATAATTTAATTGTATAAAGAAACTACTCTGCCACCCATAGGCCCATGTGTACATACACTCATGTGTGTGCACTGTTCTTTGTACACTTGTGGGTGCCAGAGTAGACACTTTCCTGCAGCAGTATTGGCTACTTTGATACCTTGTTCAGGTGAGTGCTGCAAGTTGATGTCCTGCACTGTCCATGAGTCTGGTGTTCACTCATTTGACCCTTTAACAAATATTTTATTTTTTCAGAGCAGTTTTAGGTTTACAGCAAAATTAAGAGGAAGCTACAGAGATTTCTTGTACACCTCTTGCCCCCATATATTCATAGCTCTCCCCATGATCAACATCATTCACGAGAAAGTAATTTTTTTTTTTTTACCAAGAATGAATCTACACCGACACATCACAATCACCAAAAGTCCAGCATTAAACATTTGTTAGCTTACCTTGGAGTTCTCTCTAGATGTCGTACCTTCTCTAGGTTTGGAGAAAAGTACAATGATGCGTATCCATCATTATAATCACACAGAGTATTTTTCACTGCCCTAACAACCCTCTGTGCTCTACCTATTCATCTCTCCCTGCCACACCCTTACAGCCTTATTTCTGTCGCAATAGTTTTGCCTTTTCCGGAATGTCACATGATTGGAATCATAGTATATAGCCTTTCCAGATAGGCTTATTTCAATTAGTAATATGCATTTAAGTTTCCTTCATGTCTTTTCATGAGCTTGCTAGCTAGTTTCTTTTTAATGCTGAATAATATTCTAATGTCTGGATGTACCACAGTTTATTTATTCGTTTACCTACCGAAGGACATCTTGGTTGCTCCCAAATTTTGGCAATTATGAATAAAGCTGCTATAAATATCTGTGAACAGGTTTCTGTGTAGTCATAAATTTTCAGTTCATTTAGGCAAATACCAAGGAGTGTGATTGCCAGATTGTGAGAACATTTAGTTTTGTAAGAAACCACCAAACCGTCTTCCCAAGTGGCTGTACCACTTAGCATTCTCACCAGCAATGTAATTAAAGTTCCTGTTGCTCTGCATCCTTGCTAGCCTTTGTTGTCAGTGTTTGGGATTTTGGTCATTTTAATAGGAATACAGTGGTATCTCATTGTTGTTTTAATTTGCATATCCCTGATGGTATGATGTGGAACAACTTTTCACACACTTATTTATCATCTGTGTATCTTCTCTGGTGAGATGTCTATTAAGATATTTGGCCCATTTTTAAATCAATTTGTCTGTTTTTTTACTGTTGAGTTTTAACAGTTCTTTGTATACTTTGGATAACAGTCCTTTATCAGATGTGTCTTTTGCAAATATTTTCTCCCAGTCTGTGATTTCTCTTCTCATTCTCTTGATATTGTCTTTTGCAGAACAGAAATCTTTCTTTTTAGTGAAGTCCAGCTTGTTAAGTATTTCTTTCATGGTCTGTCTCTGGTGTTGGATCTAAAAAGGCAATACCATACCCAGCATCATCTAGGGTTCCTCCTATGTTATCTTCTAAAAGCGGTTCCCAACCTTTTCGGCACCAGGAACCAGTTTCATGGAAGACAATTTTTCCACGGACCAGCGGGGAGCACATGGTATGATTACCATCATGGTGTATCAGGATGATTCAAGCACGTTCTTTTTATTGCACAGCTTACTTCTATCATTATTATTACATCAGCTCCACCTCAGATCATCAGGCATTAGATCCTGGACGTCGAGGACCTCTGTTCCAAGAGCTTTATAGCTTTGTGTTTTACATTTAGGCCTGTGATCATTTTGAGTTAACTTTTGTGTAGGTTCATTTTTTCACATGTGGATGTACAGTTGTCCCAGCTCCATCTGTTGAAGACACTATCATTATCCTATTGTATTGCCTTTGCTCCTCTGTCAAAAATCAGTTGACTATATTTATGGGGGTCTATTTCTGGGCTATTTGACCATGGTTTTTATAAAAGAAATAAACAGAATTGTAGCCGACCTGCTCAGCCTCCAGTAGCTTCCATTAACTGTTGCTTTGGAATGTTGCTGAACAGACTCAAACCTAAAAGGGGGTACCAATTCACTTTTCATGTCTGTAAGATCCTGTAAAACTCATCATTCCAGTCAAGTTAAACTGAAGCCTGGTTAGCTTCTTCAGCATCTAATTAGGCACAAGAGAATCAAAGGGCAACAACCAGTCATTGTCTAGGAGGAAAGAAAGGGAAAAAGAATTGTTGCTGCTGCTTTTTAAATTTTCAAACTTTGATCTTTAGTAGACTCAAGACTGATGGGCTCAGCTGTGGGCTCCTAATACTAAGAGCTTTTGGTCCAACTGAGGGGTGTGAGGATGAGTTTAGTTGCAGACTCAAATTAAGAATCCTGTCCTGAAGCTCAACCCAATGTTCTGTGACAACCTAGAGTGGTGGGAAGGGGAGGGAGATGGGAGGGAGTTCAGGAGGGAGGGGATATATGTCTCTGAGTCGTGTTGATGTGTGGCAGAGGCTAACACAATATTGAAGAGCAACTGTCCTCCAATAATTGTATTTTGTTCTATACCTCTCAATATTGTACAATTATAATCTTTGATAATTAAATAATAATAATAATAGTTAAGCTAAAAAAAAAGAGAAGAATCCTGTCCTGGGCCCCCAGACTGCTGGCTGAGTGCCCCTTCCCACTGTGTACTCCGCTTCCCCTGGCCACATTCATGGACTGTGTTTGCTGACTCTTCTGTTTTCCTGATAGACTGTGGGGCGCTCCTTGTAGCTGTCTGTCTTTTTCTCTGTATCCTCTTGACTAGTACTGTGACAAGGACACAATAGGCAATTCAGGTTTTCAAAACCCGAATTCTTTCTTTTAACCTCTAAACAACTTCTAATAGGAGCTGTGAATAAAGAACACATAGTACCATCTTGGAGGAGACTCTAGAGGAGTGGAGGCAGCCTACCTTTGTGGTTAAGAGTATGACCTCCAATGCCATATTGCCTGGGTTCATTACCCAAATCTGCCTCCTACTAATCACATCACTTTGGGCAATTTCCTTCAGTGCTCTGTGACTCAGTTTTTCACCTGCAAAAATGGGGATAACAACAATATCCATCTCCAAGAGTTGTGAGAATTAATGACTTAATATGTATATATATGTAAAGTGCCTGGAACAATGCTTGATTAATAAGTGTTATCTGTTATTGTGATTATTATGATTATGATTGTTATTGTTAGTAAAATAAATTGGTGGAGAGCTTCCTGTTCCCTGAACAGGCCAGAACTTTCCTAGGAACACCACAGTTGACAAGCCTGTGATTTGGTGGAACACAAATCACCAAATTTGTGGCCAAAGATACATGAATTAATAAAATTTAATCCCAGGTAATGGAGTTCGAGCCTGGAATCTCAGCCACCCCAGGATAAAGGTCCGATATAGGCTCAACTGGAAGAACTAGCACTTTCCCTTATGCCCTCAGCCATTAGACTCCTGAAGCCTTTAATTCATATTCTGTTTTTTCCTGGGAAATGGTGGCAGCAAGAAGATAATTCCAGGTTCAGATACTAGAAGAACTGTAACAAAAACAAATGGGGAAAAGTTGAGATATGCATACCATCTATTCATTCAGTGAAATGGATCTCTCCTTGTTTTCTTTCTTCAAGCTATTATTGTTACTTATCTGGTCCATTCCAATCCACTTGTGACAGGTTGTCTTCTCCAATTCATTTTATATTGATTTTCATTGAGTAGCAGTGATTCCGAACTTTGCTTACACAGATAATGGAATTATCTGGGAAACTTAAAAAAAACTGACACACACCGATTCTGATTTACTTTGCCTGGGATGTGGCCCAGGGAAATGGGACTTTTAAAAACTCCTCAAGTGAGTCTGTTGTATTGTCATGGTTGAGATCCACTGCCTGAATGTGCATACAGATCGCTGGGGACTTTGTTAAAAATGCAGATTTGATTCAGTAGATCCAGGGTTAGGGTCTGAGAATTTGTGTTTTTAACAAACTCTCAGGTAATGCAGATTGGAGTAGCAAGGACTTGAGAACATGATAAAGTTATTCCCTTGCCAAAAATCATCATAGGTTTCCTGTTATCTGCATAATATAATGCCTCAGCCTGGCATCCGAGGCTAGCATCAATAATGAAAGGTTCTCTAACATCAGTTCCTCCCAAATATGACTAATCATCTGAATGATCTATGAGCAGGTTTTAATAGACATAGATTCCTGAACCTCACGCTAAGCCTATTAAAGCACAACCTTCAAGGTGCAGCCTGAACAAAGGGTGTTTTGAAAACACTTCCCAAGTGATCTAGAGGGGCATTCAGATTTAGGAGTGCCAGTATGCTTCCAATATACATTTGCAGGCTCACTTCCCATTCATTCAGGCAGCAATCATTTATTGCACCTGCCTTTGTAGCAGGTAGAGGTACCAACAAAGATGAAAAGAGTGTGATCCTGATTCTTAAGGGGCCAGCAAAACAAATCACCCAAACTACTTACTATTCCCCAAACATGGCCTAAAGCCTCACCCTTCTGCTCAAGGTCTTCTCTTCTTAAGAATATCTGGGCCCCTCAGCATCCTATCATTGCCTGTCTTGATCAACCAACCCAGATGCCCTCTTTTTAAAAATTAATGAATGAATTTGGCTGCACTGGGTCTTAGTTGTAACACTCAGGATCTTTAGTTGTGGCATGTGGGATCTAGTTCCCTGACCAAGGAATGAACCAAGGCTGCCTGCATTGAGAGCATGGAGTCTTAACCACTGGACCAATAGGGAAGCCCCTTAGATGCCCTCTTTACCCCATTTGCATCTCCAAACTTTGATTTAGCTATCTCTTCAAACTCACTTTCATTGGTATCAAAACAGATTCAGAGAGGAGAGAGGATTAACCCAAAGTGAGGTAACAACAACAATAATTAACATTTATATAACAACTTCCATGTGCCAGCCATTCTGTAAGCACTTTACACATGTCAAGTGTGTAAAATTCTTGCAATAACCCAATAAGACAGCTATTATTATTACTATCCCCATTCTGTGGATGAGAAAACAGAGGCACAGAAAAGTTAAGCAACTTGTTCAAAGATACACAGTCAGTAACCAAGCCGGATTTACTCTTAAAGCCTTATTCTCTACTGCCAAGGTAGTGAGAGGGCTGACCTGAGAAGGAACAGATAACATTGGTTTTCAGGCCTGAGCACTTTCCTGGAAATTAGTTATTTGTGTGCCTGTTTAACTTAAACGCAAAAGTGAAATCCCCCCCAGAGCCTAGTAGGGGTGTAAGCACTTAGTAGGTGCTCTCCAACTGGTTATGGGATGGGCCGTCACATCGTGGGGGCAGGAGATGGATAAGTGTTCAAACATAGACAACAAACAAGTAAGCAAAAACAACAGTCTGCAGGTCTCACGTCACTATTAGGTCATCATCACCCCTCACACCCCCGCCCCTTGCCTCCTCGTGACGAAGAGGGGATCCTCCCGCCCGCTTTCTGAACAATCCCGGGTCCAGCTCTGGCTGTGCGCTCCGTCCTCCCAGCCAGCAGGTGCCCCCAGACCCCCGGCTCCTCCTCTGCCGCCGACAGAGCCTGGTCCTCCCTCCCTCTTTCCGCTGCTTCCTGCTCCCGGGGATCCCGGTCCTGAGCTCTGGGGCCGAGGCGCCCGAGGCTTTCCGGGGCGCTGGACCAGGTAACTGCGCGGCGCGAACCGCCCGGCTCCGGCGGCCGGCTTGGGCTCCGGACGTGGATGTCCTGGCCTGCCCGGCCCGCTGAGCGGGGCGAGGGTGGGAGAAGAAAGCCGGCAGATGGCCTGGCCTGGCCTCTGAGGGGAGAGGGCCTCCTTCTGCCTCTGGGTGCCGACGGGATACCGGCATAACGGTCCGGCTCAGGTGCGCCGCCGCCGGGCGTAGCCGCAGCGTAGGGTAGGCAGGTCCAGGAGAGATGCGCTCGCGCTGCCTGCCAGGCGCCGAGGTTGCCGCTGGCTCCAGCCACGCCTGCTCCGAGGCCCAGAGCCAGGTGGGCCCGCCCAGCGCTCCTCCTCCCGAATCTGGCCCTGGACAGGGAGGAGCGAGGACTGGAGCCTTGGAATTCTGAGCGGAAACGGCCATCGGCCATCTAAATACCCTGCCATCCTTTCCCCCAAGAGTGAAAAGCCCAAACGCGGAGACGGAGTGACATTCTCAAGGTCACAGCGTTGTATCTGCCATTTACGAATGTCTATTCTTTTATTTGTTTGTAAATGGGCTACTGTTCGCTCTGTTCTGCCAGGGAATTAGGATTCAGGGAAGAAGACTAAAAATACTAATCGGCATAACCAAAAGAGCTGATCCGTATTACTCTGGCTGGTGACCCTGGCCTTTAAAAGGAAGTGAGAGAGGACGGTTCTTTTCACTCTGGATCCTTTGTACTTCTGGCTCTTGCTCAGAAAATTGGCCTGGAAGTTTTATGAAATTCTCTCGGAACTCCTTGTCAGAACTGGGCTGGATTATAGAGTTTTATCGGTCATTTTCCCCTCTACTTTCTCTCTCTTTTTTAACTGAAGCTCCAGAGGTGAAAGTGATTGGTCCACACACTCATAGCTATTTAGGGGCAGAAATAGAATTGGAACTCAGGTCAGTGATTGACACCTGCTGTTTTCTTGAGTAGAAATCTGGTTTCAGATGAAAGCTGTACTGCACTTGACCTTCATAAAGCCCTCTTGGGATAGCATTCTTGGGAGTGGCTTTTGTACTGATGTGTGTTGGTCCACAGATACTATTTCACTTGTCAGAATAAAGTTAAGCAGTGAGTGTAGCCATGCAGAAAATTCCTGCTGAGATGAGACAGATATCTGAAATGTATTTTTTAACTTTTTTATTTGTACTTTCAGTAGAGGGGCTAATGAATATTAATAATGACATCTTGGTTATTTTCAGATTTTTGTCCTGTCTGACTCTATTGACTCCATTATTTTCATTCTTGTCCTGGTATATTTATCACTAGTAAGAATGTCAAAGTGTAGCTTTCTGACTGTGTTTCATTTTTAACTAATTTCCTTAAAGGTATTTTTATATATTAACAAAAACTCCCCACTTGTACCTCAAAATCCTGCTTCCCTCTTGGCCAGTTTTTGAGTTAATTACAAAACTGAATAGAACTAGCTTCTTTTTTTTTCTTCCAAAATATCTAGGTCTTTGTTTAGTTCTATCTTCAGGTTTACCTCATTTTGATTTTGACTGGTAAACCCATAATTCAAACCCAAACTTCAGTTGAGTTTAGTATCAGTTTAAAACCACATTAAACTCTCATGTGTCATGACTTCTAGCAGAGACCACAAGTGGTGGACGTGTTTTTCCATGAGAGCTTCTTATTGGGATTTTTGAAATATGAACACATCTAATACGTGTATTATATTACTTGTGTCTCGTAGTCCAAGGTCAGTCATCACTGGGAGATTATTGGCATTTACTCATCATTACAACATGTTATGTTAGACTGTCTACTAACTCAGAATGCAGTTCTTGCTTTTCGGTTTACAGTTTTGACCAGTGATCTCTAACGAACACGCAAATCAGAATTACAGCCACTCTTCAGTGGAAGATTCTTGGCAATGTAGATAAGGAAAAAGTATTTCTGTGCAGGTAATATTTTTGTACTGTCTTACAGTAGAAATGAAGACATATACTCAATACGACCCAATGCTGTTTTCTTAGGGTGCGTTCTTTGTTTTTCTGGTTTTGGTCTTTTCGTCATAGGATGGCCTTAGCTCTGTGTCTGCAGGCACTGTGCAGCCTGGGGGGCTGGCTTTCGCTCTACGTTTCTTTCTGTCGCCTGAATAAGCACCGAAGCTATGAGTGGAACTGCCGGCTGGTTACGTTCACCCATGGAATCCTCTCCATAGGTCTCTCAGCTTATATTGGCTTCATTGACGGCCCTTGGCCTTTTACCCACCCAGGTATGTGGGAGACGTTAGAGAATTTTCCCTTAGGAATTTATGATTTGGAGGTAGTCTTGGAAGGATGGGAGTTTCCCACAGAATTTGTATAATACTGAAGAATATTGAAGAATAATTACTATTATAATGTGCTTTGGGAGTCTTAGTTCATCTTCCTGTTAATTCCGATATTGTATGCATCACCTTTTGTTCTGCTTTTCATAACTCTATTTTTAAAACAATTTTAATTGCTTTTTACAATTTAATTGATCAAAATGTATAAATTATAAAAGCAATGTCAACATTTTCTACCACCACCCCCAGACAGACAGACAGACAATGGACTGTATAATACATACTTTTTGGTAACCTGCAACTTTTACTTGATTGTATATTCAAAGGACATCATCTTTCCATGTCTATGTATATAGATCTTCCTTATCCTTTTCAGTTATTATATAATATTATGTTGTATGCATTTGCTATCCTTTATTTAACCAATGCCTCATTATTTGGGGTAGCTGAATTAATTTTTAAGCTGCCAGATGTGTTCCTAAATGTTCCTTAGAATACAAAACCTGTCTCCCCTTGAATTAGTTTGCTGGGCTTTATTACAGACTGGGTAGCTTAAATGACAAAGATTGATTTTCTCGCAATTCTGGAGGCTAGAAGTCCAAGATCAAGTTGGTGCATTTGATTTCTTCTAAGGCTTCCCCTCCTTTGTGTGCAGATAGCTGCCTTCTTGCTGTCTTCACATGGTCTTTTGTGCCTAGTGTCCTCGTTTTACAAGAACACCACCCTAATGACTCTATTTTAATTACCTCTTCAAAGGTCCTATCTCCAAATATAGTCATATTTTGAGGTACTGGGGTTCAGCCCTTCAACATATGAATTTTGTGAGGACATAGTTTAATCTGTAAGTTCCCTAGAATATGATTTTTTTTTAATTCCTTAGATTCTTTTTCTAATTTCTTTATAGTCCCATATTGAGTTTCTGAATTTCCTCCTCAAACTATCAAACTGATAGGAAGCAATGCTTAAGCTTCATGTTTTACATGAAGGCTGTTAATGGATTCAAACAAAGGGTCCTTGCACCCTATGTTCCTGCATATGGGAACATGCAGAGTCCACTTTCAAAACAAGTTAGGGCCACCAGTGTCCAATAATCTAACCCATTAAGCTAAGAAATTAATCTGACATTTGGGACAGAGTAACATTTCCGTTATGGTTTATTATAGGATATTGAATATTGTCCCTTTGCTATATAGTAGGATCTTGTTTTTTGTCCATTCCATATATGATAGTTTGCATTTGCTAGTGGGATAGAATAACTGAATCTGGAAGCAGACTTTTAGCTGGTTGAAAAAAAAAAAGAAAGAAAGAGACTGTGTAGGATTTTAATTGAAAGAACAAAGTAACTCGATTTTATGCTGCTACACAGAGGACGCTGGATCATCACTGGTGTTCAAATCACTCACTGAGATCTGATGCATCAGAACAGCATGTCCTGGGGGCTGTAACATTGCTTTGATAGAGACCAGAGTTTTAGGTTTTAGTCTTTTTTTTTTTAGTTGTCTCTAAAAAGCGTGTGCCTGCCATTGCTTTTGTTTTCAGTGATTCCAAAAGGTTTGAGAAAGAGCAACACAGGATCCCTGTGTAAGCCAGCACAATTCCTAGCCACTCAATATGCTTCTTCTTGGTTTATTTCAGGCTCACCCAATACACCTCTCCAAGTGCACGTTCTGTGTCTCACCTTGGGCTACTTCATCTTCGACTTGGGCTGGTGCATCTACTTCCGGTCTGAGGGGCCTCTGATGCTGGCTCACCACACACTGAGTATCTTGGGCATCATCGTGGCCCTGGTGCTTGGAGAGTCGGGCACAGAGGTCAATGCGGTCCTCTTCGGAAGCGAGATTACCAACCCCCTGCTACAGATACGCTGGTTTCTTCGTGAAACAGGCCATTACCATAGTTTCACCGGAGACGTGGTGGATTTCCTCTTTGTGGCCCTGTTCACTGGAGTGAGGATTGGTGTAGGAGCTTGCCTCCTCTTCTGTGAAATGGTCTCACCCACGCCCAAGTGGTTTGTGAAGGTCGGGGGAGTGGCGATGTATGTGGTGTCTTGGTGTTTCATGTTTAGCATCTGGCGCTTTGCATGGAGGAAAAGCATCAAGAAGTACCACACCTGGAGAAGCAGGTGGAGTGAGGAGCGGCAGCTCAGACTTAATGGACATCTCAAGACACACTAGCCAAGGCTTGCTCTGGACAATGGATTAGGTTAAGTCAGCCACGGGAACCAGGTTGGACATATGGCTGTTACAGAATCATACTTATTACAAACTTAGATCACAAAAAAAGGGCTAAATTTATTGATTGGCTTGAAAGCCAGTCTTGGAGCAGAACACATTCCAGTATTAAAACGCTAACTTCTGCAGCAGCACAGCTGTGGAAAGTGCGACTACCAGCAGTAGTTGCGAGTAAGTCAGAGCTGTGAGATGAGTGTGCTGCATTCCTTGTAGGTTGTGGTGACCTTGGCTCTTCTGTCCCTGGGAGGCTTGATGACCAGACAGCTTAGAAAGGAACTCAAAAAACATTAGTGCAATTTCTTCCTTATTCCTTTGAATAAACAAATGCTTATTCCTGGTTTCTGTGTAGCAGCTTAAAGAAATGCACCCCATTTACTATAAAGTGAGGGACTTTCAGGAAGTAACTTGGATCAGGAAATTGAGAGCAGGATGGGGGGTGAAACCATGACAGTGGTGGGGGGCTACTTCCTGAGCCTCCCTATACCATATACTTGGTATATACCATATAGGACTCCCTGTGCTTGGGGGTCCCCAAGTACATACCTTTAGGCATGATGCTTCACTAGGAAGACTCACAGCACACAGCACTTTGTTGTACTTAGAGCTTTGATTTATTACAGTAACAGGATACAATGAAAACTCAGTGAAAGGAAAAGGCACCCGGAGCAGAGTACAGGGGAAACCAGCCCAAGCTTCCAGAGCCCTCTCCCAGTGGGATCATGCAGGATGTGCTAATTCCTCTAGCAGTGATCTGTTCAGAGTATGTATGACATGTCTAGAAGAAAGCTTGTTAGAGATTCGGTATCCAAGGTTTCAGTTGGGGGCTGGTGCCATAGGCAGTCTCTCCATGGCGTGCAAAAGTCAGCCTTTTCCTGACTCCCAGAAGGAAAAGAGGTTTTCATCATGAACCACATTGTTTGTGCAGTTTAGAGTCAGTGACCCAGTCTCATCAGTTCAGGTGGGAACCTTCCTGATGAAATCTAAGTCCCCGGATGCTGGCCAAGGGCCAACCTTGCAGACAGCCCTTTCCAGGCCTGCTCTATTAACTCTTTTCTGCACAAAAACCATAGAGCTAGAGCTTCGGATGAGAGATGAATGAGGTGTGGGCAGATTTACCGAGTCCTGTTGTACGAGTTCTGCCCTACCAGGAAAACTATGCCAGTTCTCAGGGCTTTCGTGCATTAATCTCCTAGGCATGAGAGGCTGTGACTGAATTCCGTAGGGATTTACCATGTAGATTCCACTGGGCTTGAGATGCCAGTTCAGGTTTCAGCTCTGCTATACATACTACAAACCAGAACCAAAGACCAAATGTCCTGGCCTCAGGGTGATGAGGCTGGTTTTTTTTTTTTCCATTTCAGATACATTCCCTGTTCATCTTGTTACTACTTTTTCTCTCGAAAAGGTGCCATTCTCTCTGGACAGTATATTATGAAAAAGCCAATGTCAGGAGGAAAAAAATATTTCTTAATCAATAGTCTCTCATCTTACCTAGGCAAAGCAAGAACACAAGTGTAGTAAAAGGGCTTAGGAAGTGAGAATTCTTAGGTTCTTTGAACTAATTTGGCTACTCACCTGCCAGATCCTTTGGGCAGGTCACTTGTTTACTCTTTACCTCTGTTTGAACCCTACTGTCAATAAACAAAATACTCCATTGCATATTTCATAGAGACATTAGGTGGCTTTTCATTAATGAAGGTCTTTAATGTAGGGCTTTTATGGGAAAAAAGGAAAGTTTTATTTATTTGTTCATTCGTTTTTTATTTATTCAGTCAATTGTGTTGTTGAGACCACGTAGTGGCGACCACGTAGCTCAGCTGATGAGCAAGAGTCTGGGGCTGTTGAAGTCAGGGCTGGAGGTCGGTAGGAAGTGTCAGCCCATTCGATGGTCACTCGTAATCCTAGCCTAATGAGTGGTTTTTGAAAATGGACATCATTGTCCAGGCATGAGTGGTTGGAACCGCATGAAGTCATCATTGCTCTGGGAAAAGACAGCTTTAAAGGCATGTTAACTATGGGTCTTTTAAAATGACTGTCATTTGGTTAAGGAGATTTGCTGGACATGAGAATAATCTGACAGTAGCATCCCCAGCTCCTTTTTTTCTATGACCCATATCCCTGAAATGCTGGTTAGCTTCTTTCCAATAAGATTGCGGTCAAAGTAGGATGCTAGGGAATGCTGATTTTAGCAAAAGCCTAGTTAGAAAAGCGTGGCTTGGCACCAAAAAAAAAAAGGGGGGGGAGAAGCCGTCTCTTGAATTTTGGCACAGTGCAACCTGTCCCATACCAGACAAATGAATAGACTTAATCTGGTACCAATTCTTTTCTCCTCATGCCTCAGAAGTGAAGGGATTGTAGACCTTGCTCTTTTAGGGGAATGTACTTAGATTTCTTGAATTTCAAGAAACCTAACTAATGATAAGGGAAGGAGAATCCCTCATTTCAGCTTTTTCTTGATGTTGTAGCTGATAACTCTGAAGGCAACTTGCTGAGACAAAACTGTGAAATGAAGGTGACTCAGCAGTTAAGATGCTGAGTTTGTCCATGACAGGTACTGTAGGGCTAATTAACATGTGGTATGGTCAGACACATGAAGTACTCTTTTGCATTCAGATTACTATGTAATAATTATTAACACTGCTCAAGAAGAATTTATATTTCAATAAGATTTATGCTAAATTTTATAAAAATAAACAACTTTTTATCAACCCAGGGTCTGCTTTATGTCTTTCTTGTGGTTCTGCCAAGAAGCTTAAAAAAAAAAGGCTTTGGCTTGCAGAAAGGTTGAACCATATTTATACTTACCGGTAAAATACTTCTTGGCTGCTCTTATCCACCATTCTTAATAGTGTTTATTTTTTGAGGCAACAACCTACATACAGAAAGCAGTTTGCCAAAAGGAGGAGGAAGAACTTAATTTCTTATTTTGCCACCTGTTTTAGTTGTTGTTCAGTCACTCAGTCGTGTCTGACTCTTTGCAACCCCATGAACTGCAGCACGCCAGGCTTCCTTGTGTTTTACCATCTCCTGGAGCTTGTTCAAACTCATGTCCACTGAGTCTGTGATGCCATCCAACCATCTCGTCCTCTATTGTCCCCTTCTCCTCCTACCTTCAATCTTCAAAAGCATCAGCATCTTTTCCAGTGAGTCAGTTCTTCGAAGCAGGGGCCCAAAGTATCCGAGCTTCAGTTTCAGCATCAGTCCTTCCAATGAATATTCAGAATTGATTTCCTTTATGTTTGACTGGTTTGATCTCCTTGCAGTCCAAGGGACTCTCAAGAATCTTCTCCAACACCACACTTCAAAAGCATCAAATCTTTGGTGCTCAGCCTTCTTTATGTTCTGTCTATTTGAGTAGTTGCCTTGAAAATGATGATGTCCAGTTGGGTCCATGAAGACAGGGCCTTCTGCTTTCTTCAGACTCTGCTTCCAAAGACTGGAACAGTGTTAGACACACAGTAGGTGCTCATTGTGTGCTCAGTAATGTCCAACTCTTTGCAGCCCCAGGGATTGTAGGCCACCAGGCTCCTCTGTCCACTGGATTACCTAGGTAAGAATACTGGAGTGGAGTGCCATTTCCTCCTCTAGGGGGACCTTCCCAACCCAGGGATCAAACCCAAGTTTCTTACATCTGCACTGGCAGGTGGTTCTTTACCACTAGAGCCACTTGGGAAGCCAGGTGCTCAGTAAGCAGCTTGAAAGAATGGATGAGGGCCTGGATAACCCCCCATTGGAAAACCTCAAAGAGCATGCACAGTGGATAGGTGTCATCGATGTCATTTTTCTAGATAAAGGACTAATGTCCCTGTGGAGTGTGTTCTGCCTAAATTGGTGTGACTATTGTGAAGGTAGTCTATACACAGACTCTAGAACAGTCTAGAGCTACCAACAGTTGTAAAGAGGCTTTCGGGGACTTTTTTTTTTTTTCTTTTTTTTACCATGAGAGTTTTGTGTGTGAATATAGAGATTTTCATTATTTAAAAAAAAAATACCCCTGGAGTGAATAATCACTGGCTTAATTAAATCCTTTGCTTACCATCTTCCGAAGCTTTCCCACAGCAAATGGCCTCTTTGCTCACAGCTAGAACTTTGGGTCTGTTTAAGTTTGGAAAGATCGTGAAAGCAGCCTGCCAAGAGGTTTTGTATGCAAGGAAGAGAAGGTGAATTAGGAAACTTTCCCAGTTTGTTTTATTCCTGAAGCTCGTGGAGTGAGGCATTCTTGAAGGGAAGAAGGAAACTCATTTTTAAAATGCATGATTTGATGAGTCATTGGGTCCAATTATTTTGATACCCAAGCTGTGAAATTGTTGGAATACGGCAAAAAAAAGATATTTAGCACGTCTAAAAGTTTGCGGATAAGGTTTGAATTTTGGTCGTTGTATACAGACTGATGAAGCTCTTTCCAGTTATCTATGGAAAATGCGCAGTTTAATGAGTTTACAGGACAGAATTATCATGCTAGGGTACACCAGCAGGTGGCAATGTGTCCTGGTCTGATCATTAGGAAAGTGGCTTGGAACCCTATTCTGCTTCTATTCTTTCCCAAAATAAACATTACAAAATTAGTTGGCTGTGCCCTGGACTTAAAAAAAAAAAAAATCGAGCAATAAAGAGTCATCTTTGGCCTCTGTTTATCTTTATCTTTTTTTTTTTTTTTTAAACCGAGTTCTAACGTCAGCCTTAGCTCATGCATCTATTCAGGGATAATGATCCTTTCACGCACTGTTGCGGATTGACTTTTAGAAACAGCATTGTTAAGAGGTAATTGTTTCCTTTCTCCACATCCACTGTTTATTAGATTTGCTTTGCCACTTGATTTCCACAAAAATGTTAAAGACCCTTACCCACCAATACAGGTTTGAACCCCAAAGTCTGATAATGGTTGCATGAAGAGACAGCCACTTCAGATGTTTGCAGGCGGGATGGAAGAAATATATTGTACATGGAACTTGAATAGCTACAATCCTGAGTTACGCAACCATAAAACTGGATGGGTGTCTAAACCTACTACCTAGTAGGAAAAAAACATATATATATATATATATATTTGGGAACTCTTCAAAGAGAACTGTAATGTAACAGGATAAATAAA
>NW_011495071.1:9703775-9704644 GCF_000754665.1 Bison bison bison
AAAGCACCATGCTTGCTCAATTTGGCAAATAATACATTTCATTTTGCCAAGGCAGAAGCAGCCTAAAAGCAACCTTATACGAAAAAATCCTGGCTCCAATTCCCAAACTGTCTCCCCATTCCTATACACTTCCATCCTCCAACTCTCCGCCGGCAGCCAAGACTTTTGCGCGGCAGCCCCTGCCCTGGGCCGAGGCCAGCAGGTGCCCCAGGTGAGCGGCCAAGGCCAAAACCTCTCTCTGCTGGGGTCTGATTCACCAGAGAGCAGCGGGGTCCGGGCAGCCGGACCTGAGTTTGCTTCCATTCGCCAAAAACAGTCTGTGCGTGTTATCAGAAAAGAACAAGTATGCTCCCTTAAGGAATACAAGTTTCTAGGACAAGGGGGTGAGTAATTTCCAAAGAGCCTCTTCTCTCATCCTCAACAACTCGGGACTGGGGGCGTGCTCTCTGGGAGAAAGCCGAGTTAGGGCAAGCTAGACCCCAAAGTAGCAACCTCCGGCATTCGTGGGCTCCCTGAGACAACCTTAGGTTGGCGCGTGGGACTCTCAGGGTCGCACGGTGCCCACCTCCTTCTGCCCTGCAGAACTACTTTTTCGCTCTCCCCCAACAAGAGTCCGGCGGAGGCGTCCGCGCGGGGGCGGCGCGCACCCGCGGTCGGTGAGAGGAGGCGGCGCGCGGGGTGGCGAGCGCGGGGGGCTGGGGCCGCCCCGCGCGCCGCGGAGGGATCCCGGGTGAGGCGGCTTCCCGAAGTCAGAGGGGAGGAGGCCAAAAAAAGTCGGCGGGGAGGGAAGGGCGAGCGCTCGCGCTGGATGCGGCAGGGGCCGGGAAGGCAGAACCGGAACGGAACCCGCGCGCGCGCCTGCGGTTGTC
>NW_011495071.1:9705102-9733884 GCF_000754665.1 Bison bison bison
GAGACCGCGGCCACGAGCGGCCGGCAGCCCCAGATAGAAAGCAGAAGCCAGCGGGCCCCGGCTCGGTGGCGGGGATTTACAGGCCCCCGAGACCCCGACGAGGAGCCCATCCTGCCCCGGACGGACTCCTGAGGTCCGTTCCCCGCGCGGCTCGCCGACTTCCCTCCGTGACGAAGTTTTCTCCGGCGCTTTCCCAAGGATCGCTCCCTAGCTTTAGAACTCGCCTTCTGGCGGACTTGCTCGGTTTGTTTTGGGAGATAACGTGCTTCGCTCCCACCCACATCCCCTTTCCTTGACCCCTGCCAGTCGGACGTTCTAGATGACTGAATGGAGTTTTGAGTTGGACTCTGGTGTCCCCTACGGAGTCGGGCCTGATCCCGGAGCGCTGGGGGTGGGGTGGAGGTGTTACTGTAAAATGCAAGTTGGATAAAAGGAGGACCTCTCGCCAAGGGCCCCAATGAGTGGCACACAGTCTACTATCACCGACAGGTTGGTATGAAGCTACCCCCTGCGCTTAGCCTCCCTGGATGGGGCCCGACCTAGCAGGAGAGTCAGGATTGCCTTTGCCCAGTGAAGTTGACAGGCATCCGACGGAGGGTTGTTTCCGAGCTCTGCAGTTAGTCTGGGGTTGCTGCCAAGTTACCCGGTTGATTGAATTTGGAAATGTATTTTTTTTTTTTTTTCCTGGAGAGAAACTTTAACAGAGTGTCGGAGGAGGGATAGGTAAAGCCACGATTGTGTTTTTCTGTCCGTAGTGGGCATTAGGATTCGGTACTGATCTTGGAAGCAGAGGAAGGTCATTTTGGGTGAAGGTCAGCGCCGGAGGTCGGCTGGGGTATTGGTCCCTCATAAGTTAACTCCTGGCCTGTAGTTCCTTAGACCCTGTTCTGTTTGTGAACTTCATTCTGAGACTACCGCATGATGATTTATGAAATTGATATCCTTGAAACATTGACTTGCACGGTGTTTATTGTCTAATAGTTTTCCAGAATGTTGGAATTACCAGTAAGTCCCAGTCTTCTGGTGGGGACAATATCAAGGAACTAAAAAAAAGAAAGGGCGGGGGAACATCATGGGGCTTGATTTTAATTATTACACTTTTAGGATTTCATTTTCCCGAAACGTTTGCATTTAAGGGGTGTAGGCCTAAGCGAATTATGTAGTAGAAGCTGGCAGGTGGATTTGTTGAGTTGGGTCAGTCTTTTACAGTACTTACCTATGTTGCTTGGTGAATTGAGGTAGACCATTTGTGGTTTAAGTGAGTTTCCTTACTCTTTAGAGTTATTCTTTGCAATATTTAAGTGATAAAAGCATATTCTTTACTACATGATATTTTTCAGTGTAACTATGACATTGTATTCAAGTCCCAAGTTTCAATTGTTTTTTTTTTTTTGGTCAGCCTTCAAACCATTACATCATTAAAAAGAAAAAAAAAAAGATCAAATAACTGAAATTAGGGAGCAAAGAAAGCATTTTGAGAAGTGCTTCTGCAAAAAGTAGTTGAATTCCCTAATAAGAGAGTTTCACCCAATTGTAAGACTCATTTGTTGATTTTAAAAGGGCCAAATTCCATTATCTTACCCTAACAGCTACTCCAGAAACAGAATTTCCTGTTCCTGTTGATGCTTCCCAGTATCATGTGAATGTTCACCTAAAAGATTCTATTAAATATTTAAACTATTTATTCTTTGTTTGTGTATTTTTTTTAATGCATTTAATTTTCAACTTCTCCGAGAGTACACTTAACATTATTAACAATGCTTATTTTGATTTTTTCTGGTTATTCCCATTCCTTTTCCTTTCACGGTGTTTTGCCTCTGAGAAGCCACTTTCATGGGTAATTGTTTTGCTGGTTCTCTTAATTCTTGCCTTCTCTGTTGACCCTGGAGACAAGTCTTATTAGGAACTAATATGTTGGTAGTTTTCATTGCAATAGTAAGGGTGTTTAATTCCGTAGAAACAGAACCTTGGGTCACCAGCTCATTCCACGTGAAAATCACCTAAAGGCCCCCAAGTAATGATCTTTCCTTCTTCTTTGCTTCTCAGAGATTTTCTTCCTATTTCCATTATGTTGGAAGGAAAACTTTGGGATTTGTGTTGCTTTTTGTAACTTAGATGAGATACAGATGTACAATAAGCATGCAGTTAATGCCTGTTTTTTGCCAGGCACTGTGCTGGGCACAAAGGATTAAAAGATGAATATTCTAAGATGAATCTGCAAATTGGTTTGGGTTTAATATCTACTTGAATTAGTTTGGGTACTGCCTAATTTCACATACTTTTTAAAAGACAAAAGACTTTAAAAGCCACTTAATTTAATGTGCCTTGGTGAGACAATTATGGATTCATATTTCTTAGGAATTTACTCCTAGTTTCTTTTTTTCCACCACAAGATTTATTCTTATGTGACCATTACTTTTTCTTTGAACATATCTTGCCCCATAAATCTCAAGCATCCATTGACTCTTAGAGTTGTCTCTGATTTGAATATATGTTGGGGTGAAATCTGGAAGTACTGGTTTAGTGTTATTTCTGTGCCAGGCTGCCTTAATAAAGTTACGAGTATAGAATAGTTCCCATCTTCTTCTCAGCCTACCTACCTCAGCCTCTTCTCATGGTCTAACTCCAGTGCACTCTAGATACATTTTGCTGATTCTAGAGCTATTGGCAAATTAACAGTGTCTTTTTAAAGATCCTTTCAAGTTTGAAGTACTGTATGTGGTATGGCTTTGTTTTGTAGAGTGTGCAGACCCACCAGGCCAGCTGTGTGAGTTAGAGTTCTTTCATTGTGATGCTTCTGACTACAGAGTCTGTCTGTCCTCAGTTGAAATCAGACTAGCTGGTTTTGGGCGTTGTTCTGTTTTGCAGTTTGTGGCAGGCGACACATGGCTGAACAAGATAAGAAGGGTTTTATTCTTGTGTTAGGGACGTGCTGGGGCTGGGATGGAATTCAGCTATGTTTGGGCTCTGAATGGTCACTTTGGAGACTCAGAATTCTGTTATATCCTGTTATTATTTTGCAGTTAAATTAACACATTCATTTACTCCCCATTTCCCCTTTTCATTCTCTATTCCTCAGGCACTCCAGCCCCCTTTTTAAAAGTGTAATTATCAACTTAAAACTCAATCTATATGTTCATGGTAGCTGTTGTTTTTATGTAGTATATTTGAATTGTTAAAAAAAAAAATCTAAACAGCTTATGAATGCCATCCAGTGTCTTGCTTTGTAATTTCTATGAAACCTGAAGATTATATTTTTCAGCTTTTAGAACCAGCACTTGAAAAGTGATAGAAATATCTGATTGCTGTTCTCCAGTTTGCATTGATTGCTGTCCTTAGTCCCAAAATAATCCTAATTGTTTCTTATCCTCCTGGATGCTTGTCCTCACCCTAAGAGTTTAGGGGTCCTGTGGTAGTTGGAATTTCTTTTGAGAGATAAGAGAATGTTTTTTCAGTGGACTGAGTAAATTGTTTCAGGCTGTATTCTAGAACAGTGAATTTTTTCAGGGACAATACAGGTACGATTTTGCTATAAAGGTCTTTGTTGAAAAGAACCTATGTCCTGTCTAGGACTTGTAGATTTTGTTGGTTTTGATTTATAGATAAAAGGTTTTTAATATATTGGCTTTTTTTTTTTTTTTTAAAGAAGCACCTTTTTAAAGTGAGACTGGAAACCAGAGGCTTTACATGCATTTGCCCAGTAATTAACGTTTTCATTCATAATACTTTTTCTGCCAACAGTGCCATATAATAATGCTTTTGATTAAAATACAAAACAAAAATTCTGTATGTGCACTGTTTTCAAGGCTGCCTGAGTCATCTGCAAGGTGAAATTATTTGTAGCATTCATTTGTAAAATCAGTCATTAGATAAATACTGAATTGAAAGTAGGGCCAGGATCACAGAGCTAGCTTTGTATTCACTCTAATGTTCTTTTCTTCTAGTTTTTCAGTTTTAAATTCTGATTCAGACAGGTACGCAGTAGTACATTCACTTGTACAGTTTTACATGAGTCAACATGTACAGTCCAAGTAAATTTTTTAAAAGTACAGAGCTATAGTCTTCTAGATTAACGGCACATTTATAAGATGTTCACGTGTATTTAGTGAGATGATGAGAGAAGCTTTATTTGAATCATAATAAAAATATGTTAACCTGGTAATACCACTTAACACACTGGTGGTTTCATGAATTGAGTATGAATTGCCTGCCTACTGATACGGGTTGTAAAAGCAGCAGGATATTTTAACCATTTTCCAGTGGTAATTGGAGAAGTGCTTTTACATCATGGTTGTCTAACAAAGTTACCAGAAATGCTACTTATCATTTAATTGCTTATCTCCTAGGGATTGACCATGCCACATTTTCAGAAACGGAGCATAATTAACTTCATTAAGTTTCATCCATTAAAACGTGGTGTTGATGATGTTTTAAAACTTCATTGGAAGGCATGGTCCTTTTCCTTTCAGTAGTTAAGAATCTTCAAAATAATGGCATTTGGACTGAAAATTTAAAATCAGCAAAATTATAAATGTTGTTGTTTCCTTTTGAAGAAAATACCCTGATATATGTAATGATATCCTATGGCAGTGTGGCTCTAACATTTACAGTGTCTTCAATTCAATGTGAGGCAGATCATCATTTACACTTAGAGCAACTCATAGCATTTAAGTTAAGATTATAAAACTGGAAAGGATAGATTCAAGATATGACCTAGATTTTCTGGCTTTCAAGTCCTCCAGATGTCACTCTAAATTATTGTCTTTCCGTGTGTATTTTTTCTGTCCTGCTTCCCTTGTAACTTTCCAAGCTAAGTCAGGGTTGGATTTTTCTCTTACCGGATGCTTTCTAGTACCTTATCCATTCTAATTTTAAGTATCTCTAGAGGATAAAGCTATCGTCACTTCCTCAGGAGACTGAACAACAATCTGATAGATCTTATAGTCAGGAAGTTTTTCTTGATCTTTAGCACAGACTTTTCTTTTAAGTTGTCCTGTTACTTGTATACACTTGCTGTACTAGGCTAAATAATGATCTCCTCCCATTTTATGTTTATGTGACTGTAAATGGTTTAGACAGTTGTCCACCACCCTTTCCTTCCCCCCACCCTTATTCTTTGCTGAGCCAAGTTGTATATTCTGTTGATTTGTGTCTAAAAGTCAGTCTGTTCCTCTTAATATTTTATTAGCTTTTCCTCAGTTGCTCATCTAGTGCAAAATGGTTTTTTTCTTTCAGTGCTGTTCTACTACAAAATGATACTCTATATTTTATCTTTATTCATATTCTAGAACAAGTTGCAGTTTGGTTTTACCATAATACAGGGGTCTTCTGTTTTCTCCAGGCATAGCCCAAAATTATAAGTAAAGAAATTCTCAAAACCATTTTGACTCAGTTTTATTTTAGATAGTTTTTTTAGAATGGATATGGGAGATGTCACCATCAAAAAAACAAACAGATATATACAAACAGCATAATTAGCAAATCAGCTAATTAAGCCATTGCTCATGTTATAAAAGCCTTGTTTACAAAGTGATTCTTTCTGATATGTGCCCTAATGTAAGTTACAAGTATTATCAATTATGTGACAAAAATGTAGCAAACAAATGATAAACCATCCCTGGTTGAAAATTAATCAGAAATGAGGGTGAACCATCTCTGAATTTAATAAAGAGATGTGGTTGTAGCTTTAAGATATCACTGTATGATGAGATATATCTGTAAGTTGTTATTCTTTTTTCTTTGTTTTTTTACAGTGGTTTTTCAGTCTAATCTTAAAATTGTGTGTCATTTTTCCATTTTGTTTTTTTGTGTGTGTGTGCTTGTGTTGTTTAACTTTGTTTTTTCCTGTTATTTCCACTTATTAGTGAAAAGAAATAGATTTGCAATGATAAGCAGGTTTTTCCAATAAGACATACTGTTATTAATATTGAAATAATGTTTTACTTTCTTACCAGTGTATTTACAAGAATTGTTACTAATGATAAGTAACAGAAGGAAAACATGGATATTTAAATTATTATATATATATACGTACATATGTATATATATAAGATAGAGCTCTTGAATGTTGTATTAGTAGACCTTTATTGTTGATACTTAAAGTTATTTTAAATAGATGTCTTTATTCTTCCATGTTTTGCTAGTGATTTTGTTACCTCAAATGTCAGAATTTTGGAAACAGATGAGATTTAGGGTATTTTACTTTCTCTACTTAGAATATCTAGAGTACCAAGATAGCCACAAAAGAAAGAAATTTGTAAGAGTTTCTAACATCAAGAGAAACCTATGAAGCTAGTACCTAGAATAATTCTCAGCTTTTTTATTTTGCAGAGATAATATGTGATGGTGTCACAGGTCAGAGACTGCCTATAGTTTATAAACATACGTTACTGACTTTCAGTAAAAGGAGAAGTATACTGTTTTCCTTACTAAATTAACATGTACCAATGCAGCTGACAGCTTAGATTCATAGCAAAACAGGATCTCTTACTAATTCAAATGCTGAATCCTGGCTTTTTCGGTCATAGACACATGATAGACCTGGGTGGCTTCCCAGTGTTGAGAGATAAGCAAATCTGAAGGCCAGTAAAAAATTAGGTTTCCTGTCATGGGACTGTGAGAGACAATTCATGAAGAAATTGGGAATATATAAGAAAACCTGATTTAGTTAATGTTTAATCTTATCCACTTGTCACACTGTTTTTTTCTTCTGATGCCTATTATAGGCATTTAAAGACAACTGTTCGAGACTACAGTTTTGGTTAAATATTACATTTAAATGCTGATGTTAGGTTCATACACTCGAGCTTAAGGAAGATTTCATGTCTTCTGTGGATTCAGAAAAATCTGGATATTTGTGGTGTTGAAAAAATCAGCATCTGAATAAATTATATGTGAAATTGATTATGTAATGTAGAAGGTGACTATATCTCATCCAGAAGAGTAACAAGTCCCCCAAATACACTTATACACTGAAATATATATATAAGATACCTTGTGAAGGTGCTTGGACATAGCCTTCCATAGGTTTTAGATGGGTTATCTGCCTGTGTTCCGACACAGGCTGATACATTGTGGTTGCCCTGTACAGTCTTTGTGGTTTACTCAGAGGAAGTGGTTCTTGTGGGTGAAGGTCGGATCTTTTTAGAGATTGTTGGTGGCATATGCACTGTCAGCTTATTTCCTGTCTTATTGGCTGTTTTGGCAATACCTCGTCAGGGCAAGTACTGCTGAAGGGATATTTAAATGTTTTGTAGTGGCAGAATAGATGGTTATAATGTTGTATAATACCTACCTCCCAAGGCGATACGAGGGTTAAATTAACGTTTGTAAAGTGCTTTGAGATCCTAAGATGAAAAGAGCAGACATGTCCCTAATCATATTTGCAGATATTGCTCAAGTTTAAGTAAAAATTTATTCATGTAGTGAAATGTTACTTTATTGGCCTTGAGACTTCTGTTACCATTCAAGTGTTGTTTAGTCACCTCAAGAGTTGTGGTTGGAATGTTTTTCTTCTAATGCTTAAAAATATAGTTACCCTGTATGGGTTAACTTAGAGGAGTAGATACCTGGTCTATAGTTAAGGCTTGTCTATGGTTAAGGCTTATTCACCAAGTTTAACGCCTAGAGTGTGCTTCTTCACCAGTTTAATTGGCATACTGAAATAATGTGATTGAGAGAATTTCCTTTGAGATCCATAGGTGCACTACCCATGTACAAAACCCTATGTTTGCTTTACTGAAATCTTAAGATGAGCAAACTGATAGAATTGCATGTACTTACACTCCTCATTGTTTTAAATTTTGTTTTCACATATTGCCTTTGCCACTTTGAAGAATTAACAATGAATATCTTTATTGGAAAAGGCTTTCTTTAAAGCTAAATTGCAACCAGTTTTCAGATTCCTTAAGGATAGGAGGGTAGTTCTTACTCATTTTTAATTAGTTACTATCTGCTTCATTATATTTTTATTCTCTTTTAATACTAAAAAGCATAAGGAAGAAAAAATAGCCCAAATTATCCAGTTATCCAAATGATGTTGTTAAACACACTCATGAAAATTCAAATGATAGATAATATGATATAATAATATATAAAGTCTCCCTCTGATCGTAACTGTATCCCTGCACACCCTCTGGTTCTCAGACTCTCTCCTCAGAGGTAACTACAGTTAAGTTTTTTTGTGTGTATCTACCTTCCTTTACAGTCTCATAAATATACCACTCATCATTTTAATATTCTTGGTACCTGACTTGTAGTAAATGTATCTATCAGCTTTTGCTGGGTTGTATTGCCATCAGTTCAGTTCAGTCGCTCAGTCGTGTCCGACTCTTTGTGACCCCATGGATTGCAGCACGCCAGCCCTCCCTGTCCATCACCAACTCCCGGAGTTCACTCAGACTCGTGTCCATCGAGTTGGTGATGCCATCCAGCCATCTCATCCTCTATCGTCCTCTTCTCGCATAGCAACACCAACAAATATCTGTGGCTTACAACACTAGTTAATTTCTTGCTTACACTGCATCTTGTCAGCTCTGGATTGATTGCAGCATTTTTGGAACCCTGTCTGAAGGAGCATCCCCCCAGCAGCCCCTGGAATATGCCATTTCTGTGGCAGAGGGAAAGAACAGGAAAACGGATGGCAACATACAGTGACTTCAAAAACTTCTGCTCCGTCGAGGTGTATATCACATCACTCACATGTCATTGGTCAAAGCAGTAATATGGTCATGCTCATTGTCATTGGGCCAGAGATGTGTAGTACTCCCACAGGTGGCATCACACGCCGGGTGATGATAGGTAGATCTGTATAATCCTAAGGAAAGAAAGGGCAAAGCAGTAAGACAGTCTGTTATCGGAGGTGATCGATGAATTCTTGTTAAATGGATTGTTTTGAATCTGTGAAAGTTTTTATTTTTATGGACTGTTTCAAGCATATACACAAGTACAGAGAATAATATAATAAACTTCCGTGTTCCCATTGTTTGTGTCAAAAACTTTCTGTGCATGGACAGTCTTGGTTCATCTATTTCCTTTTCCCGCTTCTCCACTGGATTATTTTGAAGTAGGCTGGATATCATAATTTCAACCATAAATATTTCACTGAGTATCTCTGAAAGATAAAATCTGAAGGTGTAACTTCTTTTAGTAAATTCTTACTGTCTGTTAGTAGTTGGAGATAATGATGCTATGGACTGACAGGTGTCAAGTAGGCGAGGATGTTCATGGAGTTGTATCTAGAATTTGACAGCCAGAAAGTTGTTTTGATTTCGTTTTGAGTATTTCTGGAGGAGGCTTACAGCAGAATGTCATCTGTTTTTCCAGTACCTCCTTTCCTCCTGAGTGTGTGTGTGTGTGTGTGTGTGTGTGTAAGTGTGAAGCAGGTAATTAACCTCTGGAAAAAAATAACATTGCAACAGATTTGATTTGCAGGAGGTTTCATTTCACACTGAGCCTCTGTTGGAATGACGCCAATTGAAAGGAATCCCAGCCCTTAATGGCTGTAAGTCTTCTGGGAGTTCCCAGTTGCTGATGTTATATACTCTGGAGAAGAATATCAGAATCATTTCTAAAAATTCTGTATTCAGCTATGCTGTTTGCTGTGCAGAGAAAGGTTCTGTCAGATCTCTAAGGAAATAGTCCTAAAACAATATAAAAATAAGAAAGTGAATCTGTCTAATTTTAGTTTAGAAATAATTTAACTCACTCTCACCTGCTCAGGTTAGTTCATCTGAGGACCTTTTTAAAGCCTACATTTTGACTCATAACTTCATAGATTTTATTAGCATATAGTGTGAGACAGTAAGTTTACTTATCATTTCTATGGTTATGGGAGTAATAGACATTATATTATGGATCGAGAATAGTCAGTTTCACAGAACATACTTGGGAGAGGGGTATTATGTAACAGTGGGAAGCAAGCTAAACAGATATAATCCCTTCAGTTTGTAGGTTGGCTGGCGACAATGAGTTGATCAAAGAGGATTTATACAGGCTAGTGAATAAATTATTGTATATAACATGATGAAAATAGTTTATTTTAGGATAGTACTATCTATGTTTTCTTATCTGATGTTTTTCACTGTTCATTGAAACTTAGTTAAAATGGTCTTTCTAGGTGTCCAAGTAGTTTTAGTTTTCTTTAATTAAGTTATATTGTTAATCTCATTTCAGAATCCATGTAGTGACTGAAGCAGAAACTTGGTTATCATCGACTTGTACATAAAAATTTTATTTAATTTTGAATTTTTCTTGGCATTGGATTGATTCTGGCTTTGGTTGCTTGGGGCACTACAGTCTGTTTTTAATAAATAAACAGTTTTTTCCCCCATGGAGAATTAACTCTTTGACCTGCCTTTTGTTCATGTTGTATTTCTATTGTATCATGTTAGAAAAACATTCACTTTTAAAGATAATAATTTGTTGGTCCCTTTGTCAGAATAAGGTACTTCCACTTGGGTTGCATTTGTCTTTTGTGCAATTTGGGGAAAGGTTTGTGGTTTCTTGTTACTTAAGTATTTGTTTCTTGTGTATTTATCCAGAAGCCTACATGGTCAGAATTCTTGAAACAGTGTTTGAAGGTAAATTGGGTATATTAGTAAATAGATGTGAATAGTTAAAAAGAGCGAGAGAGAAGGTTCTTACCATGCAGTTATTGCATAACAGGATACAAGATATAATTTGTTTCCAAAAAAGGAATTAAGTAAAATATGGATAAATATTAGTAATTATATTAATTTTGACTGCCCTGGCAGAATTTTTTTGAGACTATTCTCTTTTTAGAGATTAAAAGTAGCTTTTAAAGGAAAGATACTTTAGCTCTTAATTATATATTCTAATTTTGATTTTTTGCAGCCTTTGTAAGAAAGGAGTAGTAAAAGGGAACTAAATGAAGATAATGTAGAGAAAAGAGCCTGGGTTTTGGTGTCAAGACTTGTTCTGCTTACATGCTAGGATACTTTAGGGAAATGTACGTCTCTGAGGAACAGTTTAGTTTTCTCGTGTATAAAAATTGGAGTAATATCACTTACCTTTAATGTTGGCATGAAGATTAAATGAAAATGTATTTAAGTACCTAAAGGAGGTCAGAAACTTAGAATGGAACTTATTATTGTTTAAACTTAAGAAATTGGGTTTTCCTACAACTTTGATCTACACATTTTAAATAATTCGGAATTCATATGTATCTGCTGCTTCTGCTGTAACAGTGTTTTTTTCCTTGCTGTGATAATATTCCCTTTCCATTAATTTCAAATTATAGGATGTTTTTAGAATTAAGGTGCATTTAGAGGTGAGGAATAGACCAAAGAGACAGTTATTTCAACTCAGACTGTGAAACAGTAGCATCTGTAGGTATAGAGTCAATAAGATTTTTTTTAGGATTGGCAGTCAACTTTTAAATCTGCCTTTGGTCACTTAGATTTGTCCAGCTCTGTCCTGACAACATCAGTTCATTTGTTTCTTCATTTGTTCAATAAATATTGAATGCCAGCTCTGTGTAGGTCATTATGTTGTCAGTTATTTTGCATTCTTGTCTGCTGATTTGTATTTAAAGAATTAAGAAATTTACCTCTGATATTCATTGATTAGTGCTGAGGATTAAGATGAGAAGTCATGTGTACTTTAGGGGTGGTGCTAGTGGTAAAGAACCCCCCTGCCAATGCAGGAGATGTAAGAGATGCATGTTTGATCCCAGGATCAGGAAGATCACCTGGAGGAGGGCATAGCAACCTACTCCAGTATTGCCTGGAGAATCCCATGGACAGAGGAACCTGGCTGTTTACAGTCCATCTAATACAAGTTTTATGGGATTTGGTTTGTTGCGTGTGTGTGTTATAGGCACACAAGACAGTAAATGACTCAAAAAATTGTTATACTGAGTATGTAAGAGGAGGAAAAGGTAGCAGAAGAATGACTTTACTAGTGATTGGGCCTTTGTGAAACATAAATGATGTAAGCAAATTGAGTTTAAGTTTATTCTTAGCAAGAATCTATGTTTGGTTAAGTGGTAATGGAGATTATATTTTCTTTTTAAAGGTTTCTTCTTACAGTAGTAATCTCTTCTATATCATTTAGTTTACAGTTTCTACCACTTAAAGAAATATCATCCCTTTTATCCTAGCTGTAGATTCATATTCTGTGCCATAAAACATTGTTAATTTTTAGTCATTTCCTCTCTGTAAATGATTTTTTTGTTACTGAAAATTCTGTGGCATGAATCCTTTTACTTAGCGTCCCTTTGTGCCATAACATTGGAAAAGAAAACTTGCCTAAGAGATAGTTCAGTGTGTTATTTTTTAACCTCTTTTAAGCTATGAATTGTTTTCCTGCATTTTCTTAGTAACCCTGGAGAATCAAGAACAGATAGGCAGATAGCTGGTTTAAAAAAGAAGCCCACAAACCAGATCCTTTATTGAATACTGTTTCTGTGTAGGGAAAGGATGGAGAATTCTAATTTGAGAGTTTTACTAAGTGGTGGATTCATTTTGATATTTGGCAAAACTAATACAATTATGTAAAGTTTAAAAAAAAAAGCTTACAGAGAGGCTGCCTGCAAAAAAGCAATGCCCTTTGAAGCATTCGTATGGACATGGAGACTGTATAGCCCTTAGGGAGATCTACAGACATCCGCTCTGCCGACTGCTGGGAAGCGGCTTTTTCCCATGCTTGCAGCATCCCTGTGGGGTAAAGTTCTGTTAATTTTGCATAAATATTTACCATATCTCATTTTAGCCAGCATTGCTTCCTTACACTGGTAGTAATAAGGAAATCTTTGCTTACCCAGCTTGAAAAGTTTGTTATAGATATGACTTGTCTGGAGAATGTTGTTATCTTTGAGGGCTGATGAAGTTAAAAGTCAGATTGGAAACAATAATGGGGTAAATTACAAATTCACAATCCATAAATAATCTACTTATTATAGAAATATTTGCCCATGTTTACTGTCCTATATTTAAAAGTGAGAAGGTTATTACCATACAATCAGCATGATTCACTTCAGCTTTGTCCCATCTAACAAGTCAGATCATTGTCGCTTTCATATATCTTGTCAGTGTGATACTTGAGTAATTTAGTCTCATTTACTACACTTTAACAGTTATTTCCTCATTTAGTTGTAAAAGCTTCAATTTATTAAGTAGGTTCTTTGTAGGCATTGTATTTAATACATATAACAGCACTATAAGGCAGATGTTATTCCTGTTTTACAGATGAGAAAAATCTTAGATTCAGAGACATTTGTTGACTAGCCTGTTATTTCCCAGCTTATACATACTTGGGACCAGGTTTAAAATCCAGGTCTTCTGACTCCTGGTTCATTGTGTTTGCTACTGCACATAATTATGGGTAACTATTTTTTCTGTGAAGGTAGGGTCCAAACACAACTACAAAGTATGGAATTCAAATGAGAATGTTCAGTCAAAGAAGGTTATTTATTTAGTTTCTTTATCTTTTAACGTGGACTTCCCTGGTGCAGGGGTAAAGAATCTGCCTGCCAATGCAGGAGACACAGGAGACTTGGATTTGATTCCTGGGTTGGGAAGATCCTCTGGAGAAGGAAATGGGAACCCATTCCAGTATTCTTGCCTAGGGAATCCCATGGACAGAGGAGCCTGGTGGTCTACAGTCCATGGGGTCACAAAGAGTTGGCCACTACTTGAGCAACTAAACACTGCCATCTTTTAATGCAAATTACAGTAGCAATTTTAAAATTGTGTTCCAGGGAACATCCAGAACACTTCAACAAGAATGTAATTTTTTGTTTTGCATGATTTTCTTAGGAGCCCCACATTGTCTCAGGTACTCAAGGCAAAAGGTAGAATATAAAATGAAATTAATGGAATTAATGTGTAATCCCCCCCAAATTTTATTATTTAAAAGAGGTCCAACTTATTAGTTTAAAAATGGTCTAATCTGTTTTATTTTTTAAGTCAAAAATAGTTCAGTATTTGCAGTTTCATGTGATTTATCCTAGGAACTATCCATATGACAACATCTTAGCTCTTGTCATTGCTCAGAAAGATCCTGCTTCCAAATTTTTGTGTTTTTCTACTTCTTACCTTCTACTTCTCAGTCTCCCCCATTCCTTTCTATATGCATTCTTTGCCTTCATTGTCATTACTGGGCTTTTGATCTCTCCCATCTGATCCCATCTAGAACTTCTGCTCTTCTTCAACCTTTTAGTTTCCTCAGCCTTTTTATTTATTTCTGGTTGAGTCCTTTTGCCATTCTCTGTCATTTTCCTACCACATAGTAGATACCTAAGAGGCTTCCTGGATTATTTAACGTATTTTCTTTATAGAGTAGCCTAGCAGAAGTGATTTCAAAGATGGTAGCTTTTATTTTAAGGCGATGGCACCCCACTCCAGTATTCTTGCCTGGAAAATCCCATGGACGGAGGAGCCTGGAAGGCTTCAGTCCGTGGGGTTGCTAAGAGTCGGACACTGAGCGACTTCATTTTCACTTTTCACTTTCATGCATTGGAGAAGGCAGTGGCAACCCACTCCAGTGTTCTTGCCTGGAGAATCCCAGGGACAGGGGAGCCTGATGACCTGCCTTTTATGGGGTCACACAGAGTCGGACACGACTGAAGTGACTTAGCAGCAGCAGCAGCTTTTATTTTGATCTATCTCACCTTTCCTGTACTCACCCAGGAGTTGGTAACTCATTAGTCTCTCCATCCAAAATACACTTATTGATTAAAAATCATATAGTAGGAACTATAACATTTTATACATAATGGTTTACTTATTCTTTACTGTGAAGTATAATGGGTTTTATTATATAATCTTCATTTTGTAGGTAAAGAAACAGGTGCTCAGAAAGTTTTAAATATCATACCTACTAAGTGGAAAAACTGGAATTTTAGTCTTAAGTTTGTCTAACTTCCCAGCCTACACTGTTAATACTATGCTGTCCTGTCAGAATCAGCATTGAATCGGGTACTCGTTCTGCCCTTAGAAGCTTCTAGTCTAATACAAGGAGATAGACATGTCGGCAGTGAGACTCGAGAAAAATCAGTACTTTCTGGATAGATCAGAAACAGGAGATAAATGCTTCCATTGAATCCTTAAAGATGGGTTGTAATTATCAGGTGAGGAATAGAAGATTGTTTCAGGTAGAAGCAGTGATTATGAACAAAGGGTAAAATAGCTCATCTTTTCTAAGAACTCCATGGGTGTAGTTCATTGTGATGAGCATGGAGGTTGACTATGGGCACAACATTTGGTAAAGTTGCAGTGATAGGAGGCGTCAAATTATTTTTATACCGTTCTGAGTTTGGCTTTTGTCCACTGGATTGTGGGAAGCCACTGAAGATCTTTAATTGCACGAGTAATATGATCAGTAGTTATGGTATAGAAAGATCATTTGGGTGGCATTGTAAAGATTTGATTAGTCTTGAGAAGTTTTAGGGGCAGAGATAACCAATAAGGAGACATTTTTCAATAAAGAAGAATGAAGTACTAAATTTGTAACAATACATTTAAAAATGAAGAGACAAATAGAGTTATTAAGAAGATGTTAAATGTAAGAAAGGTAGGTGGTGAAAGTGAGGGCCTTTCTGGCTTGGGTTTTAGTGGATGTTGGGTATTCCATTCACCAAGATATGGAATATAAAAGGGAGAAGGCATGGGTTTTGTGTGTGTGTGTGTGTGTTTGGTTGACTGATACGATGAAAGATGGAGAGAGAACCGAGGTAGTAAGGGACAGATTCAGTTTAAGGTTAGAGTCATCTAATGCTGCATAATAGATTATCCCAAAACAATAAATAAACTTGCACTCTAACATGGTAGTCACAAGGCACTTGTGGCCATTTAAATTAGTTAAAATTAGATAAAATTTATAATTTAGGTCTTAAGTCACACTAACCACTTTCAAGTATACAATAGCCATGTGTAGCCAATAGCTACTGTTGTGGACATTGGACAGAGACCATTGTAATCATTGCAAAAAGTTCCCTTGGAGAGTGCTGCTAAACGTTTGTTATCTCACAGTTTCCTATGATAAGGAACCTGGAAGCAACCTAGCTGGGTGGTTCTGGTTCAGGGTCTCTCAACGAGGTTGTAGTTGAGATGTCTATTATGGAAGCAAAGACTTGCTTGACTCCTCTGAGGGCTTGATTGGAGCTGCTGGATGGACTTCCAAGGTGATTCACTCACATGCTGGCTAAGTGAATGCTGGTTGTTGGTAGGAGGCCTCAGTTGCTCACCAGGAAGACCTCTCATCGGAATGTTTGAGGCAGCTGACTTTATCTAAATCAAGTGATCATAGAGAACAAGATGGAAGCCATAATGAGTTTTATGAGCTAAGCTCAGAAGTCACAATCTGTCTTTTTTGAAATGTTCTCTCAGATCAGCTGAGAGATCAGCTCTATTCAGGGTGGGAGGGAACTCTACAGGGCGTGAATTCCAGGAGACAAAATTCACTGGGGTTTATTTTAGATGCTGCCCAGCACAGGTACCTGTGAAGCCTGCAGGTGCAGACATCGGATAGGCGACTAGATGTGAAGGCATGAGGGCATAGCTACTGCTCTTGTGTTCGTAATGGTAGTTGAAGCACTCTGAGTAGGTGAGTTCAGTAAGAATGAGATTTCGCTAAAAGGATGGCCCAAATAGCATCTTGGGTCACATGTCTGGGGTAGTCAAGAAGGGCTCTCAGAGGCTGTTGAGAATCAAACCTGCAGAGAATCAAAGGAATGGTTGCGGAGGAGTAGGAGTACCAGGAGGGTATTTTATAAAGGAGCTTTCATGAAGGGATGAAAGTTGAAAGTAAAGTGTAATTAACACTGCTAAATGATACAAACTAGTCAAGTAATAGTCGTTCTTTCAAAAATTATTTATTGAATATTCTGGGAACCAGAGAAAGATACATAGATGAATAAGATAAAATCTCTATTGATGCAGTCTGAGGAGATATGGAGAGTTTTTTGGAGGAAGATAAAACCTTAGTGTAGACCCTCTTTAAAAGGTAAGGAGTTGAGTTGGGGTTAGGTGTAGTGTGTGTGTGTGCATGTGGTATGGTCTAAAGGTGGCAGTGGTGATGATATGGGTAATAGAATAGACATTTTAGGCAGAAGGATGGCTTGTTATGTGCAGGATATTCCTAGAACATGCAGTTTGTAATGAGGAAAAGTGGGGAGAAAAGAGACTACAGGGATAATTAGAATGGTCTTGAGTTCGTGGAAAGGAACTTGCCTTTATCTTGTAGGCTGTTGCTTCCCATATTTAAAATTATGACTTACTACTACTACTACTACTAAGTCGCTTCAGTCGTGTCCCCATAGATAGCATAGGTATGCGTCCCCATAGACGGCAGCCCACCAGGCTCCACCATCCCTGGGATTCTCCAGGCAAGAACACTGGAGTGGGTTGCCATTTCCTTCTCCAGTGCATGAAAGTGAAAAGTGAAAGTGAAGTCGCTCAGTCGTGTCTGACTCTTCGCAACCCCATGGACTGCAGCCTACCAGGCTCCTCTGTCCATGGGAGTTTCCAGGCAAGAGTACTGGAGTGGGGTGCCATTGACTTAGATAGTATCCAAATAATTTAATCCTTCATGTATCAGTTACTTAATCTTCTCTAACATTGCCTTTTAAATTGAAAATCCATTTCCAAAGGAAACTTTACTTCATTATTGTAAATAGAAAATCAGTATTTTTGCCACATAGAAAAGACACAACAGTAGAAAAATTGCAAGCTATTATTAGATTTAAAAAAAAAATGAAATACAGCAGTGAATCCTTTATTTTACAGAGATGTCTGCCTGAAAAATCAGTTCTTCAGTGAGAGACTGTTTTTAGTCAGCAAGAAAGGGAGACTTCTTTGGAAATCACCTGGTATAATTCAGATGAGATTTGGTTATTGGGACGTTTTCATTTTTAAGTTTTGATGTTGACAAGCACCAAGAATCCTAACTTGCAAGTGTTTGTGGTTAAAAAGATCAGAAAATAGTTAATGGTCAACTTTGTTTTACATTTAAATACTAATAAAAATTAGGCCCTTTATTCAAAGAAACTATCTAATCTTCAGAATCTGTTCTTCCAAATGTGTCAAGCTATTAGTTGATGTTGATGAAGTAGAAAAGGAGTTCTTCATCTACTCTTTGCTGCCATCCAATTTGGGAAAATTATTGTGAAAAATTATCAGATCTTTGATATTATTCAGAATACTTTCAGTGGTTTTTCAGAGGAAACCTTAAGTGGTCTTTTCAGAGAGGAACAAGAATGCAACTCACTTATGTATCTCATAGTTCTAGTTTTCACTTGATCTTGTTCACTTTGTTTTACACATGGAACTCTTACATTGTCAGGGTAAATGTAAGTTGTTCACCTGAACAGATATGTTTATCAAGATGTGCCTATTTGTAAAACTTGTCTCATTCATGCATGTTATCTCAAAAACTGAAGATTTCTTCCAGAAATATTTGAAATTCTTCCTACAACTCAAATGGGTGTACAAAGACTTTTCCATTATTTCTGCCAAACTCTGTAGTGTAGTTCCAGTTTTGAGGTTAAGATAGGGAATACTTTTATAAGATTTTTAATGAATGTTTTTGAGCTGAAATGGCCGACAGAAAGCATGAAAATAATAGTGTTAAAGATGCTACAAAAGTGCCAAGAAAGAGTAACATTCTTGATGTTACAATAAAAGTTGGAATGTCTCAAGGTGACTGATTACATTTAAGGAACTGTGGGAGGGAACGTGTGGTAAAGATGAGTGGTCATTTAGGAATTCACAAAGTCCTGTAATCAAGGGAAGCTAACATTATCCAATTTTGAATGATGCGACCAATATATTTAAGAAGAGAGGGTAGAAGCAGTAGTTGAACTCTCTTAGTTAACCTCAATTTAATGGACGTACTCCATTTCCCCCATGGAGCATGACTTCTACCCACAGTTGGATTAAATGATTACATCTACAGGCTACTCTGTAGTATGTCTGAATACTTCCAGGTGAACTTTGTAATCCCAACCTGTTGTACTAGTATTGGAATTAGATAGTTAAATATTATGAAAACCGATGAAATATGAGCATAAAAGGAAAGTTATTTCTATGAAAACTGAGTTGTATGTACTTTGGAAATACAAGTAGAGACTTGTCACTAAGGAAATTTCTGTCAAATTAGAGATGAAAAACCACTATTAGCTATTTGGAGAGAAAAAGAGTCCAGGGATTATCCTTAGTTTCTTTGTCCACTGTAAAGAAACTGAAACAGGAAATGAACAGAGCAGATCTATTATAGCATAATTTATAAAAGGATAATAAGGCAGCCCAACACATCCTTACTCAAAGAAAAAATCTTGAGCCTACATTTAAAAATTGGCAAATAAATATACACCTAAATATTTTAAATTGACGTTTAAGGTGTATATGATTGGTTTTTTTAAACAGTTCTTTAACTGCTCTTTCCCATTAAATGACCAATCACTGGTACCAGTTAATTGAATAGGTCAGTTTTTTCTGACTAAAGGCATGTCATAACTTGATATTTGAAGAGAAGGAGACATGAAATGCTTTTTTTTTCAAGGCTTCCATAACGATCGTGTTGGTGGTGGTGGTTTAGTTACTAAGTTGTGTCTGATTCTTCAGACCCCGTGGACTGTAGCCCACCAGGCTCTTCTGTCATGAGACTTCCTGGGCAGGAATGTGAGTTGCCATTGCCTTCTCCAGTAATGATCATGTTACTGGTATACTAATTGTTAGTGTTTCTATTTCCAAGAGTGCTTTACTTGCATTTAAAAATTTAAAAAATTCAGTAGCAGTTTGTATATTTTATCTACTCTTGCTTTCTATTTTTGTCAAATAATTGCTGTTGTTGTTTAGTCATTAAGTCCTGTCCAACTCCTTGCAACCCCATGTACTATAGCCTATGTTATGCTAAGTCACTTCAGTCGTGTCCAACTCTGTGCGACCCCATAGATGGCAGCCCACCAGGCTCCCCTGTCCCTGGGATTCTCCAGGCAAGAACACTGGAGTGGGTTGCCATTTCCTTCTCCAATGCATGAAAGTGAAAAGTGAAAGTGCAGTCGTTCAGTCGTGTCCGACTCTTAGCGACCCCATGGATTGCAGCCTAACAGGCTCCTCTGTCCATGGGATTTTCCAAGCAAGAGTACTATAGCCTAGCAGGCTCCTTGTCCATGAGATTTCCCGGACAAGAAATTTCATTTCCTCTCCAGGGGATGTTCTCCACCCAGGGATTGAACTTGTGTCTCTTGCATTGGCAGGTAGATTCTTTACCACCTAGCCACCTGTGAAGCCCCATCAAATGATACTGGTTTTTAAACTTATAGCAGTGAAATAAAGTTTTCTTTTTAAATGAAAATCATACTACTTAAAGAAAAACATTAATAATACTGAATTCAGGAGTTCTGTGACTATGGCAGTCCTTAAGGCAGAGTTTAAGTATGGGAAACAGTAACCCCCAGGTTAAAGGCAAGTTCCTCAACATTCATTTAAGACCACTCACTGCTTGGCCTTTGTCTGACTTCTGCAGTCTCATGTCTTAGCACTCTCTGTTATCACAGATGCCGTGTTGATCAGTATAGGGACTGCCTCTTCTCAAGGACTGAGCCCAGACCAGGCCAGAAGGTAGTTAGAAGAGAGGGAATTTGATAGCTCTGAGGGCCATGCTTTGGAAGAAGAAATCATGGAATTAATTTTTTCAGCTTTACTGAGCTTGTCTGTCTAACTCACTTTTGTGTTCCCAGTACCTGCAAGATAGTGAAATAAATATTTGAATTGATAAATAAATGAACAGATAAACCCAAATAAGAGTTACAGTGTTATAGCATAAGGCATAATCTTGGATACTGAGCAAAAACCTTCTGAGACTATGCCTTGCTGTGTTGGGAACTTCATCTTTATTTAAAAAATTTTTCTTTTCCCTTTTTAAATTGTAATTTAAAAGAATACTGAATGCTAGGGAGAATTGTGATAAGGCAGTGTTTTTTGTACTCTTCAGTTGAGGCTATAAATTGGTTTAAACTTTATAGAAAATAATTTTACAGTATAACTCAAAAGCCTAAGAAATATTTAAACCTTTTGATCTGGTAGTGCCAGTTTTGGCATATATCTCAAGACATAAAGTAAAAATTTAGTTATCAGTTTTTATACAAAGATGTCGACCACACCATTATTTGTAGTAGGGGCAGAGAGGAACCCGTCTAAGTTTGGTATCTCTGAAGAGTGATGGCAAGGAGCTCCCAGGAGACTGGCGTTAATAAATGACCTTAGGACATTTGTAGAGATTTATATAAACACTAAAGACATTTTCAAGTAAAACTTAATAGAAGAGTGTCCATGGCGTGTGAAAAATAGGAGATAAAACTGTAAATATAATGCCAGTTATTTTTTTTTAAACATGCTTAAAAAAAACTTCAAGGTCATGTGCTAATTTTTTAAACGTTTCTGGGTTGTGAGATTGTGCATGGTTGTTTTACCTTTTACCTGTATTTTCCTGGCTTTCAACCGTAAATATATATTGCTTTTGTAATGAGAGATACTTTGTTTTTAAGTGAAAGCTCTACTTAGTTTCATTTATTTGATTGCTTTTTATTTCAGTGAAAAACCATGGTAGTAATTTGATGGAAGATCGGAGGTAATTCTTGACACCCGGAGTGCAGGTGGGAGACTATAATGGAAGATGAGAGAAGCTCCTGCCCCAGGGGCGGGGTGACGGAGCTGGGGAGGACAGCAGTGACAGTGGGTGAGATAGAGGAACAGAGGAAAACGAGTCCAGGACTACTCCCAAATTGCCAGGTGTTTAATTGAAAGATTCTGAGTTGCAAGTTCGGCTCTTTAAAAAAAAAGGTATTCTTATTTAGGGAATATTTAAATCTAATGAGGTTATTAACAGCTTCAGGTTCCTTTTTCCATATGCTTCAATTCTTTAAATTTTATATGTTGTTGAAAATCTTATTTCTGATTTGTTGTTAAGAAGAACAAATAGGTGACATGATTATGAAGATAATGTGTTTCTGACATCTGTCACCTGTGGATTGCCAGTTAGTGAACCTGGTTATCTTGAGAAGTTATTAGCTGACTTGCTCACTAGTTTATGTGCACCACTCCTGAAGTTATAATCTTAGTGGAAAATGGCATCTTCTAAGTAGAGAAGGATAATTTTTAGGTAAAATTGTAGATGGAAATTACATGTACCCTGGGTAGCACCCCCAACAGCAAAACAAAAACAACAACAAAAAAAAAACGCAGGAAAAAAAATCCTGCCAACTATTTCTCCACTGCAGGACTCTGCAGAAAGGTCAGTTAAAAACATGGAAGCATAAGCACTACCATATGTCCATATGTAAAATAGATAAGCAGTGGGAATTTGCTGTATGACTCAGGGAACTCAAACCAGGGCTCTGTAACAAGCTCCAGGGGTGGGAGGTGGAGGGAGGTTAAAGAGGGAGGGAACGCAGGTCTGCCTGTGGCTGACTCAGGTTGATGTATGGCAGAGGCCAACCCAATATTGTGAAGCAGTTTTCCTTCAACTAAAAATAAATAAGCTTGGAGGAAAAAAAAAAAAAAACTCAAAATGATACCAAAGGTAGCTTTTTTTGGTGAACTGAAGTTAAATTTAAATTTAAATGTATCCACTTGGGGGTCTTACGTTAAAATTTTTGAAAAATTTTTTATGATGCCCTGAGTGATAAAACAATACAGTGAGTGTTCTGTTCTTGCATTTCAAATATAAAGTTCCTTATTTTTCCACAAAAGTATTGGCTGATCTTTTCCTTTTTTCTGGTTGTGAGCAGCAGGTAAATTAATGTGACCACAGTGTGACCCCCAACTTCCTGACTCCAGTTTCCTAATTCTGAACTTACCCATCTTTCCTTCTTCAAGGTCATGTGATATTGTATATGCTATATATGAATAGAAATCGGAAAGAAAAAATTTTTGTTTAGACAACCCTGTGGCAAAGGAGAGTTGGAACGCTTAATTGCTGTCCAGCAGTCTTACTGGATCTGATTTTTTGGTGATTACACAAGTAGAGATCACACAGTATGGGAAGGATAAAGTAGATGACTGATCTGTAATTCTGTTACTCACATCTCAGAACTGTTGTGATATGTGAATAATTTTGAAACGTTTCCTGTACTTTTGGGGAAAAACACATTAATGGGACTTCTCCCAAGGATTATAGAACAGCACATACACAAAAAATCATTAATTTCCATTACTTATATGCTTCTAATAACTTTTTTACATCTTGAAATTTTTAAAATTTGGAGTTTTTAAATTAATAAGATTTTTAACTTAAAAAGTTGGAATACTTTTTTAACGATAAAATGATAAGACCCAAAGATTTCATTGTGGAATAGAGAAGAAAACTTACATGGAATTTGAGGTAGTGTTTTTATATTTGAATAGCATTAAAAGTTTTTTTAATTTTCTAGATTTTTTTGGCCACACCATGTGGCTTGCAGGATCTTAGTTCCCCAACAAGGGATTGAACCCATGATTCCTAAAGTGGAAGCTGGGAGTCCTAACCACTGGACCACAAGGGAATTCCTTGTGGAATCAGGAATTTGTTTAAAGGGAATCAGCATTTGTTTATTAGTTGGGGTCTGCACTTACCCATTTAATCCTCACAACATTCCTGTAAAGCTAGTACTTAGTGTAATCATTTGTGAGGAAATTGAGGGTCAGTGAAGTTCAGTAAGCTTTTCAGGGTCACACAAAGCATGGAGTAGTTGTGCCAGATTTTGACTTCATTCTGAATAATCCCCAAACCCACATTTTTTCATGTATTTCCCCCTTTTGAATACTTTAAATAAACTTACTTAGATATTTTAAATATCATCTACTCCTTAAGTTATTTTTATTTGCCAGCATGTATGATACAGATGATTGTTCCTTAGCTGCTGAAAAAGCAGAATTGTTGTATCCTTGGTGTCTGGCTCTTCATGATAGCAGCATGATCTTACATAGTGACTAGTGACTGTTGTAGTGTACACACAAACCTTTTGTTTTTAATTAAACCTGATAATAAATTTCAGAGAGAAAGGAGAACTAATTCAGAATGAGAGCTTACTGATAAGTTTGAGAGTTGTAAGTCAGTAAACTGGTGGTAAAAGCTATTTAAGCATTACAGTTATCATCTTATAGAGATTAATTGGAATTACTCAGTTTTAACAAAACATTTTTCTGGAGATAATAAGAGAATGTTTTACTCTTCAAATGAATTCTAAATTAAGAAAAATTTAAAAAAAAGCTGTGGTTTCTCTGTTAATAAGTAGAAGTCTCAATTAGCCACCACATCTAATTTAAACTTTTTCTTTTCCCTTCATTGTAAAATACTGCAAGCATAAGACAAAGTAAAGAAGATAATATAGTGAACATCCAGGTACCTACTATATAGCATCATCATTTTGGGAGGAAGAGGAAGAAATAAACAACCACATAAAGTTAAAACTCTGCTGCACACTTTTCCCTGATCTGCTCTTTCTCTCCAGTAGCACGCTGATATATTTGGTGTTTACGTATTTCCTCAAACATTACAGAGAGTTTTTAGGGAGACAGATTTTTTAACTTTATAAAAAATTGAATTCATATTGTATATATTTTGCAACTGTGTGTCTTTTTTTAAAATGAAGTCCAATTTATTTTTTCTTGTGTTGCATATACTTCTGGTGTTATATCTAAGAAGTCTTTGCCTAACCCAAATACCAAAAATTTATTCATACTTAATTTCTTTAATGATATTTTCAGTATTTTACAATTCTTTTTTAGTGTTTTTTTTTTTTTTCCCTAACTTTTTATTTGAAGGATAATTGCTTTACAGAAGTTTGTGGTTTTCTGTCATATGTCAACAAGAATCAGCCACAGGGGTCAGCCATGGCCTCTCCCTCCCATCTCCCTCCCCACCCCACCCTTCAGCCTGTCACAGAGCTCCGGTTTGAGTTCCCCGAGTCATACAGCAAATTCCCATTGGCTATCTACTTTACATATGGTATTGTGAATTTCTAGGCAACTGGTTTTTAATAACATATGAATATAGTATGAGGTAAAGAGTGAGTTTTCTTTTCCCTGGAGATTACCAGTGGTCTTGCCATTTGTTGTACGTTTATCTTCTCTCCATTGATTTGCAGTGCCATCTCTGCTGTATATTGTGTTTCCATCTTCTGTGAGTTTGTTTCTGATATTTATGTTCTTTTTTGTCAGTTTAACTTTTTGTGTGCCAATACCAAATTGTTAAAATTAAACTGTATAAGCAGAGTGAGTGTCTTTACTCAGTTTTTCTTTTCCAGAATTTTCATTGCTAGTCTCATCCTTTTCTTTTCTGTATGAATTTTGGCGTCAGCTTATTAGATTCTATAAAAGCCCTGCTGGGTGTTTTATTACACTTACATCAAAGGTTTTATTAGTTTGGGGAAAATGGACATCCTTGTGATACTGTCTTATGCATGAACATGGTGTTTCTTTAGAAATTTCAGGCCTTCTGTTCCTCAATAGTAATTAGTAATTTTATCCATAGACATCTTAAAGCATTTTCTGTTAATTTTATTTCTAGATACTTCATGATTTTCACTGCTGTTTTGAATATTGATCTTTCCTTCCCTTCTCTCTCCTTCCCTTTCCTCCCTCCCTTTTTTTTTCTTCTTTTCCCTCCTCCATTTCTATCTCTGTATCTCTGTAGTAACTTCCCTACTGTATCATTTAATATTTTAATTTTATGTTGTCTTGGCCAAAAGTTCTGTTCACGGTAGTGCAGTATAGAGGAAAGCATATGGAGGTCAGAATTGCTAGAAATGAATCCTAGCCTTGTACCTCAAGGATAATATGATAATTAAGTCAACTTTTTTGGTTTGTTTTTTGAGACTAACTCTCCTAATCTACGGAGAAGGCAATGGCACCCCACTCCAGTACTCTTGCCTGGAAAATCCCATGGATGGAGGAGCCTGGTGGGCTGCAGTCTATGGGGTCACGAAGAATCGGACACGACTGAGCGTCTTCACTTTCACTTTTCACTTTCATGCACTGGAGAAGGAAATGGCAACCCACTCCAGTGTTCTTGCCTGGAGAATCCCAGGGATGGTGGAGCCTGGTGGGCTGCCGTCTGTGGGGTCGCACAGAGTCGGATACGACTAAAGCAACTTAGCAGCAGCAGCAGCTCCTAACCTACATAGGGAGAATAATGCTTTCATATTTTGTGTATCACAGGATCAAATTAGATTTGATTTTTTCTAACTAAATGCAAAAAATTGTTATTTTGAGGTAGAGGAAGATATATATTAAAATCAAAAATATTAAAGAAGAACGTATGAATACATATGCTTGTGCTTAGTTGCTCAGTCGTGTCCGACCCTTTGCGACCCCTGAACTGTAGCCCACCAGGCTCCTCTGTCCATGGGGGTTCTCCAGGGAAGAATACGGAGTGGGTTGCCATGCCCTCCTCATACATATACTTATATTGACTTAAAAATTATTTATAATGTTTATACCCCACTTGCCCAAAAGGATGTGATTTGTAATAAAGAAAACATACACATATACATACATCCCAACTGAATACATTAAAAATTTAAAATCAAGTTATCACAATGAAGTAAATGCAAATATTATAATTATGATCGATACAACCATTGTGATTAATGCTGTATGCTTTTGGGATACTGTGGGGAAAAGATAAATATGATTTGACTATTAGTGGGTGTGTTTCCTCTTTTGTAATAAGGCAGATTTTTATTATTTGCCATCAAATTCATAAAAATATTAGTCACATGGATTTTGTGACAGTACTGCTTCTCCTATAAGTTAAAAGCAATTTTTAAAATGTCTTCTTCAGTCACCTTAAATAAAAAAAATTAGGAGAGAACATAAAGCTTAATTCGCTGAAACTGATTTCTTTGAGTGGACTGTCACTTAGATATTTTGTAATCTATAAGGCACTAACTTGGATTATAATCTAGAGAAGTGGTTCTCTGTATAAACATTTTTAAGCATTTCCTTCATACTTTTGAATATTGGAATTTTTGGTAACACCCTTAAAGCCATTAAAATTTTCAAGAGAACACTAGATAATTAATAATAACTACAAGGTAACCCCTACTACAGTAAAAAATACCTTGTAAATTTCAAAAGAATCCACAGCTGTCTCATTATTTAGTCACCATTAGCACTGCAGTCTAGGTTTCAGTAGAACTGTTTATTGTTCTAATAATGTTTTCTTCTGTGTTCATGAAGCAAAGTTCTTATATGTTCTAACTGATATACTGTCTTTAACATTGACTTGATATTATTTAATGCCCCTGAATTATAGTTATTTGTACTTTACTACACTCCGTGTCATGTGTTGGGCTAGTACAGAGTTCTTTCTAGCAAACCTTTCTCCCAGTGAGTTATTAATCAGTTTGCTTTGCAGGATTGAATCTGCTCTGAAACATGTCTTGATTTTCTCTAGGCAAGTGCCGTGGAGTTAACTCCCTAGTATTTGAAAGACTTATTTATAGAAAATTGAAGTTTGTTTTTTAGGGATAAGACAGGTGCTCATTTTTCTGGGGGTTTCCTACACAGTGTTTTCCAACTTTTTGTATTAATAGAAGCAAGCAGGATTTGCAATCAGGTATGATTTCAAATTCTACCACTTGATAGCTGAGTGCCCTTGAGAAAATTACTTGGCCTCCCTAACTTAGCTTTTGTTTCTTTATCTGTGATATCTACCATAATATCTAATACTTTAAGGGATTTTTGAACAATAAGTTTTTTCAAAAATTTTAACTATGGTTTGATAATTTGTTGTTTAAGGCCAATTTAGCTGATGTACCCACCTCTAGAATTAAAAACCAATGCAGACACACAAAAAAAGCTATTCAGGATGAGTCTGCTCTCAAACATAGTTTTAGAAGTAGATTTTTTAAAAAGTATATGTAAAATATATGCTTGCATAATTTTACTATGTAAAATTTAAGGCATACATTAAAATTAGAATAGCACAACAAACCTTCCTATGCATGCTACCAGCTTCAATTAAAGTATAATAAAGTAACAAGTTCCCTCCCTTCTCTCTTGCTTAATCTGATTTACTAAGGTAGCCTCCAAGAAGTTTCCTCACAAAATGAAATTACCTTATATATACGTTTTATAACTTGAAATTTTTATTTGGAAATATACTTAAAATATGTTTTATTACCATGTGATTGCCTATGTCTGTAGCTGTACTATATTCTGTTGTGTAGCTGTCTAATAATTTACGTAACTAGTAGAATAATGGTATGATGTTAAATAACTTTTTTCCTTTGGTTTTTTTCCCCGTCCTTTTCTGTGAACAACTAGTTTTTGATAATGATGGAAAAAAGCTTATTTTGAAGGCAAATTAAAATATGAGAAGTGTATTTTGATGGCTGTTGCTGCTGCTAAGTCGCTTCAGTCGTGTCCGACTCTGTGCGACCCCATAGACGGCAGCCCACCAGGCTCCCCCCGTCCCTGGGATTCTCCAGGCAAGAACACTGGAGTGGGTTGCCATTTCCTTCTCCAATGCGGGAGAGTGAAAAGTGAAAGTGAAGTCGCTCAGTTGTGTCCGACCCTTAGCGACCCCATGGACTGCAGCCTACCAGGCTCCTCCATCCATGGGATTTTCCAGGCAAGAGTACTGGAGTGGGGTGCCATTGGCTACTCGTAGTTAAATGTCTTCCCTTTGTTGTGCTTCCTTTAAATATAATCCAGTGACTCTCTTTAATCAGCTTGTCTCTGCACAGTGCCTCCTGTGTCCTCCTATGATCATTTTAGAGTGTACCCATTGTTCAATGCTTCTAGATAGGCTTTCTCTCATAAAATGAATTGCAGA
>NW_011495071.1:9733984-9757128 GCF_000754665.1 Bison bison bison
GTTAAATTTTTTTTTTTTTTTTTATGGCTCTGTAAGGGTTCAGCAAGTTAGGCATTGCTTGGATGTTTTATTTTCTGGAGGAAAATCACTCCTTTTGATTTAATTACCTTTTAAGAGTAGGGAGGTACTTCTGGAGATTAAGTTGGATTATTGTTACAGCTGAGTGTGTGTATGAAAATTATGATAGTTGATAAAAACAGCTTCACTGAGCTACTGAACATCTCTAGCTGATTTTTCTGCTCAGCTCCATCCAGAAGTTTACAAAGCTAAAAATCAATTTCTTGAATTGTTTCTTTTTTATTAGATTTGAAGTTGACTTATAGTTGATTTACAGTGTTATGTTAGTTTCTGGTGTACAGAAAAGTGATTCAGTTACACACACGCGCACACACACACACACGTGTGTGTATATATTCTTTTTCGTGTTCTTTTCCATTATGGCTTATAGGATATTGAATATACTTTCTTGTGCTTTACAGTAAGACCTTATTGTTTATTATATATTTAAGTTTGTATCTGCTAATCCTAAACTTCTCTGATTTATCCCTCTCCCATCCTCTTTCCCCATTGGTAACGATGTTTGTTTTCTATGTCTATGAGTCTGTTTCTGTAAATAAGTTCATTTGTATCACATTTTAAATTCCACATATAAGTGACACCATATAGTTTATATCTTTCTCCTTTCAGTTTCACTTGGTATGATAATTTCTGCAACCATCCATGTCGTTGCAAATGGCATTATTTCGTTCTTTTTTATGGCTAAGTGGAGTCTGACACGACTGAGTGACTTCACTTTGACTTTTCACTTTCATGCATTGGACAAGGAAATGGCAACCCACTCCAGTGTTCTTGCCTGGAGAATCCCAGGGATCAGGGAGCCTGGTGGGCTGCCATCTCTGGGGTTGCACAGAGTCAGACACGACTGAAGCAACTTAGCAGCAGCAGCAGCATTCGGCTGTGTATATGTATATACCACGTATTCTTTATCCGTTCACCTGTTGGACAGACTTTTATTTTAGGTTGTTTCCATGTCTTGGCTATTGTGAATAGTGCTGCTGTGAGCATAAGGGTGCATGTATCTTCTGAAAATATATGCCCAGGAGTGGGATTGCTGGAGCATATGGAAACTCCACTTTTATTTTTATTTTTTGAAGAACCTCCATTACTGTTTTCCATAGTGACTGCACCAACTTACTTTCTTACCAACAGTGTAGGAGGGTTTCCTTTTCTCTACACCCTCTCCAGCAGTTGTTATTTGGAGGCCTTTTAGCAATGGTCATTCTGGCTGGTGGGCTTCCCTGTTGGCTCAGTGGTAAAGAATCCACCTGCCAGTGCAAGAGCTGTGAGTTCAATCCCTGGATTAGGAAGAGCCCCTTGAGAAGAAAATGGCAACCCACTCTGGTATTCTTGCCTGGGAAATCCCATGGACAGAGGAGCCTGGCGGGCTATAATCCATGGGGTGCAAAAGAATCAGATGTGACTTTGTGACTAAACAACACAACAATTCTGCCTCATGTGAGGTGGCACCTCATTGTAGTTTTGGTTTACATTTCTCTAATAACTAGCAATGTTGAGTATCTTTTCATGTGCCTGTTGACCATCTGGATGTCTTCTTTGGAGAAATGTCTTTTTAAGGCTTCTGCCCATTTTTTGATTGTTTTGTTGTTGTTATTGAGTTGTATGAGCTGTTTATATATTTTGGAAACTAATTCCTTGTTGGTTGCATCATTTGCAGATATTTTCTTCCAGGTCCTGGGTTGTCTTTTCATTTTGTTATGGGTTCCATTGTTGTGCAAAAACTTGTAAGTTTCATTAGGTCCCATTTGTTTGTTTTTGCTTACATTTCTATTGCCTTGTGAAACTGACCTAAATCTGTTTTATTTATTTAAATCTCTATTTTATTTATTTCCTCTCTGATCTTTAGTATTCCTTCCTTCAGCTGACTTTAGGTTTTGTTTTGTTCTTCTTTTTCTAATTCTTTTAGGGGATAGGTTAGGTTGATTTTTTTTCTTATTTTTTGAGGAAGGCCTGTATTACTATGAAATTCCCTCTATGAATTGCTTTTGGTGCATCCCATAGATTTTGTATAGTTGTATTTTAATTGTCATTTGTCTCAGTATTTTTAAATTTCTTCTTTATTTCATTGTGACCTTTTGATTTTTTAGTAGCATATTTAGTCTTTATGTAATCTTTTTCTTTTCCCCTTGTTTCTCTTTCTGTTGTTGATTTCTAGTTTCATACTGTTGTCATCAGGAAAAAAAATGTTTGAAATAATTTCTATCCTCTTAAATTTGTTGAGGCTTATTTTGTGTCCTATTATGTGGGCAATCCTAGAGAATGTTCCATGTGTACTTGAAAGGAATGTGTATTCTGCTTTTTTTTCTTTGATGTAATGCCCTGAAAATAGCAAGTAAGTCTAACTACTCTATTGTATTGTTTAGGCTCTCTGTTGCTTTACTGACTTTTGTCTAGAAGGAAGATCTATCTATTTATGTGAATGAGGTGGTAAAATTTCTTACTATAGTAGTTCGCATCAATTTCTCCCTTTATGTCTATTAGTACTTGTTTTATGTATTTAACTTATATGCAGAGTACATCATGAGAAACGCTGGACTGGAAGAAACACAATCTGGAATCAAGATTGCCGGGAGAAATATCAATAACCTCGGATATGCAGATGACACCACCCTTATGGCAGAAAGTGAAGAGGAACTAAAAGGCCTCTTGATGAAAGTGAAAGTGGAGAGTGAAAAAGTTGGCTTAAAGCTCAACATTCCAAAAATGAAGGTCATGGCATCCGGTCCCACCACTTCATGGGAAATAGATGGGGAAACAGTGGAAACTGTGTCAGACTTTATTTTTCTGGGCTCCAAAATCACTACAGATGGTGACTGCAGCCATGAAATTAAAAGACGTTCACTCCTTGGAAGAAAAGTTATGACCAACCTAGATAGCATATTGAAAAGCAGAGACATTACTTTGCCAACAAAGGTTCGTCTAGTCAAGGCTATGGTTTTTCCTGTGGTCACGTATGGATGTGAGAGTTGGACTGTGAAGAAGGCTGAGCACCGAAGAATTGATGCTTTTGAACTGTGGTGTTGGACAAGACTCTTGAGAGGCCCTTGGACTGCAAGGAGATCCAACCAGTCCATTCTGAAGGAGATCAGCCCTGGGATTTCTTTGGAAGGAATGATGCTAAAGCTGAAACTCCAGTACTTTGGCCACCTGATGCGAAGAGTTGACTGATTGGAAAAGACTCTGATGCTGGGAGGGATTGGGGGCAAGAGGAGAAGGGGACAACAGAGGATGAGATGGCTGGATGGCATCACTGACTCGATGGACATGAGTCTGAGTGAACTCCGGGAGTTGGTGATGGACAGGGAGGCCTGGCGTGCTGTGATTCATGGGGTCACAAAGAGTCGGACATGACTGAGCGACTGATCTGATCTGATATTGGGTGCATATGTTAAGTGTAGTATTGTCTTCTTGTATTGATTCTTTTATCATTATATAATGTCCTTTATCTGGAGAAGGCAATGGCAACCCACTCCAGTATTCTTGCCTAGAGAATCCCGTGGACAGAGGAGCCTGGTGGGCTGCTGTGCATAGGGTTGCACAGAGTCGGACACGCCTGAGGCGACTTAGCATGCATGCGTGCATTGGAGAAGGAAATGGCAACCCACTCCACTATTATTGCCTGGAGAATCCCAGGGACAGAGGAGCCTGGTGGGCTGCCGTCTGTGGGGTCGCACAGAGTCAGACACGACTTCAAAGACTTAGCAGCAGCAGCAGCAGTGTCCTTTATCTTTATGGCTTTTGTTTAAAGTCTGTTTTGTCTGTTATAAGTATTGCTTCCCCCATTTTCTTGTCATTTCCATTTGCATGAAATACCTTTATCCATCTCCTCACTTCCAGTCTATATGTCCTTCACTCTAAAATTGGTCTCTTATAAACAGCATGGTGTAAGTAAGGCTCTTGTTTTCTTTTTAGTCCAGTCTGCTGGTCTGTGTCTTCTGATTGGAACATTTAGTCCATGACATTTAAGGTAATTATTGATGAAAGTAGTGAAAGTGAAAGTCACTCAGTTGTGTCTGACTCTTTGTGACCCTGTGGACTGTAGCCTGCCAGGCTCCTCTGTCCATGAAATCTCTGGGCAAGAATACTGGAGTGGGTAGCCTTTCCCTTTTCCAGGGGATCTTCCCAACCCACAGATTGAACCCAGGTCTCCCACATTGCAGGTGGATTCTTTACCATCTGAGCCACCAGGGAAGCCCAAGAATACTGGAATGGGTAGCCTATCCCTTCGCCAGGGGAACTTCCTGACTCAGGAATCGAACTGGGGTCTTCTGCATTGCAGGAAGATTCTTTACCAGCTTAGCTACCAGGGAAGCCCAATTATTGGTAGATATGTGTCTATTGCCATTTTAAACCTTGTTTTCCAGTTGATTTTGTATTTATTCTTTGTTCCTTTGTCTTTTGTTTTTCCTTTTGTGGTTTGATGATTTTCTTTTGTACTATGCTTTTATTCTTTTTTATTTTTGTGAGTGTATTGTGTGTTATTGATTTGTGATTACCCTGTTTTTGAATTAAGTTTAATTCAGTTGTGTAACATTACAACAATGCAGAAATTATCTTTAGATATGCAGAATTAACCTTGTGAATTTTGTTATAACAATCTCAGTCCTCATAGTTACAGACTTAGAAAAAAAATTTTTTAAACAAATTTCTCTTTGGATAGTGAAGCATTTCTATGATGGTTTTAGCAAAGAATATGTTTTGATGAATAACTGATTACATTGAATTATGTAGATTAGCAATTTAAATCACCAACATAGCTCTAATAAGTTAAATCTGTGATACTGAATACAGATATGTCAGACTTTGAAGTTTCAAAAATGTTGGAATCCACCCTCATTTTTGAGGAGCACACGAAACCCAACCGCATCTTTTTCTGACTTGTAAAAGAAATGAAAGACATTGGTATTTCACTCTAGTTTGCAAATGAGGATTAAAAACGAGAAGTTAAATGACTAAGAGAGAAGACTTAATTTAAACTCAAATAAGCGTGCTCAGAATGACTCTCTCCATTTCTGCCCTTCTTCCTTCCATAGTTAGCCACTATATTTCTCAGATTTTAAGCAAAATTAGTCTTCTCATCATGGAAACTGTTAACATTCATTAACAAGTAGTTTTACTTTGAAATCTGATCAGCAAACACTAAAGAGTGAATTGTTGCTATACTCCATGGGAGTCTTGAGATTGACGTCAAAACACCAGTACAGCTGTATAAGCAGTGGGAAGAGTATTTTTAACATCTTTATTAGATCATCTTTTGACCTTTCTTTTTGTTCTTTCTCTTCTTCCATTAAACAGTTTTTAAAAAGAGGCTTTATAATGTTATTTTCTACCAAAGCTGTAGTGATGTTCTTTAAATTATTAGCACCTGTACCATCCTCCTCTAGATTCCCTTCCGCTTTTATCTTTCCCTTCTTTTCATGTAGTGTTCTAAGTTCTTCTAAGGAGATGGACATTTTTATTTAATAATAGAGAAGTGGTGAAGGGGGAATTTTTTTTAAGAGTATTTTTTAGAACAGGGTTAGATTTATAGAAAAATTGAAATCTAGTACAGAGAAGACTATGTACCCCATACTTGACCTCAGATTCCCATTTTAATAACACATTACATTAGATACATTACAATGTTAGCATTGTACAGTTGTTAAAATTAATCATTTTTAATACATTGCTTGTGCTCAGTCGCATCTGATTTTTTTCGGCCATCTGAACCGTAGCCCCCAGGCTCCTCTGTCCATCGGATTTCCCAAGCTAAAATACTGGAGTGGGTTGCCATTTCCTCTTCCAGGGGATCTTCCCAACCCAGAGATTGAACCCAGGTCTCCTGCATTGCAGGCAGATTTTTTACTGCCTGATCCACCTGGGAAGCTGCATTTAATACATCATTATTATTACCTAAAGTTGAAAGTTTATTTTGATTGCCCTGGTTTTTAAACTGTTCCCCCTGTTTTGATCCAGGATCACACCCAAGATACCATATTACATTTAGTTTTCCTGTCTCCTTGGGCTCCTCTTGGCTGTGACAGTTTCTCAGATTGTGACAGTTTCTTAGGCTTATCTTGGTTTTGATGATCTTGATAGTTTTGAGGAATACTGGTCAAGTATTTTGTAATATGCCCCTACATTGGAATTTCTCTGTTGTTTTTGACACAGACTGTAGTTATGGGTTGTTGGAAGGAGGGATCACAGAGATACAGTGCCATTTTCAACACATCACATCAAGGGTATATACCATCAACATAATTGATGACTGTTGACAATGACCTTGATCACCAGGCTGAAGTAGTGTGTCAGGTTTCTCCACTGTAGAGTGTTGGAGTGTTCTAGTAAGAATATCCTAGTTAGGGGAATTGCTCTGGTAATTTCTTGGGCTTTAGGTATTAGAGTAAATCATTATATTGATACGATGCTCACTGAAATGTTAAATATTTTTACAAATATGTTCTGAGTTAAAAAATTAAATGCTTTGAATGTTCAATCTTTCAAGTTTTATTTTTAAAATAAAAGATTTTTCTATGACATTCTTAAGACTTATGTTTATCTAAAGTGAAACTCCAGTACTTTGGCCACCTCATGTGAAGAGTTGACTCATTGGAAAAGACTCTGATGCTGGGAGGGATTGGGGGCAGGAGGAGAAGGGGACGACAGAGGATGAGATGGCTGGATGGCATCACTGACTCGATGGATGTGAGTCTGGGTGAACTCCGGGATTTGGTGATGGACAGGGAGGCCTGGCGTGCTGCGACATGGGGTCGCAGAGAGTCGGACACGACTGAGCGACTGAACTGAAAGTAACAATTAAGATTTCAATATTTTGTGTAGGAAGTCAGAGAAGCAATCAGCTATTTAAATTCTGGACTTTTTTTCCCTTTATAAAAAATGAAATTACTTCGAAATGCAATTTAAACGTAATAAAGTTCACTCATTTTAAGCGTGTATTTAGATGAGCTTTGACAGATGTGTATAATTTTTGACTAACACTGTTACTAAGATACTGAACATTTCTGTCGCTCTGATAAGTTCTCTCTTGCATCTTTTCATTTATTCCTCTGAAACTGTTGATCTGCTTTCTGTCTCAAGAGTTTTGTCTTTTCTAGAATTTCATGTAAATGAAGTCCCTTTTTGTGTCTTTGTACAATGTGTATCTTTTTGTGTTTGTCTTCTGTAATATTTTTTTTGATTCATTCAAGTTGTTACATGTTGTAGTAGTTTGCTTCTTTTTCATGCTTATAGTATTCCATGTGTGAATAGTTTCTGTATCCATGTACTTGCCGATGGACATTTGGATCATTCCCAGTTCTGGCTATTTCAGATAATTCTGAACATTTGCATATGAGTTTTTATGTGGTACACATTTTCATTTCTTTGTGGTGAAATCCCTGAATTAGGATTACTAAATTGTTTGATAAGTGTATGTTTAACTTTACAAGAAACTGCCAAACTCTTTTCCAGACTGACTAGCATTTCACATTCTTATAAGCAAGGTAGGAGAGTTTCACATCTTCCATATTCTTATCAATATTTGGTATTGTCAGTGTTTTGGGTCATTTTTGTAGGTGTGAATGGCCATTTCATTGTATTTTTAATTTACATTTCTCTTAAGATTAATGATGTTAGGACTTTACATGTGCTTTTTGCCGTATGTTTTCTTTTGTGATATATCTGTTTAAAATCTTTAAAAAGTGGCTTATCTTGTTATTGAGCAATAAGATACAAGCCCGTTATCAGATATGTTTTAGGTAAAATTTTTTCCTGGTTTGTATCTTGTCCTTTTATTTCCTTAGCAGTGTCTTTCAAATAACAAAAGTTTTTAATTTTGATGAAGTTCAGTTTATCAACCCTTTATGTTTTGCCTTGTGGGTCCTATCTGAAAAATCTTGACTTAACGCAAGATCACAAGAATTTTCTCCTGATTTTTTTCTTGAAGTTTCGTAGTTTAACTCTTATGTTTAGGCTTCTGATACTTAACAAGTAAACATTTGTATGTGGTGTGGAGTAAGGATTGAAGGGGGTGTGTGTGTGTGTGTGTGTGTGTGTGTGTGTGTGTTGGCATATGTTCCAGTGCTATTTGTAGAAAGGACTGTTCTCTTCTTATAGAACTGCCTTGGCATCTTTGTTAAAAACTTCAGCACCATCTTCGCCGGGTCTGTTTATGCTCTCTGTTATATTCTTTTTGTCAATATGCCTATCCTTGTCTTGATTGTCTTAACTTGATCTTAAATCTTGAAATAAGATAAGGTAAGTCTTCCAACTTTGTTGTCTTCCTAAAAATTCGTTTGGCTTTTCTAGGTCCTTTGTATTGTCATATAAATTTTAGTATCAGTAAAGCCAGTTTCTGTTTTTGAAAAGGTGCTGGGATTTGGGGTAAGAGTGCTGAACCTAGTTAAGATTGGGGAGAAACAGTATTTTGACAGTATGAGTTTTCTGATTCATGAACATATTCTCACTCTCCATTTATTGAAGTCTTTAATTTCTCTCAAAGATTCTACAGTTTTCAGTGTACAAGTTTTGCACATAGTTTAGCTTCATCTCTATATATTTCATCTCTATATATTTGAGTTTAAGTGGTATTTAAAAGTTAATTTTTGATTTGTCACTAGTAATTATAAATATAGTTGCTTTTAATATCAGTTCAGTTCAGTTGCTCAGTCATGTCTGACTCTTTGTGACCCCATGGACTGCAGCACGCCAGGCTTCCCTGTCCATCACCAACTCCCTGAGCTTACTCAAGCTCATGTGCATCGGGTCAGTGATGCCATCCAACCATCTCATCCTCTGTCGTCCCCTTCTCCTCTTGCCTTCAATCTTTCCCAGTATCAGGGTCTTTTCCAAGAGTCAGTTCTTCGCATCAGGTGGCCAGAGTATTGGAATTTCAGCTTCAGTATCAATCCTACCAATGAATATTCAAGACTGATTTCCTTTAGGATAGACTGGTTGGATCTCCTTGCAGTCCAAGAGTCTTCTTCAACACCACAGTTCAAAAGCAGCAATTCTTCAGCACTCAGCTTTCTTTATAATTCAACTCTCACATTCATACATGACTACTGGAAAAACCATAGCTTGGACTAGACGGACCTTTGTTGGCAAAATAATGTCTCTGCTTTTTAATGTGCTATCTAGGTTGGTCACAACTTTTCTTCCAAGGTGTAAGCATCTTTTAATTTCATGGCTGCACTTACCACCTGCAGTGATTTTGGAGCCCCCAAAATAAAGTCTGTCACTGTTTCCATTGTTTCCCCATCTATGTGCCGTGAAGTGATGGGACCAGATGTCATGATCTTAGTTTTCTGAATGTTGAGTTTTAAGCCAACTTTTTCACTTTCCTCTTTAACGTCCATCAAGCTTTTTAGTATATTGATCTGTATACTATTTTATTGCTAGACTTGGTTGTACTAGTTTTTAAAAATAAATTACTTTAGAGTTTTTGTGTCATCTTTCTATAAAGAAAATTGTACTTCTTTCTTTTCAATCTGTGAGCCTTTTATATATTTATTTTTATTGTGTTACTGCTTTGACTAATCAGAGTAGAAATTGAGAACAGACATGTAGAATCCTTGCCGTGTTTTTTTATCTTAGGGAGAAGGCATTCAGCCTGTGAAGTATGAAATGAAATTGTGTGTTTGTTTTTTATAGATGTCCATTATCAGTTTAGGTATCCTGAAGTGAAAGTGAAGTCGCTCAGTCGTGTCCAGCTCTTTGCGACCCCGTGGACTGTAGCCTACCAGGCTCCTCTGTCCATGGGATTTTCCAGGCAATAGTACTGGAGTGGATTGCCATTTCCTTCTCCAGGGGATCTTCCCAGCCCAGGGATTGAACCCGGTCTCCCGCATTGTAGACAGATGCTTTACCGTCTGAGCCACCAGGGAAGTCTTAGGTATCTTAGTTTGCAAAAAATTTTTTATCATTGATGAGTATTGGATTTCGTAAAGTGTAGTTTCTGTATTTACTGAGATGATCAGATGGTTATTTATTTATTTATTTTTTACTCTGGTGATATGGTGAATTACACTGAATTCTGGATGTTGGGTGGACCTTGCATTCCTGGGATAAACCCCATTTCATCATTCTGTATTATTTGTATATATATATGGTTTGCTAATATTTTTTTCATTTATTTTTTAATTGATGGATAATTGCTTTATAGAATTTTGTTGTTTTCTGTCAAACCTCAACATGAATCAGCCATAGGTATACATATATCCTCTCCCTTTTGAACCTCCCTCCCATCTCCCTCCCCACCTCACCCCTCTAGGTTGATACAGAACCCCTGTTTGAGTTTTGAGACATACAACAAATCCTCGTTAGCTATATGTTTTACATATGGTAATATAAGTTTCCATGTTAACTCTCTCCATACATCTCACCCTCTCCTCCCCTCTCCCCAGGTCCATAATTCTATTCTCTATGTCTTTTTCTCCATTGCTGCCCTGTAAGTAAATTCCTCAGTACCATTTTTCTAGATTCTGTATATATGCATTAGTATATAATCTTTCTCATTCTGACTTACTTCAGTCTGTGTAATAGGCTGTAGGTTCATCCACCTTATTAGAACTGACTCAAATGTGTTCCTTTTCATGGCTAAGTAATATTCCATTGTGTATATGTACCATATACATATCCTTTATCCGTTCATCTGTCGATGAGCATCTAGATTGCTTCCATGTTTTAGCTATTGTGAATAGTGCTGCAAGGAACAATGGGATACATGGATCTTTTTCAGTTTTTGTTTCCTCAGGATATATGCTTGGAGTGGGATTGCCGGGTCATATGGTGGTTTTATTCCTAGTTTTTTAAGGAATCGCCATACCGTCTTCCATAGTGGCTGTTTCAATTTACATTCCCACCAACAGTGCAAGAGTTCCCTTTTTCCACACCCTCTCCAGCATTTATTGTTTGTAGACTTTTGATGATGACCATTCTGACAGGTATGAGGTGATATCTCATTGTAGTTTTGATTTGCATTTCTCTAATAATGAGCATCTTTTCATGTGTTTGTTAGCCATTTGCTAGTATTTTGATGAAGAGTTTTACATCTGTGTTCATAAAGGATATTGATTTTTCATTTTCTTGTAATGTCATTGTCTTATTTTCATGTCAGGGTAATGTTGGGCTTAGAAAATGAATTGGGAATTATCATCTGTTTTCAGAAAGAGTGGGTGTAAGGATTTTATCTCTTTCTTTACGTGGGTGTGATAATTCACCAGTGAGGTCATCTAAGCCTAAAATATTCTTTGTGGGAATATTTTAAACCAACAGTTGAAGTCACTACCTTAGAGTGCTTACTCTTCTGACTTCTAGCATCATAGACTAACTATTCAATAACCTCTTTATTTTAGAATAAATTTAGATTTAAGGAAAAGTTTTGGATAGTATAGAGAGTTCCCATATACCTCATACCTAGTTTTCCTCATTGTTAACATCTGTGATACATTTGTCAGAACAAAGAAACTGACATTGATATTAACTAAACTAACTACAGACTTTATTTGGATCTCACCAGATTTTCCATTGATGGTCTCAGGCTGTTCCAGGATACCACATTGCCTTTAGTTTTCTTGTTTCCCCAGTCTCTTCTGGTTTGTGACAGTTCCTCAGGTTTACCTTGTTTTTCTTGACCTTAACAGCCTTGAGGAATGCTGTCTGGCTATGTTTTAGAATACTTCAGCCTGCATGTGCTGCTGCTGTGTCCCATTAGGGTTATGCATTTGTGGAAAGAATACCCAGAGGCCAGGTCCTCTTTTCACTTCATCTTATAAGGGTCTGTGATGTCTACATGACATTCATAGAGCATCACTGATGGGATTGATCTGGACCACTTGGCTAAGAGTGTTTGCCAGGTTTCTCCACTTTATAAAGTGACTCTTTCCTCTTTCCGTCTACTATTCTGAAGCACGTCACTTGTCTCAGTCCACACTTGAGGGAGAAGTATCTATAGCTCTGATTTGGAATTCTTCTGTAAGGAAAATTGACTTTAATCCAGTACCACAGGGTTCACTCTGTTTTTCCTTACTGTCTGACAATGAGAACCCTGGCTCTGACCATCCACTATCCATTTACTTGTTTGTTCAACTCCAGTTTACATGGAAAGCTATTTCAGAACTGTTAATCCATATACCCACGAGAAATGAATGTTCCATTTAGAGTACAGTGTTTCCAGTCAAAACATTGTTTTCCAAAGTTAGTTAGGCCAGCTCTCCCCCCGCCCCCATCTTTGGTGTAGGTATGTCATGATTTGTCCTGCAGTTAGATTCATTTGTCACAGCCCACATTTCATCCTGGAATCTTCCAGTGGTCTGATTGGTGGTTTTTGCTGTTGCGTGGTCAGCATTAAGTGAAGTCCAATGTGCAGCTCTGTGGGTTTTGACAGAGTTGAGTCATGTGTCCGCCACCCTAGTGTTAACAGAGCAGAGCCTGTGCTCTGTGCGTCCCTTTGTGTGTCCCCTTTGTAGTCAGCCACTCTCCCCTCCCCTGATCCTAGTAACCGTTAATCTGTTTTTTGTCTTACCTGTTGTTAATTTTTGCATTTTCCAGAGTTTCATGTGAATGGAATGGTATTAAAATCTTTAGATTTTTCATCTAACTTCTTGAACAGTTCTTGGTTCCTCCCAGAAGCTCAGATGGTAAAGAATCTGCCTGCAATGTGGGAGACCTGAGTTCGATCCTTGGGTTGGGAAGATCCCCTGGAGAAGGGAATGGCAACCCACTCCAGTATTTTTGCCTAGAGAATCCCATGGACGGAGGAGCCTGGTGGGCTACAGTCCATGGGATCGCAGAGGGTTGGACACAACTGAACGACTAACACTTACTTACACTTCTTGAACATAGAACATTAAGATTTATCCATAGTTTTGTGAATTAATAGTTCATTCTTTTAAAATTATTAAACAGTATTCCATTGTATGGATGAATCATAAGCTTATTTAATCTTTCCTCCATGAAGATTATCCTGATGACTTCTACTTTTCAGCAGTTACGAGTAAAGCTGCTATAAACATCCATGGACAGGTTTTTTTATGAACATAAATTTTCACATCATCTAGGTAAACACCTAAGAGTGTGATCTCTGGGTTATATGGTTGTATGGTAAATCATATCACTACTTCGCTATTAAGTACTTAGAAACAATAAATTTAGTAAATCTGTTGTTTAATATTGTCCACAGAGAATATTAAGATCAGTCTCTAGAAAGTCTGTAAAATCTACTTTTTTTTCCAGCCTTTGGTTCTTCTTTATTTTTTAGAAGTTACATTTGCCAAGGTGTGCTTTCTTAGAAGATGATTCTTCATAGATCACTAATTGTGGTTCTGAGGTTCTGTAAATTTGTCCATAAATTCACGGAACTCTGGTCTATAATTTATGTAAATGAACTGATTACTGGGTATTAGGAGGCCTGGGCGTGCTGCGGTTCATGGGGTCGCAAAGAGTCAGACACGACTGAGCAACTGAACTGATCTGAACTTGGAATTACATATATTCAAATGTTTTACGGAATGTGTTTTATAAAACAAAGAGTATGTTTTTTATTCATTACTAATGTATTGATCCCAGAAATTAAGTTTTCCAAATTGTCAAATTAGGTTGATATTTCAGAAAATGAAGTGAAAGTCGCTTAGTTGTGCCCGTCTCTTTGCAACCCCATGGACTATACAGTCCATGGAATTCTCCAGGCCAGAATATTGGAGTGGGTAGCCTTTCCCTTCTCCAGGGAATCTTCCCAACCCAGGGATCAAACTCAGGTCTCCTGCGTTGCAGGCAGATTGTTTACCAGCTGAGGTAAAGAAGGGAAGCTTCCCACAAGGGAAGCTCACAGAAAAGGAAATTAGAGGGTAATGAGTCATCTTAGTGTGGCGATGTATTTGTTAGGGAGCAGTGTTTGGGAAAAATTAGTTACAGCAAAATTATACAGGTTCTAGGGATTAGATTGAATGAGTGTGTCTCTTGTCCCTCCCTGCTTCTAGTGTAAATGGCAGGGATGCTAGTTAACAGAGTGCCAGACATCACAGCGCCTGGGGCGTATTTAGAGACCAGGGAAGGTTTATAATAATCAAACACAAATAGGCAAAGTAGCATGAAGAAATTTCAGTCCTTTCGGCCTTGTTCACAAACTTAATTAGGCTTATTGGGTCAGAAAATATTTTTCCTCCCATTTTTATCTGTTCTTCTTTCACCCTCCCATCCCCACCCCCGACCTCCTGTTCCAGATTACCTTTGAAGGGGATCACGCTATCAACAAAAAGAGAGGTTTTTTTGTTTAATCCTAACTTACTTGGTTTATTTAGCTTTCAGGAAAGGAGCAGTGGCAAAGAAAAATCTTAAGATATACAAGGACCTCCATTTTTGATAGAGACACTATATGTTCTTCTAAAAATCATGTTATTCAGGAAATTCTGAAGAAAATTAATTTTTTTTGTGGCTCTAGAATTGGATCTTTTACAAGTATTTTTAATTTATGGGAGCTGCTTGGCCTACCCCCTTCACATATTGCCAACTACATCTTTGCTTTTTTTATTTTAACTGTTTATATAATTTTACAGTGTAATGTTTCGGAGCTGTATGTGGATGCTGTTCTTTGCATTTCCATGAGCAGCACAGTATTGGGCTTCAGTTGATGATGGTGGATGACTGGGGGTGGAGAAGAGGTGGAGTTTCTTCATATCATCCCTCTTGTGGTCAATAAAATCATCCGACAAATGCCTTCCCAAGGATGTCGAGTGTGTATAAAGGAGAAGCCTAGGAATGCCAAGGGAGTGGTGTTTTACTGAGGATTTCATTCTGCTCTGCTCCATGGAAACGAGCCTTTTGAGCTTTTACTTGTCTGCTGATTTGTCCGGTGATCCAGGTAATCTAGTGCAGTCTTTGTTTTCTCGGTGGTGTGTGAAATGTAGCAAAATGGTAGAAAACTAGCTTTAGTGAAAGGGATACTTACAACAGGAATAAAATTAGAAAGAAAAAGGACCTATTACATTGTTCATTACTCTTTAAATAGCTTTGAAGGTTTTTTCATGTTTTAAAAAGACTAATTTGATCTAAAGGAAGAAAATTCATAGTTTTAAAAACCTGTACTTTAATTTCTTAGCTTGAGAACAAAGGTTTTAGCATCCAGCATTGCAGGGATATTTTTATTCAGAAGGAGAGGAAGCAGCATCCTTCTGTTAACCTTTTTAGAACTGAATTGACAAAACTCTTCTTAAATCTTAGCTAGGGACTCTGATTTATTATTCTGTAAACTGTGATTTAATTATCTGAAGCTTCAGGTTGGTTGATTCCCTTTGATACCTAAGAGATCTTGGAAGGAGTATGAGAGGGGGCAGGGATTAAATCTGTAGTGGGGGAGGGGAATATTTTTACAGAGTAATCTTCATGATTGTTTTTCCATTTGAAGCTAAATTGAAATATACAGTCATTTGGAAACGGTGATATCCATGACACCAAACACTCTTATCTGTTTGAATGATTTTATCCTTTGTTCAGTTTGTGGTATTTTTTGCTTTTGTCAGCTAAAATGTTGGTTATAAATATGAAGAAGCAGCCAGATTACTATGTGATGGCATTGGAATTGCAATTCTGATTTTTTTTTTTTTTTGCATTCGTTTCTGTAAATACATGAGCATGGGCATGAATGTGAAAAACAAAAGTGCTATAAAATGCTGCAGGCATTTTTGTTTTCTCCTGAAGGTGTTTTTCATGGTGGGAGTTGTTTTGTTGTAAATAGAAAGACCCAATTTATGATACTAAGATGTGTTTAGTACTACAGACGTCTCTATTTAGAAAAGAAAGACCAAAAACATTTTTAAGCATAGTCTGAAGCTTTCAGTTAATTTGATTATCTTCCTCATAGTGGTGTGAGTTATCATACTATTTGTCACATTTTGAAAGTTGCTTGATTCCTCAGAATACTGAAAAATTAATAAATGCTTATTGAGTGCTTACATAATTTTCAGTGCTTTAAATGTAAACACGATTTGTAGCATAGCAGAGAGTATAAAAAACCTACGCATATGATGTACTATTTGTGTGTGTGTATGTGTGTGTGCGAGAACACACCTATTGGTTATATACGTATATGGGCTTTCTGGGTCGCGTTAGTGGTAAAGAACCCACCTGCCCATGAAGGAGACACAGAGATGTAGGTTCCATCCCTGGGTCAGGAAGATCCCCTGGAGGAGGGCACGCCAATCCGCTCTAGTATTCTTGCCTGGAAAATCCTATGGACAGAGGAGCCTGGCAGGCTAGAGTTCATAGGGTCTCAAAGAGTTGGACACAGTTGATGCAACTTAGCACATGTATGCTTATATACTGACACGTGGGTATTTTACATAAGCTATTACATCTAAGGATTCCCAGGTGGCTCAGTGGTAAAGAACCCGCCTGCCAATGCAGGAGACGCAGACTTGTTTTCCATTCCTAGGTAAGGAAGGTCTCCTGGAGGAGGATATGGCAACCCACTCCAGTATTCTTGCCTGGAAAATCTTACGGTCAGAGGAGCCTGACAGGCTATAGTCCATGGAGTCACAAAAGAGTCTAACATCATTGAGTAACTGAGCACTCATGAGCACTTACTGCATTTAATCCTAAAATGACCTTGTCACAAAATTAGCACTATCCCTCTTTCATGGATGAGGGAATTTATATTTTGAGAGGTTAAGTAATTCATCATAAACAACAGACCATAAAGTGATGAAGCCCAGGTCAAGCTCAAAAACTCTTTCCATGGTTTTAATGTGAGTGGATTAAAACATTATATCACAATTATTTGACACCATGAAGAGTGATGCTGGTGGAGTGAACAGGAGATAGGGTCCTAATCCCTATCAGGAATTGAGTAATTGGATAAAAAGTTTAGCATCATATTTTATAAAGAGTGAAGGTTGGACTAGGTCACTTAAAGTTCAGTTCTAACATTATATGATTGTATTCCATGTAAGATTTTCATATGTGGCTTATGGAAACAAATAGCGTTACTTTCAAGTTTTTATTGTAAATATATAGGTTTCCATTCCTGATCCTTTATAACCTGCTTTACTTTTTCTCCAGGGGATATCTGTAATGCATATCACCTTCTAATATATTACAGTATACTTTTTTTTTCATTAAGTCATTGTTTATTGTCTCCCTCTTCTGTTTCTGCCAAATACAATGCAAGGACCTAGACCAGTGCCTGACTATGGTAAATTCATTTATTGAATGAATGAATGATATACTTTTATAGTACGTAGATAAGATATCGGAGAAGGCAATGGCACCCCACTCCAGTACTTTTGCCTAGGAAATCCCATGGACAGAGGAGCCTGGTAGGCTGCAGTCCATGGGGTGGCTAGAGTCGGACACGACTGAGCGACTTCACTTTGACTTTTCACTTTCATGCATTGGAGAAGGAAATAGCAACGCACTCCAGAGTTCTTGCCTGGAGAATCCCAGGGACGGGGAAGCCTGGTGGGCTGCCGTCTATGGGGTCGCACAGAGTCAGACACAACTGAAGCGACTTAGCAGCAGCAGCAGATAAGATATAGAAGTAACTAAATAGATTTTAATATCAACAGATTCCCTTGGGGTTAATAGTATTCATTTTACTATTATAATGACCCTGTAAGGAACTAATTAGTATGAGATTTTTGAAAAAAAGAAAACTTACAGCAATTGAGTTTAGGGAAGTAAACTTATATATGCTGGAATTTCCTCATGCAAAATTATTGATAGTATAGAGCTTCACAATCATAGTTTTACCCAGTATTCTATTTTAAAATGCTAAAGTATTATTAGAAATTTTCATATACACAAAGAAAAACACAGTAGCAAAGTTCCTTTTTGGTTTATTTGTTAATTTATGTATACTTTGAAATGTTACTAATTTATAATGGGTAGAAAATATTCAGACCACTGAGTCTTTTACTTCAAAATTTTTTCATGAAGTATGACATTATATTTACTGGTAGTTTTGGTTCATTTGAATGTTAGGCTTTCTGAGATTTCAGTAGCTTTATTGAGGTAAAATTGATGTATAATAGACTGTATATGATTAAAGTATAAAATTTGATAGGTTTTGATATATATATACAACTGGAAACTGTCCACCACAGTCATGGTAATATACATATCCATCATCTCATGTTTCTTTGTAGCTTTTGTAATTTTTCCCTCCTAGCCCTCCCCACACATCAGGTACCCACTGATGGTATCATTATAGATTAGTTTGTATTTTCTTGCTTTTTGTCATTTAGATTAGCTTGCATTTTCTTGAATTTTATAAAACTGAAATTTTACAGTGTGTCATTTTTTTCTTGTTTTTCTTGCATTCTACATAATTACTTTAAAATTTGACCATGTGTATCAATAGTTCATACCATTTTACTCCTGAATAGTATTCCACTATATGGATATACCACAGTTTGTTTATCCATTTATCTGTTGATGACATTTGGGTTATTTTCAAGTTTGGGACTACTAAGAATAGATTTGTTTTGGACACATAAGTCTCTGTATGGACATATATTTTCATTTCACCTAGGAGTGGAATGGCTGAGTTATGAGGTACGAGTGTAGTGTTTAACTCTTTCAGAAACTGCTGAACTGTTTTCTAAAGTGATTTTATTGTATTACATTCCTACCAGCAAAGCTCTAGTTGCCCCAAAGCCTCACCAATACCTGGTACTTAGTCTTTTTAATTTCAGCCATTTTAGTGGTGTGTAATGGTGTCATTGTGGTTTTTATTTGCATTTCATCTCATGACCAGTGATGTTGAGCATCTTTTTATGTTATTTACCATCCATGTGTCTTCTTTCATGGATTATCCAGTCAAATCTTGTTTTTAATTATGTTCTCTTTTAATACTGAGTTATAAGAGTCCCTTATTATATATGATTTGTAAATATTTTGTCCCAGTCTGTGACTTGTCTTCATTTGCTCAGTTTTCTCTCTCTTTCTAAAAAGCTTAATTGAGATGTAGTTCACATTTCAAAGATCAGAAGTTTTTTACCGTTGAATCTCAGTCTGTCAGTATTTTCTTTTATGGGTTTTGCTTTTGGTATAGCTAAGAAATATTTGTGGCTCAGCTGGTAAAGAATCTGCCTGCAGTTTGGGAGACTTGGGTTCTATCGCTGGGTTGGGAAGATCCCCTGGAGAAGTACACACTCCAGTATTCTGGCCTGGAGAATGCCATGGACTGTATAGTCCATGGGGCTGCAAAGAGTCCCACGTGACTAAGCGACTTTCACTTCACTTCAAAGGAGGTAAATCTTTCTGCCAAGAAATATTTCCCTAACCAGTATTTTTCTGGAGTTTGATTTTAGAAGTTTTATAGTTTTAAGTTTAGTTTTAGGTCTGTGGTACATTTTGAATAATTTTAAAATATGGCTTGAGGTATTTACTGAATATATATTTTGGCATATGAATATCCAAATATTCCAGCACCATTTCTTTAAAAAAAGTGCTTTTCCTCCACTGAATTCCCTTTGAACCTTTGTTGGAAATCAGTTGTCCATATATATGTGGGCTAAGTCACTTCAGTCATGTCTGACTTCTTGAGATCCGCCTGGCTCCTCTGTCCATGGAATTCTCCAAGCAAGAATATTGGAGTGGGTTGCTATGCCCTCCTCCAGGGGATCTTCCTGACCCAGGGATCAAACCTGAGTCTCTTACATGTCCTGCATTGGCTGGCGGGTTCTTTACTACTAGTGCCACCTGGGAGTCCATTCTGTTCTGTCAATTTCTTTGTCTATCTTGACCCCAGTATTATGCTGTCTTCACTACTGTACCTTTATAATAAGTCTTGAAATCAAGTAGAGTTAATCCTTTAACTATGTTCTTCTTTATCAGAGTTGTTGGCCTGCCTAGGTTCTTTGAATTTCTGTATGAACATTAGAATCAGTTTGTCGATTACTGAAAAAAAAGTGTGTTGGGAATTTAATTGGTATTATGTTGAATCTGTAGATTTTGTTGAATCAGTATTGCTAAAATGACATCTTAACAATATTGAGTTTTCCAGTCCATGAATACAACATATCACTCTATTTCGGTCTTTTTCTCAGCCATACTGTTCTGGTTTTCCATTTGCAGGTCTCTGTATCTTTTGTCAGAGGGACAAAGGTGGTGCTAGTGGTAAAGAAAATGCCTGCCGGTGAGGGAGGTGCAAGAGATGCGGGTTCAGTCCCTGGGTCAGGAAGATCCCCCAGAGGAGGAAGTGGCAGCCCACTCCAGTATTCTTGCCTGGAAAATCTCGGGGACAGGGGAGCCTGCTGGGTTATAGTCCATGGGGTCACAAAGAGTTGGATATGACTAAGCTGACAGCACACACACCCTGTGTATTTAATATTTTGATGCTATTGTAAATGGTATTGTCTTTTCAAAATTAATTTCCATTGTTAGTACAATTTACAGTTAAACAATTAATTATTGATTTTGAATTCTACAGCCTTGCTAAGCTTATTAGTTAGTTCTGGTAGCTTTTTTGTTGATTTCATAGAGTTTTCTATATTGATCATCATGTAGTGTGAATAAAGACAGTTTTACTTCTTGCTTTCCAACCTGGATATTTATTTATTCTTGCCATACTGCACTGGCTAGAATAATACAGTGTTGAGTAAAAGTGATTAGAGAAAACTCTGTTCCTAATCTTAGGGGGGAAGCTTTCCTTTTTTTCACCTTAAGCATGATGTTAGCTGTAGGATATTTTATAGATGCCATTTATCAGGTTAGGCTTTTAATGAATGTGAGAAATGAAATTGATAACACTTGCACAAATAGAACTTTTTAAGTAGCAGAGGTCACATTTTTTTAGAAGAAAGGGTTTTGGAGTATTTTTCAATTCAGTAGTCTTTTAAACGGGTGAATTCTATCGCTGCCAATATTCTGGCATTGCAAGAGACATCATAACTAGACAGTTTTAGTATTTTTTCTGCCATGTAATTGTGACACAAATTTGAATTTAAAAATATAAGAACGTGTCCTTTAAAATTATTTTTTCACAAGTTTATGGATTTTTTGATTCCATAAAAATCAATAATAATGACTAAAGTCATATTAATGTAGCAGTATATTTTGATTTAGATTTCTCTAACCACTTTTACATTTTACAGATGATAAGTTAATTTCTTGGGGAGTCTCGTCTACTTCCATGATATCTGCGCTCATGCTGATGTCATCCTGATCTGGAATTGCCAGATCAGTCTCCTCTCTGAACTCCAGTCCTTTGTAGACACGTATCCCCTATGATATCCTGCAGGTACCTTGGCTAACATAAAACTGCTTACAAGTGGCACAATTAAATGTTTTATCTAAGCCAGACTCCTTGGAGTTCCTTTCCCTCCTTTTCCCCTAAATTTGCTGTAACTTCCATGCTTATTTACATAGTATTATTTTTGGTGTGTAGCCCCTATTCTTCATTGCCTTTGTTATTGCACTCTTCATTTTTTAATCTAGAAATGCTGTTATTTTCCAATTAGTTTTCCAGCCCCCAGTTTCATATCTTTGCTGCCCATTCATCATGTTATTTGCAAGGGAGTATTTTAAAGTGCATAGTGGATCATACTATTGCCTGGCTTATAGTCTGTTAGTGTACCTGCATTGTCTTCAGCAGTGGTTCTTTGGAGGAAGAATGTTGCAGACCTTTTGAAACCCTCTCCAGAGAGTCTCATAGTCTAAAATATTCAATACCTATAGAAGCTGAAACCAAAGTTTAAATTCCTTTGTATGATATATAGACCCCCTTTGATCTGGCTACTATTTATCTCCCCAGACATCTTTACTCTCTCCCCACCCAAGCCCCATGCTCCAGCCATACTGAGCTACTTGAATTTTTGTCCAAACACATCAGCATATGCTTTTTCCCTTGCTTAGAATTTCTCTTCTTGATTGTTTGGTTGAGTTATTAATTCATTCAGCAAATATTTACTGAACATTTTGAGGACCTAACCAGGTACTGGATTTACTTTGTACCTATGGAGATGTCTAATTATATAGAATAACATTGAACGCAAATAATTATAAAATGTGGTAAACTATTAAAAAAGAGAGAACAAGGTTAATTATGGGAGACAGTATAACAAGAGGAGCTTAATTTAAATTGGAAACTGAGGTCAGGAAAGGCCTTTCTGAGGTAGCAACCTTTAAGCAGAGACCTGAAATATACTCAGGAGTCGGGTGGGTAGGGAGAGTGGTTCAGAGCAGAATGCAAGATAATCCTTTTGGCAGGAAGCAAGCATATGAAGCAATAAAGGTAGGCCATAAATGTGACTGGAGCATAGGGAATGAGCAGGAGAGGGTGGTAAAGTTGAGATTAGAAAGGTAACAAGAGCTATGTTTTATATTTAGGCCTTGTATGTCGTGTTTGGTGTTTGGATGTTTTTTTTTTTTTTCCCCCCTACATGCAGTGGGAAAGAATTTAAGCAAGGGAGGAACATGCTAAGATTTGTGTTTTGAAATTATATGGCTGCTGTTTGGGAAAATGAAGGATGTGTGCAGGAGTAGAAGTAGCAAGGCCACTAGTGCAGTAGTCTAGGTTTGAGATGAGATGGTAACTGTAAGCTAGCAATGGTGAAGGTCAGAAGTAGACAAATTGGAAATGTGTATCGAAGATAAGGGCACTGGAATGTGATGATGAATGTTAACTCCTTGAAGATAGTGACATTTATTTTGTGTCTTCAGTCTCTAGAGCAGTGCCTGATATACAGGTGGTGCTCAATAAATATCATTGGATGGATGGAGAGTTGGTGTATTGGATGTTGGGCCCCGGGGAAGAAGGTTGTCATTAATGACTTCTAGATTTGACTGAATTAGCTAGGTGAATGGTGGTCTATTTATTGAGATGGAGAAGCAGGTTTTGAGAGGCAGAGTAAGAATTCAGTTTTAGATTTATTGAATTTGAGGTGCCAGAGAAATGGACATGTCCAGATGGCAGTTGGTTAGGGTCCAGAAGGTTAGAGGAAGTCCATCTGACAATGTCTACTGTCTTTCATTTAGTTCAGTTCAGTTCCTCAGTTGTGTCCGACTCTTTGCGACCCCATGAATTGCAGCACACCAGGCCTCCCTGTCCATCACCAACTCCTGGAGTTTACCCAAACTCATGTCCATCGAGT
>NW_011495071.1:9757228-9765783 GCF_000754665.1 Bison bison bison
ATACTCTGTCATCCCCTTCTCCTCCTGCCCCCAATCCCTCCCAGCATCAGAGTCTTTTCCAATGAGTCAGCTCTTCGCATGAGGTGGCAAAGGACTGGAGTTTCAGCTTTAGCATCATTCCTTCCAAGGAACACCCAGGGCTGATCTCCTTTAGAATGGACTGGTTGGATCTCCTTGCAGTCCAAGGGACTCTCAAGAGTCTTGTCCAACACCACAGTTCAAAAGCATCAATTCTTCGGCGCTCAGCTTTCTTCACAGTCCAACTCTCACATCCATACATGACCACTGGAAAAACCATAGCCTTGACTAGACAGACCTTTGTTGGCAAAGTAATGTCTCTGCTTTTGAATATGCTATCTAGGTTGGTCATAACTTTCCTTCCAAGGAGTAAGCGTCTTTTAATTTCATGGCTGCAGTCACCATCTGTAGTGATTTTGGAGCCCAGAAAAATAAAGTCTGACACTGTTTCAGTTATTTATTGAGCACCTCCTCTGTGACTAGTATTGTCCCGAGATATAGAGGTGAACCAGAGATCCTTACATCATAGAATTTATATTCTTGCAAGTTAGGGGTGGGGTGGGTGATAGATCAACAAATAAATGCTTTAAAAAAATGAGTACTGTGTTCCAAAGGACGTGAGAGCACGAGATTAAGACATTCTTCATTGAGGAAACTCGTCTTCTGTTGGATAGCTGTGGGGGTGGCTTTTGTTACAGGTATGTATTAATTTCTGCATTTTAATTGATTTAGTGCTTACCCTCAATTCTTTTACCTTACCATCTGCATTCCTGAGTTCGTTCATTCTTTGTTTTTTATTGGATGGATTTTGGCTTTAATTAGTGTTTCTCCCTCTCCCAAGAAGAGCTGATAGGTGCTTTATTTCCTTATTTCTCTAAATATTTATTTCTATTTCCAGTATGTATAGTAACTTTTAAAGGAAGGTTAGACATTGTATACTTTTCCTTCTCACAATGGAGTCATAGCTTCTAGCATAGGGAGTCTTGTGGAGAAATCTTGAGGCTAGTAACTTAATCTTATCCATTTACACATAACCTAATTTTTTTTGTCTAGGTGCTCATGTAGCTCTTTACTTAAAAATCTTAAATTTTCATAACTGCCGCCAGAACACAGCACAGAGAACTCTGTGACTTGAAGAACTTGGCTGTGAGCCACACACATCTTCTGAACACGAACAGAAAAAGAAGAGTAGGTAACAGGAAGATGGAATAGTTAATAACCGGTAACATTTACTGTGCATGTAACATATGCCAGTAATTGCTGCAGCAAAAGAAGCTGTCACAAAAAGATTAAGGAACTTGCTTAGGATTAGATAGTAAGCAGAGAAGCTGAGTTGCAAACCCAGTTGCAGTATATGGGTAGGGTCATTTATTTTAATTTATGTCTGTTTTTATAGTGTGCATTGTATCCTTCCATCTTCAGATTAAAATTATTCTGTATTTTTCAGAAATTTTAAAAATATCTTTTTGAATATTCTTTTTATACCTATAAAGCATAGTAGTTAAGAACAAGGCTCTAGAACAGTAAGGTCTGGGTTTGCAGCTGTGATCCCTAGGTTTAGGGAGATCTGCTTCCTGTTCAGGTCTACTAAAGCCTTTCTTGGTGTGGATCGAGAATTTAATAGATACGGCAAGTATGTTTTGTAGTTAGTGGTTTAAGGTTATACTCATGTACTCTTTCATGGAGAAGATGGAGTTTTGTCCCCTCTTATTTTAGTGTTGAGGAAGCCTAGTACAGTAAAACTGCCTTTCTTTTCCACCTTTACCTGGAGTTTAATGCATGTTTATTGAAGGAATGAAAGGTTTCTGAGAACATTGCCATGAAGAAACACTTTTAGGTGGAAACAGATCTTTCTTCATATGAAACTCTGGCAACTTGCCCTCTTGGCAAATAGATATTAACAGAATTCTCAACCAGACTTTGAGATTTGGGGACACAGATTCTATATGATGGGGAATTCTTTTGTAACCAGTTTATATTGGCTTATCTTTGCCTGAAAGGAATAAATGGCATAAATATCTTTCTAGCTAAATATTTTGTAGTTATACCAGATCTAGTTTTCTGCTCCTCACTCATGTGAAAACTTTTAGTTAACTGTAAAAAAAACTGTACAAAAGAAAGATAATGTTTTGTTGGAAGATAGTAATCTAGAGGTTGAGAGCAGGGGCTCTAGTGAGACTAGAGGGTTTTCAGTCACAAGTCCTCCATCTACTAGTTATATAACTTGTATAAGTTATTTAACTTTTTTGAATCTCACATTATTCTACTATAAAATGAAGCTAAAAATAATATTTATCTCTTTGAATCTTTGTTAGAATACAGTTAACTATATGTCTAGAATACTTAATGCAGAGATTGGCATATGGTAAGTACTCAAGTAAAACTACTACTCAAGTTTTAGCTAATATTATTATGGTTTCAATTGTTAATGATTATTCTTACCATGGATAATGGAGGGCATGTATTTGGAGTAGTCTGCCTAGCATAGTTTTTAACTACCAAGTGAACCTGAAGGTATTGAATGTTCCTCAGCTAATAAATATTCTTCCCAAATAAATATTTTTCAGGGAATGTGGCCTACAGACCAGCTTACTTTGTTGTTCTTTACCTCTTTAATTTATGCTTATTTCCAGCCAGTTTATCCCCTCTTTAACATACAACTTCAGCAAAACAATTTTTCTCATTCAGAAATTTTTGTTCTGATGTTGAGCATGTTTAAATTTGGGTTTGAGCACTGATGTAAAACTAAACTGGATTCCCTCCGTTGACTCTGCTTCACCGTCCCAGGGTAGAATTTTTTTCAGGAACTAAAATAGCTTTATCTAGCAGGGTCTTCCTGCCATTAGCAGTGAAACAGTACAAAGGCCACATTGAGCATAACTGCTGGGGAAACCCTTTTTCCTTCTCTGGCCTGTAAATGCTGTTCTGTCTCTGTGAAAAGCCCTGACATCAGCTCTTGGAAAAGTCCAAATACTTGTGTTAGAACAGGGCTGAAACACTTGCTTGAGCAAAGACTAAATGACTGAACTATGGTTATAAGTTTACCAGATGCCTCTCAGTCATGTTATGCTTTAAAAAAAAAAAGTAAATCTGTGAGTTTCAGATATTACCTAGAGAATTTAGGATAGAGATGACAATGTAATAGGTATCTCTGTTTCTTTACTAGTTCCCTCATTTTATTCTTTTTCCTAAATAAAATCTAATTTCAAGATATCAACATTATAAGCTTTGTGTAGTATTCTCCATATATTAAGTGCTTCCTAAGTATTGATATTTGGGGCAAAATACACTGTTATGTAAAATAGACTGAAGTTAACTTTCTTGTGTGTGTTAATTGCTCAGTCATGCCTTGACTCTTTGTGATCCCATGATCTGTCCATGGAATTCTCTAGGCAAGAATACTGGAGAGGGTTGCCATACCTTTCTCCAGGGAATCTTCCCAACCCAGGGATTGAACCTGGGTCTCCTGCATTGCAGGCAGATTCTTTACCGTCTGCAATACTAGGCAAGTAACTTTTTTGGTATTCAAATATATGGAATGTGAAAGTTCATTCATCAGAAGGCTCCTTTAAAACAAATCAGGTGGTGACTCAAACAGCTATAGTGGTTTTCCATTGTACTTTGAGTAAAATCTAAATTTGTTGATACTGCTCGCATTCTTACATTATCTGGCTCCTGTCTACACCTGTTGATCTCTCCTGGCTGTTCTCTGTGCTCAAGCAACAGTGAACCTCATATTTCTCAAAAACACTAAACTTCTTTTCCCTTGTGACCTTTGTACTGGCTGTTCCCTTTTCTTATGACCCTCTGGCTCCAGATTTTCTCACGAGTGGCTTCTTTACCTCATTTACATCTCAACTCAGATGCCTTAGATGTCTTCTTTGAGTAAACTAACTTAACCCATTTAGTCCCAATTACATCTCTTATTTTTCTCATAGCACTTAACACTTTCTGAAATGATTTGGTACAGTTGTCTGTTTGGACTGTTGTATTCCTGTAGAATATGAACTTCCTGAGAGCAGAGGCCGTATCTGTTGACGATGTAGCCTCCAGTGTCTAGAGCAATGTGTGGCACAGTTTGCTGTTCATGTAACTTCGTATGCATTTGGGTGCCCATAACAGGAAGCCGAGTCAGGCCAACTTAAGGTGTAAGGACAGTAAAGACGTTTCCTGGCTCACACAAAAAGTCTGTTGGTAGGGTTGAGGGATTTTTGACTTAGTAGCTTAACTCTGTGAGTGGCCCGGGTTCTTTCCGTTTTTCCTCTCTTGGTATCATTGTCACCTTCATCTGAAACTAGTCGTTAAGGTTGGATGCTGACTAGCTGTCAGGGCTGCGTGCTTCCTCATTCACCTCTAGTGGAAGAGGAGAAATTTCATTTGCTTCTCTCAAGAGTAAGAGATGCATCCAGCAAACTTTGTTTCTATTCTTCAATCTCTCTCTGAATTAATCACATACCCAAGAATGGAATTACCATTAGGCCAAAAAGGCTTATTGCTTTTGCTGCAGATGGAGTCATTTTTCTCTGAGCCAGCTGGGGTCTGAGGAGAGTAATAGATAAAATAGTAGTGAAATAAAATGGTGGTTTCTGGATTGGGAATCACTTATATCCTCTATAATCCTAAATAAAAAATTTTAAATGAGTAAATGCATTTAGTAAACATGTATTGTCAAGTATATGCTCAGCACTCTACTAGTTAATTGAAATACAAAGTCAGATAGAACATGTTCTTTACCTTTAGATAATTTAAGGTTTAGTGAGTGAATCAGACAAGTTAACAGAATACTAAAATTGTTTTGAAAATCAGTCAGCTGCAACATTATGACTATAGCTAACACTGCTATATAACATAGGAAAGTTGTTAAGAGTGTAAATTCTAAGAGTTCTCATCACAAGGAGAAATTTTTTTTTCCTTTTTTTTCTTTCCTTTTTATTGTATCTTTATGAGAAGATGTATCTTAGCTGAACCTATTGTGGTAATCGTTCATACTATGTGTAAATTAAGCCATCATACTGTGTACCTTAAACTTACACAGTGATATATGTCTGTTATTTTTCAATGAAACTGGAAAAAAAAATCAGTCGATTAATTGATTAAAATAATTTAATCCAAAAGAAAGTGGAAAATTGAAAAGGGGAAACAACAAATGAGACAAGTGAAAAGCAAATAGCAATGATGATAGACTTAAACCTATCCATATCAGTAATCACATTAAAGGAAAGTGGCCTAAACGCTCCCATTAAAAGGCCAAGATTATCAGATTGGATAAAACAGCAAAGCCCAACTATATGCTGCCTACAAGAAAAATACTTTAATAAATACACAAAATTTCAAAGTAAAAGGATGGGGAGAGGGGTTCAGGATGGGGAACACATGTATACCCATGGCTGATTCATGTCAGTGTATGGCAAAAACCACTACAATATTGTAAAGTAATTAGCCTCCAATTGAGATAAATAAATTTTTTTTTAAGTAAAAGGATAGGAAAAGATATACTTTGCTAACACCAATCAAAGTAAAGTTAGTGTGAATATGTTAATAGCAGATAAAGTAGATTTCAAGCAAAAATATTGTTAGGAATAAAGAAAGTCACTTCATAATGATAAAGTAGTCAATAAAAAAGAAAACAGCAGCTCTAAACTTCTGTGCATCTAATAACAGAGCTTTAAAATTCATGAAACAAAACTGACATATAAAAACGACAAGTAAACACATCCACAATCAATAACAGTGACTTCAATATCTCTCAATAATTGAGAGCAGTAGACTGAAAATCAGCAAGGATATGAAACACTTAACACCGTTGACCAATTTGATCTAATTGCATTTATAGAACATTCTAGCCAACAACATAATATATTTCTATTTTCTGCAAGTGCACCATGGAACATTCACCAAGATAGACCATATTCTGGACCACAAAATAAGTTTGCATGAATTAAAAAGATTTAAGTTATATTAAAGTATGTTCTCTGACCACAGTGAAATTATTGGACATCAATAAAAGATTTATGGAAAATCTTCAAATATTTGGAAATTAAACAAGAATTCTGAATAACCCATGAGTCAAATCAGAAGGGAAATGGGAAATTATTTTGTGCTGAATGAAAATGAAAGCACAACATATCAGAATTTGTGGAATGCCACTAAAGCATTACTTAAAAAATTACATTATTAGAATTTAAGAACTATCAGAAGAACTTCCTTGGTGGTACAGTGGTTAAGAATCCACCTTCAGTGCAGGGGATGCAGGTTCAGTCTCTGGTCGGGGAATTAAGATGCCACATGCTGCAGAGCAACTAAGCCCACGTGCCACAACTAGAGAGCTTGTGTGCCGCAACTACTCAGACCCTCTGAGGACCACAGCCAGAGGTCCCACATGACCCAACAAAGACCCTGGGTGTCGCAACTAAGACTCACTGCCGCCAAATAAATTAATTTTTTTTAAAAAGCGACCTATTAGGAAAGAGGAAAGGTCTAAAGTCAGTGACCTTTCAACTTCCATTTTAAGAAACTAGGAAAGTAAGAGGAAATTTAAATCAAATTAAGCAAAAGAAGAAATGATAAAGATCAGAGTGGGAGTCAATGAAGTAGAAAAGTAGAGAAAATCAGTGAAAGCAAAAGCTGGTTCTTTTGAGAATATCAGTAAAGTTGTTAAATCTCTAATCAGGCTAATCAGGAATGAAGATGAGAAGACGTTACCGATTTGGGGAATGAGAGGTGATACCAGTACAGATCTATAAGTATTAAATAGATAATAAAGGAATATTATGAATACCATGCCAGTAAGTTTAGCAATTTAGGTAAATTGTGGTTTGGAATGTTATAAATCTCAGCAATATAATTATATACATAAATATATAAGTATATATACCTATGTATTATATATAAACAAGAACATATAAAACACATATGTGAACTTATAAAAGACATGTATATGTGTGTATATACATACATACATGAACTCACACACATACATAGATGGGAGCTAGATTTCTCACTGTCAAGGAAGTTAAGCCAAGGGGTGAGGTGAACCCTTTGGTACTGGATTAGAATCAGAGACATTAGTGTGAACTCATCTTTAGCTTAGTAAATATACAGTGGATAAATACAAAAACAATTATAGATGTGTGTATATGTATACATTAATTTATTAGCTTTGTCTGCTAATAGGACCAAGAACTATTGACACACCAGTAGCAGCAAGCACATTTAGCTCCCAGATCTTAGTTTCTAAATACCAGTCCCATAAAAGACTCCTTAGAGAAATTGATTCTAGGGCTGGAGTAGGCAAGATATAAGATGAGCCTAAATTTACAGTGCCAGAAACAAGGAAGTGCTAAAAAAAAAGTAAAACAGTGGGAACACAGATGCCAGTCTGAAAAAACTCTCAATGGCTTAAGCTGGAATCGCTTTTTTGAGCAATAAAATAATGTATTGATTAGAACTCAAAAGTATAAAATATACATGAATTCATGCTGATAGAAATGATTGCATAAATTAAGTATAGAAGAAGATACAAATCTTCCTTATGGGAAGAGTTCCAAATGGTATACGTGAATTCTGCCTCCTTCAGGAGATGGAGAAGGCGATGGCACCCCACTCCAGTACTCTTGCCTGGAAAATCCCATGGATGGAGGAGCCTGGTAGGCTGCAGTCCATGGGGTCGTGAAGAGTCGGACACGACTGAGCGACTTCACTTTCACTTTTCACTTTCATAAATTGGAGAAGGAAATGGCAACCCACTCCAGTGTTCTTGCCTGGAGAATCTCAGGGATGGGGGAGCCTGGTGGGCTGCCGTCTATGGGGTCGCACAGAGTTGGACATGACTGAAGCGACTTAGTAGCAGCAGCAGCAGCAGGAGATGGAGCTTAATCTTCCCAACCCCTAGTATGGGATTGGATTTAGTGACTTGCTTCTAAAGAATAGAATATTGAAAGGGGGAAAAAAAAAAAAAGAAACTACAGGGCAAAATCTGGCAAATTCTGTCTTATCCAAATGACCAAGGGTAATATTACTAGTGATGTCAAGTTGATATTATATATCCTCTGATATGGGCTTCCCTGGTGGCTTAGACAGTAAAGAAACTGTCTGCAATGCAGGAGACCCAGGTTCGATCCCTGGATCAGAAGATCATCTGGAAAAGGGAACAGCTACCTATTCCAATATTCTTGCTTGGAGAAGCCCATGGACGGAGGAACCTGGCAGGCTACAGTCCATAGGGTTGCAAAGAGTCTGACATGACTGAGCAGCTAACATTTTGACTTTTCATCCTCTGATACATGACAAGAAAGGCATTTCACCTCTGTGGTATTTCAGAAATAGGCCCACATATGTATGTACAATTGATTTTCAACAAAAGTGTAAAGGCAGTTTGATAGAAAAAAGATGGTCTTTCCAACAAATGATGCTGGAACAACGGGATAATGCTATGCAAAGAAATAAATTTCTGTCCATACTCATGCCCTGTTCAAAAATTATTGTAAAATATGTCATAGACCTAAAAGTAAAATGGAACATCATTAAACTTTCAGAAG
>NW_011495071.1:9765883-9773841 GCF_000754665.1 Bison bison bison
AGAAGAAAATGTAGAAGAAAATGTAGGACTTTGTTATGTTGGGGAAAACTTTCTTAGATATGACACCAAGAATGTGTGATCACAGTCACAAGCACTAGGAGTTAGAACATCAACATATCTTTGTGGAGGACACAATTTAACCCACAACAACTGTGGTAGTTCCCAGTTTAAAGATTGTTTTCATGTTTAATGCAGGGGAACTGAGAATTTCTCTGTGTACTAAGTATATAAGTAAAGCATCTTCCATATCTTTGCTTACTTTTCTCTCGAATGTAATGATGGTATTATAATTACTAAATACAGAATTATTTGAAAATATGAGTTTGGTGTAGCTTTTTGGCATTTATTCACTTTGTGGATAATATACCTCTAACCTGTTATGTATATCTCTGCTTTATCCATTTTTACTTTTAACAGTTTTTTTAACGGTCTCTTTCACCTGTTTTGTGCCACACTTTGGCACTTGGGCTGCAAAGTAATGTTACCTTGGACCTTTGTCTTACAAAGTCTGTTCCTAAAACAGCTCCTTCAGCTTCTTGCTTCTATGTGTTTCCATAAGGGTTAGAAATGATTTCACAGGATTGAGCTAGGAGACTGCTGTGTCTTCTGTGTTCTGTTTACCTTGTACACACAGAAACTCCTCTTGACTTCCAGCCAAACTCCCGTGTGGATTCCTTACTATAGATAACTTCATCTTAAGGAAGAAATCAACAGGGAGTGCATACCTTGAGTTACAAGGATATTTTGTTACAACATTGTTTATTATACTGTAAAACTGGAGCTAGCCTAAATATTTACAAAAGGGAATTGGTTAAGTTAATTAAATAGCTGTATCACAAAGCACTTTGCAGTTATCAAGAGTGATCTGGAGCCCTGTTTTTCAAATCTTTATCTCACTTGTAAGTTCAATATATAAAATAAATAGAAGTTAAATAGCTCTGATGTATGGGAAACCCAGAGTCTCCAATCTACCCATTTTTGTCCCCTGATGGTCCTAGAATTTTATGCAGCACAGTTTAAAACCATTGCTTTGGTTAAAAAAAAAAAAAATAATGATGTAAATTATGTTGATGTTTTATTAAGTTAAAAAAATTACCAAATAATATGTCTGTTATGCTTTAAGTTTTATCAAAAGAATTTTTATACACTGTGTTTATGCTATATACAAATACAGTAGTCTATACCTTGAGAAAAGATACGGGATGTGCTCATAAAAATTCTAGGTATTGAGATAATGGAAGAATTTTTGGTTTCTATTTTGTCTTTTTAAATTGTGTACATGTGTTTCTTTGAGAGTAAAAGATATTTTTTCATATTAAGAAACAGAGAATCATTGCTTAATAGGAAACTACATTTTGGGAAAATAATTCCTCAGTTCTTTGTGAGAGAGGAATTATCTTGAGAATGTTGTAAAATACTCTTAGTAGCATAGATTGATTCAGAAATTATTAACATCAGTAGTCTTAGGTGTTTGTTAAAATAAGTCACATTTTTATCATCCAAAGGAGAAAACAGAATTGAATGTCAGTGGATTCAAAATGAACTGAACTTCATAAAGCACTGATGCTCAGTTCTGAGATAATGTAAGAAGGTCAAAACAATTGAAATACTCTTCCCTCCACCTTTTCAGATTAAGTATTGTTGTGGGCTGTTTGTTAATGAGTATACCTCTGCTCTAGTTCCTTGGTTTTATTGTAGAAGAAAGGGTGAAAAGGGCATGCATATATCTGATTTTCTCAACTTTGCTCCACAAAATTGAAGGGTTTGTGTTTTTTTTGCAGTAGTGTGAAAGTTTGAAGTATTCAGGTTTGGCAGCAGAAAGTGTGGTTTTATGATAAACTTAAGTGGATAGCTAAGAGAAATTGAGTTGTTGTTATTTGATTGCAAAACCAAAGCGTTTATGAAGAGAAATCTTCCTAGTTTTAAAACCAAAATTTTCATCAGAGCATTCATTATATACATATCCAGTAGAAGTATTTTCAGTGAAAATTAATTTCCTCAGAAGAAAATAAAGCATTTTTATGGATGTGGAAGGTGTGTTATGTAAAAAATTTAATTGTAATGAAACTGGCTGTCCATCAGTTTGTTTTGTGGTCTTATCTTTACCTATATTTTATATTCATATAGCCTCAAAATTTTCATTATTTATGGAAATATCTCACCAGCTAAGGAATATGACTTAAATATAAGGATTGATAATCAAAATCCTTACCCATAATGCATTATTTGCATAAATTTTTAAAATTGTAAGTGGAAAACATAGAATATGCTCAATCCTTATTCCCTTCAAGTTCTTCTCAGAAAGTGTATAAGGTTTTAGTTTCCTCAGAAGAAATAGACCTGTGTTGGTTTAGATCAAGGAAATTGTGGACATTTTTATCGCATGTGGGAACTAAATATATACTTTTCTTATTCCGTATATTTTCTTGTCCTGTGATTTGGGGCATTACTTGGTTAAATACAGCTATGGCAGTGATGAGGCTTCTTGTAGTCAAGGAATGAGCACACACTGTGCCAGCACCTGAAGGTAAGCAGAGATCAAGAAGAATAATATTCTGTGGTTTGGGAGTTAATGTAGCTTTGGTGGTTTTCCTTCTCCCAAGATTTTAGAAATGAAATCCTATCACTGTTGTGTTGACACTGGATAAGTATTAAAGAGCACTTAAGAGAAATCCATTATAATTTGTTTTCTTGTTTAATTGGTAGTCCTTGCTATATACAATGCTATTTTTAATTGATATATAATAATTAAATTTTTTATATAATAGAAAATAATTTTTTATGTAATAGAAAAAATGTTGACATGCTATCTTATATTTTATTAAATTGTCAAAGTATCTCAATGGCACCTCAGTGCAAAAGGTAAAAAGCTAACAACTAAGGATTTCTACTTTTTTCAGAAGCACAATTGTATCTTTTGCCAAATTTGAAGAAAGAAGCTTATTCCTACAAATTTTGCATAATTGTCACTGCAGTTTACAAAATTTGAGCTTTTAGTATTAGTATATGTTGGTGTAAATCCTTGTTGGATTTACCTAACCCATCCCAGGTTAGGAGGCCTTTCTCTCCCTCTCATTTTTATTGTCACAAACAAATCCTGAAAGAGGGAATTGTGAAACAAGGTTAAGATTTAAATTCCTATCTATAATAAAAGGGGAAAAATTGGAAGCAGTGACAGATTTTATTTTCTTGGGCTTCAAAATCACTGCGGATGGTGACTGCAGCCATGAAATTAAAAGACGCTTGCTCCTTTGGAGGAAAGCTATGACAAACCTAGACAGCATATTAAAAAGCAGAGACATCACTTTGCTGACAAAGGTCCATATAGTCAAAGCTATGGCTTTTCCAGTAGTCATATGTGGATGTGAGAGTTGGACCAGAAAGAAGGCTGAGTGCAAAGAATTAATGCTTTTGAGTTGTGCTGGAGAAGACTTTTGAGAGTCCCTTGGACAGCAAGGAGATCAAACTAGTCAATCCTAAAGGAAATCAACCCTGAATATTCATTGGAAGAACTGATGCTGAGGGTGAAGCTCCAGTACTTTGGCCACTTGATGCAAAGAGCCAACTCATTGGAAAAGACCCTGATGCTGGGAAAGACTGAAGGCAGGAGAAGGAGATGACAGAGGATGAGATGATTAGATAGCATCACCAACTCAATGGACATGAGTTTGGGCAAACTCCAGGAGATAGCCAAGGACAGAGTAGCCTGGCATGCTGCAGTCCATGGGGTCACAAAGAGTCAGGCATGATGACTTTGCAATTGACCAGGAACAACCCTATGTAAAGAAAATCATGCATTGACCCTGTAAGTCCTGAGATTATTCTGTAGAGTCCAGTTTCTTGCTGATTTTTGTTTAATGTGTTCGATGTTTTGACTGATGTTGAGTGGTATGAGAATACTTAAGTAGTTTGAAGGTCTCAGACTTTTTTCAGATTTTTTTTAAACTTTTTTTTTTTTTTTTGAATAATTTGAAGTCTTAAAAAGACACTGTAAGTTAGTAGTGATACTCATGATCTCAAAGGAAATTTAGTTAGAAACCTTACAGGAAATACTCACAAAAGTGATAATGTTCCAGATTATCAATAAAGAGATAAAAGTTTAATAAGCTATTATTTTCTCTTATGACTTACTTTTCCCAGTTCAGAAGCAACCAATATAAAATGTATAATATCTCTGACAGAGAATTAAAATAATTTAGAATTAACTATTTGATTTGTCAAAGTATGTCCACAAAAACAAGAGACATTTACTTAGCATCTGTCTTGTGTTTGAAATTCTTCAGTAAAAGTGGTGGTATACTAAGCTATGTTTAAAAAGTTAATTTGAGATCTTACATTACATTCTAGTGAATCATTTTTGGATCTACACCGAGCTGAGCTCCTTGTTCCTTGTCATTCTGTGGTTGTGTATTGCAAGGTCCAGAAGTTTAAAGCTAATAACACCATGAAAAATTCTCCATGACTCACCCTGTCAGCTGTGGCTTCTGCTTTAAGAGCCTTTCTGATAGAACTAATTATTGTTTTATTGCCAGCTCTGCTAAACTTTTCGTGCTTTGGGTCTGTATGCTAACAAAAAAGCACAGTAGTAGATAATGTTCAGACTTTTTTTTTTGTCTAGATCCAAAATTTTTAGTTCTTTTAGCAACTCTGAGCTTGACCAGTTATAAATTATAGGTGGCAAGAGGATTTATGACTGGTGTTTTGATTTTTTCTTTTTTTTGGTGGGAGGGAAGTGGCGGTAGTTGTTTTCTGCTTTTGGTTCTGTGTGTCTTGCTGTCCAGAGATGTAAAGATTCAGTTGACAGTCGGCTGATGTCGGTACTGTGCTCTGAATCACGTGCTTTTCGGTACTGTGTATTGTAGGCAAACATCCTTACAGCTGTCTTCGTTTATTCTTTTGTGAAAAATGAGATAATAACTTGAGCTAACTTGTTCATATTCATGTTAGAGTACTTTCAAAATTAAGTGCTTTGCTTCAGGTTATTTAAATTAGTTTTAGAAATAGACGAATGAAAAACTCGCTTTATGTCCAGGACACGGACTGCCTTAATCATTCTAGATATTTTAAAGATGAGGAAATGTTGGACTCTTCACTAAATGGCAAGCAAAGTCATCGTGATTTCACTTTGTTTAAAAAAATCACTGATCTTACTTGCCAGAATTAAAAGTTCTGGTTATAATCTGGTTTTTTTTCTTACCCTGTAGCAACTAGGAAATTTGGTAACTTGAGTATGGACATTAATTTTACATAATATGACTTAGCAAGTTAAGTTTATAGTTTCATCATAGACTTTGAACTGTGCATTTCTATGGATTTTACTGAGCTAAAAAGCTATTTGAATAATGTTAGTCTTTATTTTTCTTTTCTATTGAATTTGAAGTCGTGCCACTAAAATTCAGATTTTATATTTGTTCTTCCTGATTGTTGTTCAGTCGCTCAGTCGTGTCCAACTCTTTGCGACCCCATGGACTGCAGCACACAAGGCTTCCCTGTCCTTCACCATCTCATGTTCAAACTCATGTCCATTGAGTCTGTGATGCCAGCCAACCATCTCATCCTCTTTTGTCCCATTCTCCTCCTGCCTTCAATTATTCCCAGCATCCAGTGGGTCCAATCCAAAGAGTCTTTTCCAATGAGTTGGCTCTTTGCATCAGTGGCTAAAGTATTGGAGCTTTAGCTCCAACATCAGTCCTTCCAATGCACATTCAGGGTTGATTTCCTTTAGAATTGACTGGTTTGATCTTCTTGCTGTTCAAGGAACTCTCAGAAGTCATCTTCAGCACCACAGTTTGAAGGCATCAGTTTTGCAGTGCTCGGCCTTTTTTATTGTCCAGCTCTCATATCCGTACATGACTATTGGAAAAACAATAGCTTTGTCTGTATGGATGTTTGTAGGCAAAGTAATGTCTGCTTTTAAATATGCTGTCTAGGTTTGTCATTGCTTTTCTTCTAAGGAGCAAGTGTCTTTTAATTTCATGGCTACAGTCACCATCCACAGTGATTTTGGAGCCCAAGAAAATAAAGTCTGTCACTGTTTCCATTATTTCCCCATCTATTTGCCATGAAATGATGGGACCAGATGCCGTGATCTTAGTTTTTTGTATATTGAATTTTAAGCCAACTTTTTCATTCTCATCCATCACCTTCATCAAGAGGCTCTTTAGTGCCTCTTCACTTTCTGCCATTAGGATGGTATCATCTGCATATCTGAGGTTATTGATATTTCTCCCCGCAGTCTTGATTCCAGGTTGTAATTCATCTACCTCAGCATTTTGGGTGGTGTACTCTATATATTCCCCAGTGGCTCAGACAGTAAAGGATTCGCCTGCAATTCAGGAGACCTGAGTTCGATCCCTGGGTCAGGAAGATCCCCTGGAGAAAGAAATGGTAACCCACTCCAGTATTCTTGCCTGGAACAATCCCAAGGATGGAGGAGCCTAGCAGGCTACGGTCCATGGGTTTACAAAGAGTTGGACAGGACTGAGTGACTAATATACTTCTGCATATAAGTTAAATACAAGTTAAATAAGGTTGACAATATACAGCCTTGCCCAATTTTGAACCAGTCCATTGTTCCATGTCCAGATCTAACTGTTGCTTCTTGACCTGCATACAGGTTTTGCAGAAGGCAGATAAGATGGTCTGGTATTCTCATCTCTTTAAGAATTTTCTATAGTTTGCTGTGATCTACACAGTCAAAGGCTTTAACATAGTCAATAAAGCAGAAGTAGATGTTTTTCTAGAATACTGTAGCTTTTTCTATGATCTAATGGATATTGGCAATTTGATCTCTGGTTCCCCTGCATTTTCTAAATTCAGCTTTTATTTTTGCAAGTTCTTGATTCACAGACTGTTGAAGTCTAGCTCGAAGGGTTTCGAGCATTACTTTACTAGCATTTGAAATGAGTGCAATTGTGTGGTAGTTTGAACATTCTTTGGCATTGCCCTTCTTGGGATTGGAATGAAAACTGACGTTTTTGCAGTCCGGTGGCCACTGCTGAAGTTTTCCTAATTTGCTGGCATGTTGAGGGCAGCACTTTCACAGCATCATCTTTCAGGATTTGAAATAGCTCAGCTGGAATTCCATCACCTCCACTAGCTTTGTTCATAGTGATGCTTCCTAAAGCCCACTTGCCTTCACACTCCAGGGTGTCTGGTTCTAGGTGAGTGATCACACCATCATGGTTATTCGAGTCATTAAGATCTTTTTTGTATAATCCTTCCATGTATTATTGCCACCTCTTCTTAATATCTTCTGCTTCTGTCAGGTCCATACTGTTTCTGTCCTTTATTGTGCCTATCTTTGCATGAAATGTTCCCTAGGTAGCTCTAATTTTCTATGAGAGATCCCTAGTCTCTGCCATTCTATTGTTTTCCTCTGTTTCATTGCATTGTTCACTCAGAAAGGCTTTCTTATCTCTCCTTGCTCTTCTCTGGAACTCTGCATTCAGATGGTATATCTTCCTTTTCTCCATTGCCTTTCTCTCCTCTTTTCTTCTCAGGTATTTGTAAGGCCTCCTCAGACCACCATGTTGCCTTTTTGCATTTCCTTTTCTTGGGGATGTTTTTGATCACTGCCTCCTGTACAGGGTTACAAACATCTGTCCATATTTCTTCAGGCACTCTGTCTATCAGATCTAATCCCTTGAATCTATTTGTCACCACCACTGTATAATCATAAGGGATTTGATTTTGGTCATACCTGAATGACACTTAGTAATGTCACTAGTTCTTCCTAATAGCTACTAGTAATTAAATGCTTAATATGCACAAGGCAGTGCTTCTTATTTAATGCTTCTCATTTTATGATTTACTCCTCAAAACGAAGTGGTGAGTTCAGTATTAGTATTATCACTGTCCTACAAACGATTCTTAGCGAGGTTAAGCAACTTGCCCAAGTTCAAATACCTTTTCATTGTAAAACCAAAATATGAACCTTGTGTTTTTTCTGAGGAGTC
>NW_011495071.1:9773941-9797578 GCF_000754665.1 Bison bison bison
GAGGAGTCATTGAACCTAGGGTGTTGAGATCACATGTAATTCTCATTGACTGTACTGTGACAATACTTTGGCCACCTGATGCGAAGAGCCTACTCATTAGAAAAGACCCTGATGCTGGGAAAGATTGAGGGCCGGAGGAGAAGGGGGCAACAGAGGATGAGATGGTTAGATAGCATCACCGACTCAATGGGCATGAGTTTGAGCAGCTCTGGGAGATAGTGAAGGACATGGAAACCTGACGTGCTGTAATCCATGGGGTTGCCAAGAGTTGGACACGACTGAGTGACTGAACAATGACAGTACTGTAACAATACTGGAATAGTCTGTTTTTTGCACTGATGTTTATTATCATTTTATGAGGAGCTGAGCCTAGGAATTATCTTAATTGTTAACCTGTTTTGCAGAATTCTTTGGTAACTTTACTCACTTAAGTGATTTTTCTCTTGCATTTTAATATTACTAAAATCAGGATGTATGTTACAATGGAATTTTTGAGAATTCTAAATTTAGTAGCTAACATTGTTTGAATGTTAATAAAAGCTTGACCACTCTCCAATGTAGGTGAAATTTCCTTAACTTCCTCCCCTTCATTTCGGTCATCCATTATTAAGAACCATCCAGACTCTCAAATTCCTTGTCATAACTAAACCCAGGGGAGAAAAATCTAATATCTTGGAGGAAACAGAATAGGAATTAAGGTTTGCCTGTGATATCCCCATTTCTTCTTTCAGAATGCTTCTCACTGGAGTGGAATCCAAAGGCTAGCTTTTGTCTCACCAAAATCAGTAAAAGGAAAATATGATTTCTAGTAGGCTATTTATTATACGCAAATATGTTGTAACACATCACTTCGGCACTTCTTTGCAGTTTTTTTTAATCCAGAAGAAATTCTGTGTAATGGTCTTAAAGCTTTTACGTTTTAAGATCTCTCCTTTTAAAAAATTTTATTTATTTTTCTCTGCCCTGGGTCTTCGTTGATGCGTGCGCTTTTCTCTAGTTGCAGAGAGCAGGGACTACTCTTTGCTGAGGTGCTCGGACTTCTCATCACGGTGGCTTCTCTTGTTGCAGAGGATGGGCTCAGTACTTGTGGCACATGGGCTTAGTTGCTCCGCAGCATGTGGGATCTTCTCAGACCAGGAATCAAACCCGTGTCCTCTGCACTGGCAGGCGGATTCTTTACCACTGAGCCACCAGGGAAGCCCTGAGTTTTTAAATCTTAAAAACAGTTATGACATCATGTATATGTATATATGTATCATAGAATCATTAAACCTGGCTAAGAAATGAAAGTCTTTTTCCAATATATATATTAATTGCAGATTAGGGTTGTTTAATTACCGAATCACATTTCCCTCTACATGATTTAACATATTGGGAGAAGTGTGAAAATAAAAAATTGGGGGAGGCCTCTGTATATTGTAACCTAATGATTTAATACTAGAGCTCAGAACTAACAAAGAAAAGGCATTCTGAGTCAAGTGAGTCAATATGTTGTGACATTTAAGGCCCTTGGTTAGGATTTTTGGCACGCAAGTATGCTCAGTATGCTTAGACGACAGAGGATGAGATAGTTAGATGGCATCACCAACTCAATGGACATGAGTTTGAGCAAGCTCCGGGAGATGATGAAGGACAAGGAAGCCTGGTGTGCTGCAGTCCATGTGTGCATGCATGCTAAATCACTGCAATCGTATCCAACTCTTTGCAACTCCATGGACTGTGGCCCTCCAGATTCTCTGTCCATGGGATTCTTCAGGCAAGAATACTGGAGTGAATTGCCATGCCCTTCTCCAGGGGATCTTCCCGACCTGGAAATCAAACTCGTGTCTGCCTGTGTCTCCTGCATTGCAGGCGAATTGTTTTCCCTCTAAGTCACCTGGGAAGCTGCAGTCCATGGGGTCGCAAAAAGTCAGGTATAACTTTGGGACTGAACAACAACCAAGGCACCTTATCCCAGTGGCTCAAACTCCTGGTAACCCTTTCCTTTATCTGTTATGATTCTTCATATTGGCTCTTTGACTTTGTCATATATCTAGCAAAATACATATACACATATATAAATAAACACAAACATATTCATTGTTGGCTAAATGTCCAAGTCATCAACAGGATATTTTCAAAATCCAGACGCATTTGGTTAACTAGCCACATCTAATGTTATGTCAGCATTCAGACACAGCTGTTTCTACTTAAATATCTAACCAGATGAGATTTTCACAATTTTATGATTGGACTACACAATGAACAGGGACTTGGAAATATGGGATTTTTGTACACCAGAATTGTTTTATCAGCCTAGTGTTGGGCTACTGTGTTGCTAGAACATGGCCATTTCTCAGCCTTCAGCCTACCTTTCTGTAGCATTTAGTAGTCGTATCTCTTCTTTGTTGGTCCATAGGACAGCCCTTTCTCTATTGTGATTTATCTTTTTTATCTCCTTCATCACCTGTCACATCCTTACTCAGTTGTTCAGAAAATAGGTTACTTTTCCCAAGGATTTGATCCTTGGTGTTTTCTCTTTATGCTGCTGCTTCAGTCGTGTCCGACTCTGTGCGACCCCATAGACGGCAGCCCAACAGACTCCCCCGTCCCTGGGATTCTCCAGGCAAGAACACTGGAGTGGGTTGCCATTTCCTTCTCCAGTGCATGAAAGCGAAAAGTGAAAGTGAAGTCGCTCAGTCGTGTCCAACTCTTTGCCATCCCATGGACTGCAGCCCACCAGGCTCCTCCATCCATGGGATTTTCCAGGCAAGAGTACTGGAGTGCGGTGCCATTGCCTACCATCAGTAGGTTGGTGACACAAATCTACAACTCTAGCCCCAAGTTTTTCTTTGGGGTTCTAGCTTTCTGCTTCTAGCTGTCTCATTACATCTCCATGTCAATATCCAGGAAGCGGTAGTGATTTTACAAAACCGTGGGATTCTGGTGGTGATGTTCTTAGCTAGAGCTGATGGAAGAAGGCCCTTGACTGTGTTACTTACGTGCATTTGCAGCGTCACATGCGTATGTACATGTATATTTGTTTGTTTTACCACATATTTTAAAGTGGAATTTGGTGATTAGAGAAAAAGTATTGTGATGTGAAGATTTTTTGAGAAATTTCTTTGTACTTGGGGACTGTGGTAAGTCAACTGCAATAAGGAAGTTGTACTGAGGTAGCCCTTCTTATTTCATTTTTGTCCTCTTTCCTTTCCTTTCCTTTCCATTCCCTTGTAAGAGAAAATAGCTCAGGAAACTGGTTTACAATCAGTAGTCTGGGAACTTCCGGTTTCTTTACCAGAATCTCCCTGGATGATGCAGTTTCTGACGCAAGCAGCATTGTTCTGGGATAGGAGTTTTTAATATAATGGTTGTCAGGCCAAGTGGCTAAGGTTGCTAACTGCAGGTATTATCCTCTGCAGAGATTCAGTTGGGAATTCTTTACTGCCAACTTTTATGTTCATCTTTTTTTTAAAATTTATTTCAATTGGAGGATAATTACTTTACAGTATTGTGATGGCTTTTGCGATTCTTTAAATTTAAATCCCATTCCCTCCCATCTCCTCCAGCAAGTAAGGATGGACTACTTAGGCACTCTTATTCTGAAAATGTTATAATCTTTTGTAATCAATATGTTCTTTAGAGCAGTGTCCTCTCTCTTAGTCCAGAACCTCTATTTCTTGTCATGCCTACCTGGGTTGTAAGTTAATATTCTGTAACTTATTAGGGAAGTTTTTAGATTCTCTTTTTCTTTGAATCAATTTTAATTTATGTGGGAATTAAAGGGAATTATAATTAAAGTTATATTTAGACTAAGTTTTCATTTTAAGCTAAACTATCTCCATGCCAAATAAAATAGTCAAGTATCATTGTTTTATGTTTATTTCTTCCTACCCTTACTAATGTGCTTCCCTGGTGGCTCAGTGGTAAAGAATCTGCCTGCAATGCAGGAGACATGAGTTCTATCCCTGGGTGGGGAAGATCCCCTGGAGAAGGAAATGGCAACCCATTCCAGTATTCTTGCCTGGGAAATCCCATGAACAGAGGAGCCTGGTGGGCTACAGTCCATGGAGTCACAAAAAGAGTCGGACACAACTTAGCGACTAAACAGCAACCCTTACTATAGTCTTTTTTAAAAAATTACTGATATTCTTAATAAACCCTGTTCTTATTACCTAGACTAAATAATCTTTACCTGAAATAGTATAGGTTGAGATAATTATAGAAATGAGAAGAAGAATGGAAGTTTGAGAACATTCCTTTAGACTTAGGTTAGTGTTTATGTATAGCATCAAATTCTTATCAGGAAGCATCCAGAAATATTCTTTTAAAAAGACAACTAGGAGGAAAGGCTGTAGTTCTTCTTCCTTACAGAACTGAAAAAAATGTTAAAGTACCCTTTGTTTTCTACTTTTGGAACTTGTTTTTACTAACTGATAGTACTTCAGTGGCAGTTTTTTCTAGAATTCTGTTATTGTAGAGATAATTGAATGGGGATTATTTATGTTAAACATAAATAATTGAAGATCTTGATTTGATCATGATCAAAGGTTAGACACAGACCAATAGAGCAGTAATCAGCACCCAGCTATTTTGGATGGGGAAAGGTGAAGAAGGAACTTTCTTTCTAGGAAGAGTAAATATAGTATTTATATTATAATATTTATAATGGTGACATTTTTCTAGCTTCCATTTTTTAAGTCTGTAAAATAGAAATAATATCTTCATAGATATTTTTAGAATTAAAAAGTAATATATGTGAACAGTTTAGAATAGTGCTTAGCATCTACTAAGCCCTCAATAAATGTAGCTATTGCTATTATTATTTGGATTTTTAAAGAGAGAACCCATACTCAGGGACAGCTGATGGTAAATGCACCTGCAATTTAAGATTTAACAAAGTAGTTAAGACATTAAAAAATGTATCCAGTTCCACTTGTTTGTTGAATCTTGCCTTGGAAAAGTTAGTACAAGATGTAAACCCCTTATTCTGGTTTTATAGAAAGAATAAACTTAATAACAATCGTACAAGTGAAATAACTACATCTAATCTTTTTATTTTTTTTGTTTGTTTCAGGTTTCCCCTCAAAAAACCTATAAGGTAAGTTGTTCAGTTGCACTTCATATGTTTAGGTTCAGTGTTACTTAGAAGTGTTGCTTTGAAATTATGGTGCATTTCTGTGGTTTTCAGAAATGTGGATTTAAGTAATTTAAAATTTCAAAATGTTTTACAAGTTTGAAATATAACAGGTGTTGCATATTTTTTCTGGAAGATGGCATTATTTTGATAACATTTCTAATGTTTTTAATGTAAGCATTTTAAAAGTTTGTTCAAATTGATACTTAAGGTCACTCCCTCTGAAGAGATTTAATTTCAGAATCTTTTGTGACTGTTTTAAGTTGTGAGTAGCTTGGGGAGTGTAAATGGATTGCCAGTTTTGATGTGTTTTATAACTTTGGTGACTGTAACTGCCTTTAGTTAATGAACTTTGGCAAACTGAATTAGTTAGTTACCCTAAGAAAGTAAAGGGAAAAAATCCAAAATGTCCAGATATTTCTGTGTCTGTATCTATATCTTCATATTTATTCATTTCCTGGGATTAAGTGCCTCTTCCTGAGTACTTGTTCTTCAGCATCTCTTTTCTCTCTGATCTTAATTGTCATAAATATTATTTAAAATGTAGGTAGTGTGTCATTCCTAATTATTATGATACTTTTATCATTTTTTAGTGATGGCATAGCCCAAGATACCAATGCTCATCTTAATTAGTAATGTATGTGTTACAGTTGGAGAAGGCAATGGACCCCACTCTAGTTCTCTTGCCTGGAAAATCCCATGGATGGCGAAGCCTGGTAGGCTTCAGTCCATGGGGTCGCTAAGAGTCGGACGCGACTGAGCGACTTCACTTTCACTTTTCACTTTCATGCATTGGAGAAGGAAATGGCAACCCACTCTAGTGTTCCTGCCTGGAGAATCTCAGGGATGGGGGAGCCTGGTGGGCTTCCGTCTATGGGGTCGCACAGAGTCGGACACGACTGAAGCGACTTAGCAGCAGCAGCAGCAGCAGCAGTGTTACAGTAGTGCAATATCTGATCAAGTGTAATATGGTAGGGCATAGGAAAAACAATAATTCTAATGTCATCTGGGGCTTGCAAAAGATATGTCTGTGGCATGAACTGTAGGCAGACTTTAAAAGAGCCTTGCCTAAGATTTTTTTTTTTTTTTTAACTGTTCTCATCTAAGCTGTATTTACAGTGTTTTTGAACCTGACCATAGTAAACAAAGGGTTGGGGACTATGTTTAATTACTTTTCAGTACTGTTTTTTTATCTGTTAATTTGAATAATAGTAATCAACCTGTGAAAACCACGAAGAGATTTTAAGGAGTTATTTCTCAGAATAAAATACACGTTATTACTAAATGCTGTGCTGTGCTTAGTCACACAGTCTTGTCCACATCTTTGTGACCCCATGAACTGTTGCCTGCCAGGCTCCTCTGTCCATGGGATTCTCCAGGCAAGACTACTAGAATGGGTTGCCATGCCTTCCTCCAGGGCATCTTCCCAACCCAGGGATCGAACCTAGGTCTCCCACATTGCAGGCAGATTCTTTACTGATTGAGCCACCAGGCAAGCTCAAGAATAGTGGAATGGGTAGCCTGTCTCTTCTCCAGGGAATCTTCCCTACCCAGGAGTCGAACTGGGGTCTCCTGCATTGCAGGCGGATTCTTCACCAGTTGAGCTACCAGGGAAGCCCTTATTGGTAAATACTGCTCATTATTTTAAAGCACTTTTTTTTAAAACCAGCTAAATAGACTATATTAAACATAGCACAGACTGAATTTTAAAACGTCTTGAAAAATATGAATTAGGTTTATGAGACTACGTAAGGTAAATTCATTTATTGGTTTCTCTTTGTAAGACGCACGTGGGATTTTTAAATTGTTTTTGTTACAGTAAATTTTTTTGTAGTAAATATTTAATTGCTTTTATTTAACTTAGGCATGGAAGTATTTTGAACCGAGAGTCACCAACAGATAAGAAGCAGAAAGTTGAGCGCAGTACATCACATGATTTTGACCCCACAGGTAACACACTTTGTTCTGCCAAAGAATACTGAGACTGGTGAAGTTTTGAATAATACACCTTAAGCTACATAACTGCCTGAAACACCCAGGAATAGCTGTTTGATCTATTTAAGACTCTCCTTCCTCTTCAGTTACATAATATGAAACCTTTGCACTCAGAAGGAATACAAGCATTTTTAACTTTCAACACTATGGATTCTACTATGGAAGCATCATTGCAGACTGTGTTGTATTTTAAAATAATAATGATACTAGAAATAGTTATATCATAATTGGAAATTTTGGTCAGACCAAGGACTTAGTAGCAAGGTAAATCCTAGGTATGAACAGTAGTATGTTTATAAAACCAACATTGTAATCAAGGCTATAACAACTACATATTCTGTAGTCAATTAAAAATTCAGATGTGATCACGGTAAATTGGAGAATTGGATAAAATAATTCAAAATTAATGATTATCTCACTTTAGAGTAAGTAGATGAATAGAAATCTCTTTTTCTTCAAAAAGTATTCTAAACTCAGAGCTGTCTTTCAACTTCAGTAGTGTTGATATTTCCTAGAATTTTCATGCTAGTGTACTTTTGACTATATCTATTCTTAATTTTGTATATAGGTTGAACCCTTCTTGTAATATATAGGCTTTGGTTTCCCCTTGTAAACTCACTCAGTATTTAATTTATAAAAATTACTTGATAAATTTGCTTTTGTCATTTGAGACGTATTCCTTGTGGATATACAGTTTTATTCACTGAGACATTCCCATGACAAAAGATAAAGTAAGTAAATACTAAGGTCTCAGATACATAAATATAATGTATCTGTTTTTAGGTATTTTCACTTAGAAATAACATTTTTAATAGAGTGTTTCTTTCGTATCCAAGATGTTTCATAGTATAAACTGCTAGTACACTTTGAAAAACATAAATATTACCTAGTAAGGGAAGAATGGGAAGTGAACAGCTACTGAACCTTGGGTGGTAGGTTAAAAATGAAATCCCAGTCATCAATTTAGGAGGCTTTGGTGGTGGGAGTATGTAATATGTAACTTCTGGATCTCTATTAAGAAATAATTCTTTGTTTTTGACACCTCATTTTGATGTCATAGGACTCCAAGGCTTTCATTTATTGATAAGTTTTGTCTTGATAACTAGGGTCACAGAGTTTCTGTCCTATACTCGTCGAAGCCATTAAAGTCTTGTTAGATTGACTTACTCTGTATTGTTCATCTGTGATGTACCCATCTCCAAAGACAGGTTAGCAAAGTGGTACCCCGTGTTTCACAATGAGATTATTACAGCTTTTAGTGCTTTTGTCATCTCTACAACTGTCAGATAATATATTTTGTAGAATTCTCATGTGTTGTTTGTTTGAACATATTTTTATTGCACTGTCTTTTCTTCAACAAATCTAAAATGTCATTACCTGTGCTGTTCGTGACCATTCTAAGGGCTGTCACCTGTGATGTTCATACTTTGTGTTTGCACGATTTAACTTGATCATGATTCATTCTTTTTTTTTTTTTTCTCCCCATGAATTTTCCCCCTTACATTTGGTCTCCATATTTTCTATATCTCTCTCCTTTTCTCCCACTCTTGTGCAGATAGCTCCTCCAAGAAGACAAAGTCTAGTTCAGAGGAGAGTAGATCCGAGATATATGGTAAGCTAATGTAGCCAATTCAGCCTTGCACCTTTGGAGCTTGCTTCATGCTGTTTCATTTTTTTTTTTTTTAACTGCAGTCTTCTTGTGTCTGCTCTGCATGGCATGATCTCCTGCAGGGAAAGGGAGCCTGGGGTTTTAATGTGGCTGTGATGTGGAAGCTTAAGAAACTAACATTATAGAGGAGGAACAGGTACATTGCCCATCTTCTCTTTCATCTTGTTTATGTTAGGAAGGTGATCTCTAAGATGTTTGGGTCGAGTTTCTCCAAATAACATGGATGAGCTTTGAATTCTTGTCATTTTCTTCCCATGTCCCATTTGCAGAGTTTGGCTCATGTAGAATTTCATCATTCCTACCAGTCTTTTCCTCTCAGTCTAGTCCCAGTGTAGTTTAGATGTGTTAGCAGCTCTTCAGAATTTTTATTTTATTTTTTTATTGTTTTTTTTTTCTTTTTAATTGCCTCATCATCTGGAAGTGCTGTTCTTGTATAATTTTTCTACAACAGCAAAAATAACTTAAGTGTTTTATTTTTGTAGATGGAGAATGTCTCTGCCTTTCATAAGTTTCCCAAAGCTTATTCTGAATGGGAAAATTTCAAAATGGCACCTCTAAAAAATAATCTCCACAGAGAGCAGGTTTAACCTGAATGGTCAAGTCTTGCAGCAGATGCTTGAAACACTAATATTTCCAGGCTGTGTTCTGTCTTCCAAAGATAACGTAAACCCTGTGTGTGTAGTTCAGACATATTTTTCCTTTTCCTTTGCATAGTTTTACCTGCCCTCTTTTCTTGTTCTGGCATCTAATTAGTGTTTTGAGAAAAGTGAATAAGAGAAGCACTGCCTGGAACCTAGACTTTTAAAATAATCTTTGAAAGACTAATAAGTTTTTCTTTTTAAAGAAGATTCCAAATTTGGCCTCAAAGAAAAACCAGGTCTTCTTCAATAGAGCCAAAGTCTATCAAGTAGAAGTTTCTCCAGGTGCAGCTGTTTCCTAGCTTGATTAATACATGAAAGGAAAAAATATGTAAAAATGCCCCCTTTCTCTTTTAAGACACTTGAACACATACTGTCAGGTACTGTTTAGTATGAGGCCTGTGTTTGGTTGTAAATCAGTTAATGTTTCTGTGTTAGGTACATATCTATAGTTGCTTTGCTTGGGTTTATGTGACCAGTACTGTTTCTGTGCAGTTTAAACCTTTTACAGTAGTTAACAGGAAATGTGTACCATGCCATATGGCATGTCAGATTTCATGTTTTTTTCTTCCTTCCAAAGTATTTGGCTCCTCATAATTTCTTGAGACTCTGTCTTTCTGTTCTATATAAAGACCTTCCTATGGTTTATTCTCTCCTTAGGAATGTGAACACTCTCTTTTATAGCACCATTCTTTTCCAGTAACCTTTGCAATGTTGTAATTTCATCTCCCCCTCATTTTCCTAGATCTGTGGTATGTATGCTGTTTGCTTTGGATGAGACTAACAATTTAGGAATCTATGACTAGAAATAGTAAACTAATATTTTTCTTACCAGCGATAGGAATACTAACACTAGTTCAGACATGCCATTGGCTTGGTAGTAATAGAAACATTTTAAGTGGTAATGGGGGAGTAAGGTGTGGCTTCTCTGTGTTTGTTTCTTGAGAACCCTTGAAATACCTCTTTTGGAAGGAACTAACCCATGAGTTCTCAAAGAGTACTTTGGAGAGGGATGAGTTGATCACAACAGAGTTAGCGTGCTAACTTAAATCTCATTGACATTACAAATATTCTATCACCAGTGTGAATAGACTTCTTCAGACTCTGTGCAATTAGCATGGGTGAAAAGGAGTATCTGGAGAGTTTTGGAAAGTTTAGAAATACTGGAGTATAACTTGAGTAGAATCATAGCAACTGATGACATTGCTTTAGTGTAGGGTCTCTTAAGCAAGGAGATCCAACCAGTCCATCCTAAAGGAAATCAGTCCTGAATATTCATTGGAAGGACTGATGCTGAAGCTGAAACTTCAATACTTTGGCCACTTGATGCAAAGAACTGACTCATTTGAAAAGACCCTGATGCTGGGAAAGATTGAAGGCAGGAGGAGAAGGGGACGACAGAGAATGAGATGGTTGGATGGCATCACTGACACAATGGACATGAGTTTGAATAAACCCCAGGAGTTGGTGATGGACAGGGAGCCTGGCATGCTGCAGTCCATGGGGTCGAAGAGTCAGACACGACTGAGCCACTGAACTGAACTGAGGGTCTCTTAACAAGCCCACTTTTAACTTTTGAGATTATCTTCTCTTGGGGTAAACTTTGTTAGCTGGATACTTCACACAGATACTCGTCATTCACTTACAAATTATTTATTTTAAATTTTCCTGGCCATTTTTAGAGCCATTTTGTGAGATGGATTCACTTTGCTCATTTTAAGAGGAAATCAAATGTTTGTTTTGTATTCACTTCTTTGTTAAGCTTCTGCCCAGTACAGTAGGTCAATATTTGTTCCTTTCCCCCTTATTTTCCTCTCAGATCATTTTGGAGTCTTTTGACCATATACAGATATATTTTCTGATCTGCAATTTTAATGGTATTTAATTTTATGTTTTCCTTACTGTAATGGAGAAATTTTCTGTTGTTTGAGGAATGTGAGAGATTTAGCAAGGGAATTTTGAGTTAGACTACAGCTTCTCCCTAATTTCTGTCTTGGTGTCCTGAAAAGATCTCAGCTGATGGTATTATGTATAAGAAAATAAGCTATGTCTTTTTGAATCTGTGTTATTCCTCTGGGACTTCTATAGCAAAACACTAGAGACTTGACTTAACAAGAGTTTTATTTTCTCAGTTTGGAGACTAAAAATGTGAGATCAGGCTGCCAGCAGCTGCTAGCATTAGTCAGGTTCTGGTGAGAGCTCGTCTCCTGGTTTAAAGATGGTCACCGTCTTGCTTCGTGCTTTCGTGGTGTTTTCCTTGGTGCAAGCATGTGTAGAGGGGGAAAGAGAGAACAAGCTCTTTGCTATCTTGTAAGGATACTAATCCCAGCATGAGAGCCTCACTCTTAATGATCTTATTTAACCCTAATTCCTCCTCAAAGGACTCATTCATCTCCAAATACTATCATGTTGAGGGTTAGAACTCAGCATATGAATTTTGTGGGGGTGACACAAGCATTCAGTCCATAACAGAAGCAAATTGTTGCTGCTTGAAATATTCTGATTTAGATACTTAGAATGTATCTTTTTAAATTCATATTTTTTTTCCTGACTTCTTATATCTGTAAAATGAGAAGTCCTTGGTTTGATTTTTACTCCCACCAAGTTATCATTCTCTCTGTTTTTTTCTTCAACTTTGCAAAGAGCATTCTACACCATGAATGTGTGTCCTCATAAGTCACTCACTTCTTAACTTCTTAAAATCTGACTGCTGAACACATACTCTCTGGGACGTGAATCAAAATAATCTAACTTGAAAATTTATAAACTTTTTCTCAGTTCTCACCTTCCCCTTGAGACATTAGGCAGCGATGATACACTATCTTTGGTGTATATAATATTACGTCTACCCTTTCCTTTTCTCTTTATGTTGGTTTTATCTTTTCTGTATTTATTTTTCCTTCTTCTAAATTTAAGCATAACCCAAGTTTGTCCCTGGTCTTTTTCTGTTTCCAGTCTCAGATTTATAACAGTTCACTGCATACTTCCACTCTGTCCTTCAAATCCAAATGACCAATTTGGGATTTATCAGTGTTAACTATGGCTGGAAATTGATTTCCCTGTTTCTTTTAGTAGCACAGTCATTTTCCTGTTCACTTAGTCTTATTTTCTTAAATTTACCTGTGACTTCTCCCTTTCTCTTGTCCTCATTGTCAACGGTTTGCCACATTCATTGGTTCTACCATCACATTATTTTTCACCCCTTACTGCATGGTTTCGTCTTTGCAGCTTTGTTCAGGTTTTCATTATGTCATTAGACTTATTTAATAGACTAGACTCGTAAGTTTCTTTCATGTTGATTTCACATTGATTGACTTCCTTTTCATTTTTCTGTATTCAATTAGATTGGTATCACTGAAGTAAGGATTTAGTCATTCACTTTTTAGGAAAGTACAAATAGTTATTAAGATATGCCATGATTTGTTTCCAACTCATCATTCTCCATTAATCTACTGCTTTTCACCTAAAGGAACCAGACTGTCCCCCAAATTTTCATTTCTTCATATACGACTTGGTACTTTTTCTTTGCTCATGCCATCCCCATTGTTTTGAATGGTTTATCTCCTATAACTCCTTGTTAGAATCCTCCCCACCCTTCAAGGCCTGTGTTCAACTACTGCCTCTTCCATATGGCTTTCCTAAGTTTGCTAAGTTTTTAAACAATGGCTTTTGTTGTCTGACATCCTGTTAACATCCTGCTTTATGTCAAGTTGTTCATATTTGTATTCATCTTTGCATCTTCCATAATGCCTGACACACTGGAATCACTCATTGAGTGAATGGTTGTTGAGATTGGTGTGCATTGTTTTAGTAAAGATGATTAATGGAATAAAATTGTTGATTCATTTTAATTGGATTCTCCTTTCTCTGAAAAACTTTAAGGTAGAAGAAAATGTGACTTTGAAAAGAGACTAACTGTTGGTTATAATGTAAAAGAAAGAAATTGGCATATTTGGAGCTTAAGGCCCTTCTTGCTGGCAACATTGTGCATTTAGAATCAAGAAACTTCTTAATCAAAGGATTATCTAAGGTCTAACTCATAAAACATGTATGTCTGGCAGCAGTTTAAAAATGAGCTGTTTTTATGGCGTTGCACATGGTCTTTCTCCACACCCTTCCCTGAAGCTAATTCTTAAGAGGTGAGACTTAGAGAAGTTTGGTCATGTAAAAAAATCAAAGATGAAGAAAGACTAATGTGCTTTCCCTGAAGTAAATGCAGTTTGAAAGGTTTAGCATGTTGCTTTGCATATTTAACACTACATTTTCATTAATTTTATATTTGGCAATATAGTTGCTGAATTTTTCAAGGAATATATTGCAGTGAAACCTCAGAGTACTTTTTTACCTTTTTTAGAATACCTGAAAGACTTCTTCCCCTCCCTACGGTAAAGCATTATAAAGACTTAACTTTTTTTCACTTTCAATCCTTGGTATTTAACTTTTGAGTAAGAAACAGTTTTTTATGTTGGTTTCAAATGTTGCATTGGAAAGGGGGATTAAGGAAGTGGAATAAAAGGATGTGAAGTTCACCTACCCCTAAAAGCACATGAAAAATACATCTACATGTAGAAAAATTCTCACTGTAAACAAACTGGAAACTGGCAGAACAACTATATGACCAAGGCTGCAAGAAAGATTCTCACGTAGTTGGGTAGGATGGGAAGAAACACTGGGCTGAGACCTCTGCCCCTAGAAAGGACCTAAGAGGAAGAGGGAAATAGTGTGAGTGGACACTCACCCTGGGAAGTAAGCAGGTGGAGCCACAGGCTGGGAATCATAGTTCTGGGGTCCTCTGTAGAGGAGACAAGCTCCCTTGGCTGCTTGGTGAACCAGTGGGACAAAGAGAAAGGCAGGAAAAGCCTGGACTCCACTGTGAGGAGTATGTGGGTACTGGCTTGCCAATAAGAAACACACTTAAAAAGGAACAGAGCCATTTCAAGCCTGACTACCAGGGATTCTGCTCTAGCAACCTGGGAGTGGACCCCACCCCTGACAAGGCAACAGTGCCTACCACTGAGCAGAGAGGAAATCCCACCTTAAGTCCTGTGCAGGCCAGGACCAACACCAACCACCACCACCAGTGTGTGCACCCCCTATCAAGGTGATCATGGCTAGCACATCCTGAGGAAAAATGTGTCTGGCATCTCCATCAAGTTCAGCCCTCACACCAGAGACAATAGGCATAAACAGTCTACACGGGGATGCTGCTATGTAAAAACGTCCCTCAAGACCACAGTGGATAACTTACACCTAAATTCAGGGACAGAGTTAAGTAAAATGGTGAGGCAGAGGAACTACCCTCAAAAGAGCAAGGAACTACCCTGAAATAATAAATAATGAAACAGAGGCAATCAGTCTACCGGTTAATGAATCCAAAAATTTCATAATAAAAATGTTAATTGAATCAAGAAAGAGAATTGATCTAAGCACAGATAATTTCTAGAACCAATAAAGATCTGATAAAAAACAGGTAATTCAGATTTCCACTTGGAACTCTGGTCTAAAGTGTCTAGTGCAAGGCTCCCACATGCGATTCCCTATGAGCAAGTGAAACTAGACAAAGCACAAAAGGAAAAAGAACACAGGCACACGTCATCCCTAAAAAGAAATAAGCACAAACCGCTCAACCAGCCTTTCCCTCCAAGGACAAAAACCAAAAGGAAGAAGGAATACAACCCTAAAGCCTGACCTCAAGTGGAGCAAGTTAGAAAAAATGATGAAAAGACAGAAATACAGTACAAATGAAAGAACAAGGTAGAAACTCAAAGACCAAACAAAGAGGAAATAAGCAATCTACCTGAAAGAGAATTCATAATAATGATAGTAAAGATGCTCTGAAGACTTGAAAATAAAATGGGGAAAATGCAAAAAACATTTGACACTGTTAATATAATCACCAAGGACATAGAATAAATAAAGAAGAAGCAAGCAGAGATGAGTAACACAATTACTGAAATAAAAAATACTCTGGAAGGAACCAATAGCAGAGTAACTGAGGCAGAGGAGTGGATAAGTGAGCTGGAAGATGGAATGGTGGAAATAACTGCTGAGGAGAATAGAGGGAAAAGAATGAAAAGAATTGAGGATAGCCTCAGAGACCTTTGGGAAAATATTAAACGCACCAGCATTCAAGTTGTAGGGGTTGTGACTTAGCAGCAGCAGCAGCAGAGAAAGAAGAAGAAAAAAAAAAAAAAAGACATTGAGAACATTTTTGAAGAAATTAGATCAAGACCAAGAAGCACAGAGAGTCCCTTATAGGAGAAACCCAAGGAGAAACACATTGAGACATATTAATCAAGCTGACAGAGATTAAGCACAAAGAAAGAATATTAAAAGCAGCAAAGGAAAAGCAACAAATAACATACAGGGAAAAACTCATATGTTTAACAGCAGATCTTTTAGCAGAAACCCTGCAGGCCAGAAGGGAATGGCAAGATATATTTAAAGTACTGAAAGAGAAAAATCTACAACCAAGATTACTGTACTTGGCAAAGATCTCATCCAAAATTGATGGAGAAATCAAAAGTTTTATAGACAAGCAGAGGTTAAGAGAATTTAGCACCACCAAACTAATCTTGCAACATACTGAAGGGACTTATATAGCCAGTAAACACACAAGAAAGGAAAGACCTACAAAAACAAACCCAAAGCAATCAAGAAAATGCCAGTATCACTGCTGGTGCTGCTAAGTCCCTTCAGTCATGTCCGACTCTGTGCAATCCTATGGTCGGCAGGCCACCAGGCTCCGCCGTCCCTGGGATTCTCCAGGCAAGAACACTGGAGTGGGTTGCCATTTCCTTCTCCAATGCAGGAAAATGAAAAGTGAAAGTGAAGTCGCTCAGTCATGTCCGATTCTTAGCGACCCCATGGACTGCAGCCTACCAGGCTCCTCAGTCCATGGGATCCTCCAGGCAAGAGTACTGGAGTGGGTTGCCATTGCCTTCTACGTATCACTAATCATCTTAAATGTAAACAGATTAATACACCAATCAAAAGATACAGACTGAATGGATACAAAAATAAGACCCATATATAGGCTGCCTACAAGAGACCCACTCAGACCTAGAGACACATACAGACTGAAAACAAAAGGATGGAAAAAGATACTCCATGTGAATGGAAACCAAAAGAAATCTGAAGTGGCAATCCTTATTTCAGACAAAATAGACTTTAAAGAATATTATGAGAGACAAAGAAGGACACTACATAATGATCAAGGGATTAATCCAAGAAGACGTAACAATTGTAAATATTTAGGCACCCAACATAGGAGCACTTTGATACATAAGGCAAACACTAACAGGCATAAGAGGGGAAATTGACAGTAATACAATAATAGTAGGGGACTTTGACAACCCACTTACATGAATGGACAGATCATCAAGACAGAGAATCAGTAAGGAAACACAAACCTTAAATGAAACATTAGACCAAATGGACCTAATTGATATCTTCAGGACTTTCCATCCAAATGCAGAAGAATACACTTTCTTCTCAAGTGCACATGGGACATTCTCCAGGATAGACCACATCTTGGGTCATAAATCAAGCCTCAGTAAATTTAAGAAAATTGAAATCATATCAGGTATCTTCTCTGACCACAACACTATGAGACTAGATATTAACTAGGGAAAAAACCCAGCAAAACCCAGAAACTCATGGAGATTAAACAATACATTACTAAATAACAAAGAGGTTACTGAAGAAATAAGGGAAATCAAAAGATTCCTAGAAACAAATGACAATGAAAACACAACGACCCAAAACCTGTGGGCTCAGCAAAAGCAGTTCTAAGAGGGAAGTTCAGAGCAACACAATCATACCTTAGGAAACAAGAAAAGCATCAAAGAGACAACCTAATTCTACACCTAAAGAAGCTAGAAAAAGAACAACAGAAAAAAGCCCCAAAGTCAGCAGAAGGAAAGAAATCCTAAATATCAGAGCAGAAATAAATGAAAAAGAAATGAAATGTTACCAAAGATTAATAAAACTGAAACCTGGTTCTTTGAGAAGATAAATAAAATTGACAAACCATTAGCCAGACACATCAAGAAACAAAGGGAGAAAAGTCAGATCAACAGAATTAGAAATGAAAAAGAAGTTACAACAGACAACCCAGAAACACAAAGGATCATAAGAGAATATTGTGAGCAACTATATGCTAATAAAATGGACAACCTAGAGGAAATGGACAGATTCTTAGAAAAGTGCAATCTCCCAAGACTGAACCAGGAAGAAATAGAAATTATGAACAACCCAATTACAAACACTGAAATTGAAACTGTGATTTTAAAAAAATTCCCCCAAAAACAAAACCCCAGGGCCACATGGCTTCACAGGGGAATTCTATCAAACATTTAGAGAAGACCTAATGCCTGTTTTTCTGAAACTCTTTCAAAAATTGCAGATGAAGGAACACTTCCAAACTCATTCTGCGAGGCTGCAATCACCCTGATACCAAAACCAGGCAAAGTAAAAGATGCTCAGTTGTGTCCAACTCTTTGTGACCCCATGGACCCCATGGACAGTCCATGGAATTCTCCAGGCTAGAATACTGGAGTGGGTAGTTGTTTCCTTCTCCAGGGGATCTTCTCAACCCAGGAATCGAACCTAAGTCTCCCACATTACAGGTGGATTCTTTATCAGCTAAGCCACCAGAGAAGCCCCCAAACTAGGCAAAGACAACAAAAAAAAGTAAATTACAGGCCAGTATCACTGATGAACATAGATGCAGAAATCCTCAACAAAATTCTAGCAAACAGAATTCAACAACACATTTAAAAGCTCATACACCATGATCAAGTCAAATTTATTCCAGGGATGCAAGGATTCTTCAGTACGTGCAAATCAATCAATGTGATACACCATATTAACAAATTGAAAGATAAAAACCATATGATCATCTCAGTAGATGCAGAAAAAGAAAAGCCTTTGACAAAATTCAGCACCTGTTTATGATAAAAATGCTTCAAAAAATGGGCATGGAAGGAACCTACCTCAACATAGTAAAGACCATATATGATAAGCCCACAGCAAACATTATTTTCAGTGGTGAGAAACTAAAAGCATTCCCGCTAAGACCAGGAACACGACAATGGTGTCCACTTTCACCACTATTATTCAATATAGTTTTGGAAGTCCTAGCTACCACAATTAGAGAAGAAAAAGAAATAAAAGTAATCCAGATTGTAAATAAAGAAGTAAAACTTTCACTGTTTGCAGATGACATGATACTATATATAGAAAACCCTAAAGAAACTATCAGAAAATTACTAGAGCTAATCATTGAATTCAGCAAAATCACAGGATACAAGGTGAGTACACAGAAATCACTTGCATTCCTATATACTAACAATGAAAAATCAGAAAGAGAAATTGAGGAATCAATCCCATTCACCATTGCAACAAAAAGAATAAAATATCTAGGAATAAACCTACCTAAGGAGACAAAAGACCTGTACACGGAAAATTATAAGACACTGATGAAAGGAATCAAAGACGATGTTAACGGATAGAGAGATATTCCATGTTCCTGGGTAGGAAGAATCAATATTGTGAAAATAACTGTACTGCCTGATGCAATCTACAAATTGAATGCAATCCCTATCAAACTACCAGCGGCATTTTTCAAAGAATTTGAACAAAAAGTTTCACAGTTCATATGGAAACACAAAAGACCTCAAATAGCCAAAGCAGTCTTGAGAAAGAAGAATGGAGCTGGAGGAATCAACCTTCCTGACTTCAGACTATACTACAAAGCTACAGTCATCAAGACAGTATGGTACTGGAACAAAAGCAGAAACATAGACCAGTGGAACAAGATAGAGAGTTAAACCCATGCACCTATGGGTACCTTATTTTTGACAAAGGAGGCAAGAATATACAATGGGGCAAAGATAGCCTCTTCAATAGGTCATGCTGGGAAAACTGGACAGTTCAGTTCAGTTGCTCAGTCGTGTCTCACTCTGAGACCCCATGAACCGCAGCACCCCAGGCCTCCCTGTCCATCACTAACTCAGAGTTTACCCAAACTCATGTCCATTGAGGCGGTGATGCCATCCAACCATCTCATCCCCTGTCATCCCCTTCTCCTCCTGCCCTCAATCTTTCCCAGCATCAGGGTCTTTTCAAATGAGTCAGCTCTTCACATAAGGTGGCCAAAATATTGGCGTTTCAGCTTCAACATCAGTCCTTCCAGAGAACACCCAGGACAGATCTCCTTTAGAATGGATTGGTTGGATCTCCTTGCAGTCCAAGAGACTCTCAAGAGTCTTCTCCAACATCACAGTTCAAAAGCATCAATTCTTCAGCGCTCAGCTTTCTTCACAGTCCAACTCTCACATCCATACATGACTACTGGAAAAACCATAGCCTTGACTAGACGGACCTTTGTTGACAAAGTAATATCTCTGCTTTTTAATATGCTGTCTAGGTTGGTCATAACTTTCCTTCCAAGGAGTAAGTGTCTTTTAATTTCATGGCTGCAGTCACCATCTGCAGTGATTTTGGAGCCCTGAAAAATGAAGTGAGCCACTGTTTCCACTGTTTGCCCATCTGTTTTCCATGAAGTGATGGGACCGGATGCCATGATCTTCGTTTTCTGAATGTTGAGCTTTAAGCCAACTTTTTCACTCTCCTCTTTCACTTTCATCAAGAGGCTCTTTAGTTCTTCTTCACTTTCTGCCATAACTACATGTTAAAGACTGAAATTAGAATACTTCCTAATGTCATACACAAAGATAAACTCAAAATGGGTTAAAGATCTAAATGTAAGACCAGAATCTATAAAACTCTTTAGAGGAAAACATAGGCAGAACACTCGATGACTTAAAGCAAGATCTTCTGTGATGCACCTCCTAGAGTAATGGAAATAAAAACAAAATAGATGAGTTTGACCTAATTAAAAGCTTTTGCATAGCAAAAGAAACTACAAACAAGGTGAAAAGACAGCCCTCAGAATGAGAGAAAATAATAGCAAATAAAACTGAGAAATAATTAATTTCCAAAATACACAAGCAGTTCATACAACTCAAAACCAGAAAAACAAACAGCCCAGTCAAAAAATGGGAAAAGGACCTAAAAAGACATTTCTCCAAAGAAGACATACAGATAGCTAACAGTCATGTGAAATTATGCTTGGCATCACTCATTATTAGAGAAATGCAATCAAAACCACAATGAGATATCACCTCACACCGGTCAGAATGGCCATCATCAAATAATAAATGCTTGAGAGGGTGTTGGAGAAAAGGGAACCCTCTTGCTTTGCTGGTGGGAATGTAAACTGATACAGCCACCCTGGAAGACAGTATGGAGATTCCTTAAAAAGCTAGGAGTAAAACCACCATATGACCCAGCAATCCCATCCCTAGATATATACCCTGAGGAAACCAAAATTGAAAAAGACATTTGTACCCCAGTGTTCATTGCAGCACTATTAACAATAGCTAGGACATGGAAGCAACCTAGATGTCCATCAACAGATGAATGGATAAAGTAGCTGTGGTATATATATATATATATATATGTATATACACACACAATGGAATACTACTCAGCCATAAAAAAGAATGCATTTGAGTCAGTTCTAATGAGGTAGATGAACCTAGAATCTATTATATGGAGTGAAGTATGTCAGAAAGAGAAATATAGATATTGTATACTGATTGCATATACATGGAATCTTAAAAGATGGTACTGATGAATTTATTTTCAGGGCAGCGATGGAGAAACAACAGAATAGAAAACAGACCTATGGACACAGGGAGCGGGGAGGAAGGAGAGGGTGAGATGTATGGAGAGAGTAACATGGAAATTTACAATACCATGTGTAAAATAGATAGCCAGTGGGAATTTGCTGTATGACTCGGGAACTCAAACAGGAGCTCTGTGACAATCTAGAAGGGTGGTATAGGGAGGGAGTTTCAAGGGAGGGGACATGGGTGTACCTGCGGCTGATTCTTGTTAATGAATGACAGAAAACCACAAGATTCTGTAAAGCAAGTATCCTTCAATTAAAAAAGTAGGTTATTCAATTCTAAAAGTAGATAATTCCAAAATAAAAAAGCACTTTAGAAGTGATGAGAAGACTAAATGATATAGAAGAATGCGTAAGTGATCCAGAAGGTAGAATAATGGAAATCACCCAATAAAACAGCAGACAGAAAGACAAATGGAAAAAAAAAAACAGTAAGAGAACTTAGGGATAATATAAAATGTGCCAACGTTCATATTATAAGGGTTCCAGAAAGAGGAGGGGGGATCAAACATGTATTTGAAGAAATTATGACTGAAAAATTTTCAACCTAAAAAAGGAACAAGATACCCGATACACAGCAGCCCACCAGACTCCCCCATCCCCGGGACTCTCCAGGCAAGAACACTGGAGCGGGTTGCCATTTCCTTCTCCAATGCATGAAAGTGAAAAGTGAAAGGGAAGTCACTCAGTCGTGTCCGACTCCTAGCGACCCCATGGACTGCAGCCCACCAGGCTCCTCCATCCATGGGATTCTCCAGGCAAGAGTACTGGAGTGGGGTGCCATTGCCTTCTCCAACAGGAAGTACTGTGGGTCCTAAACAGGATGAACTCTAATAGACCTATAAACAAGACATAGCATAATTAAAATGGTAAAATGTAGTTAGAGACGTCTAAAGGCAGCAGTAGAAAAATAATAATGCCGCATTTGCGGCAGTGTGGCTGTAACTAGAGATTATCATACAAAGTGAAGTAAGTCAGAAAGATATCACTTACGTCTGTAATTTGAAACATGATACAAATTAACCTATCTCTGAAACAGAAACAGAATCACAGATACAGAGAATAGACTGGTTGTTGAGAAGGAGGAGGGAGGGAGGAGGGAAAGGGATAGATTGGGAGTTTAGAATTAGCCAATACAAGCTGGTATATATAGAACGGATAAATAACAAGGTCCTAGTTTGTTACACAGGGAACTATATTCAATACCCTGTGATAAACCGTAATGGAAAAGAATATGAAAAAGAGTATGTGTATATGTATAACTGAGTCCCTTTGCTGTACAGAAGTAATTAATAAACATTGTAAATCGACTACAGTTCTTTAAAAATACCATACAACAGAAAAAGAAATGAAAGGAGGAATAGCATCTTATACCTATTTATAGCATCAGAAATACAAAAAATCGTAAGAGAATATCATGAACAATATGTCATATTATGAACAACGTGTCAACAAATTGGACAGTCTAGAAGAAATAAACAAGTTTCTGGGAACATACAGCCTATACCAGGACTGAGTCAAGAAAACACAGAAAATTTGAACAGAGCAATCACTAGAAGTGAAATTGAGTCTTTAATTTAAAAAATAAATACTCCCAGCAAACACAAGTCTAAGACCAGATGGCTTCGCAGGGCAATCCTGCCACACATTTAAAGAACTTATACCTATCCTTCATAAGCTATTCCTTGAGGAGAAGGGAACACTCCCAGGTTCACACTATGAAGTCATCATTCAGTTCAGTTCAGTTCAGTCACTCAGTCGTGTCCAATTCTTTGTGACCCCATGAACAGCAGCACGCCAGGCCTCCCTGTCCATCACCAACTCCCGGAGCCTACCCAAACCCATGTCCATTGAGTCAGTGATGCCATCCAACCATCTCATCCTCTGTCATCCCCTTCTCCTCCTGCCTTCAATCTTTCCCAGCATCAGGGTCTTTTCAAACGAGTCAGCTCTTCACATCAGGTGGCCAAAGTATTGGAGTTTCAGCTTCAACATCAGTCCTTCCAATGAATACCCAGGACTGATCTCCTTTAGAATGGACTGATTGGATCTCCTTGCAGTCCAAGGGATTCTCAAGAGTCTTCTCCAACACCACAGTTCAAAAGCATCAATTCTGCAGCGCTCAGCTTTCTTTATAGTCCAACTCTCATGTCCATACATGACTACTGGAAAAACCATAGCTTTGACTAGACGGACCTTTGCTGGCAAAGTAATGTCTCTGCTTTTTAATATGCTATCTAGGTTGGTCATAACTTTCCTTCCAAGGAGTAAGCGTCTTTTAATTTCACGGCTGCAGTCACCATCTTCAGTGATTTTGGAGCTCCGAAAAATAAAGTCAGTCACTGTTTCCACTGTTTCCCCATCTATTTCCCATGAAGTGATGGGACCAGATGCCATGATCTTCGTTTTCTGAATGTTGAGCTTTAAGCCAACTTTTTCACTCTCCTCTTTCACTTTCATC
>NW_011495071.1:9797678-9805595 GCF_000754665.1 Bison bison bison
TCACTTTCTGCCATAAGGGTGGTGTCATCTGCATATCTGAGGTTATTGATATTTCTCCTGGCAATCTTGATTCCAGCTTGTGCTTCCTCCAGCCCAGCGTTTCTCATGATATACTCTGCATAGAAGTTAGACAAGCAAGGTGACAATATGCAGCCTTGATACACTCCTTTTCCTATTTAGAACCAGTCAGTTGTTTCATGTCCAGTTCTAGTGTTGCTTCCTGACCTGCATACAGGTTTCTCAAGAGGCAGGTCGGATGGTCTGGTATTCCCGTCTCCTTCATTACCCTGATACAAAAACCAAAGACACTATAAAAAATTACAGGCCAACATCTTTGATTAATGTAGATGCAAAATAAATGAATGTAAATACAACATATTAACAAATTAAAGCTTAAACAATAGACAAGCAGGATCATATATTATGATCAAGGTGTATTTATTGTAAGGTCACAAAAATGGTTCAGTATACACAAATCCATGTGATACACCACAATAGCAAAAGGAGAGACAAAAATCACATGATCATCTCAATAGATGCAGAAAAAGCATTTGCCAAAATCAAAACCCATTCATGATAAAAACTCCTATCAAAGTGAGTATAGTGGGAATATGTCTCAACATAGTAAAGGCCACTTAAGAGAAACACACAATAATACTCAGTGGTGAGAAATTGAAAGCCTTCCTGCTAAATTCAGAATCAAGTCAAGGATGCTCACTCTCACTGCTTCTGTTTAACATGCTATTGGAAGTCCCAGCCACAGCTGTCTGACAAAAAAAATTTTTTTAAAGAAAAGATATACAAAATAGTAGGGAAGAGGTGAAACTGTCACTCTTTGCATATGACATAATGCTTTATATAGAGAACCCTAAATTCTGCACAAAAATACTGCTAGAACCAGTCAACAAATTGAGGAAGATTGCAGGATACAAGATTAATATACTGAAATCTGTTGCATTTCTATTATACACTAATAATGAAATATCAGAGAAAGTAAAAAAGACAGTTCAAGATCACATCAAAATAATAAAATAACTAGGAATAAACCTAAGCAAGGAAGTGAAAGACCTGTATTCTAAAAAACTGTAAAACAGTGATGAAGAAAATTGAATATGACTCAAAGAAGTAGAAAGATATTCCAGACTCTTAGATTAAAAGAATTAATATTATTAAAATAGCCATATTACTCAGAGCAATCTACAGATTTAAGTGCAGTCAGAATACACAAGCATTTTCTGCAGGACTAGAACAAATAATCCTAAAGTTTATATGGAATTACCAGTGACCTCAAATTGCCAAACCAATTCTGAGACAAAAGAACAAACTGGAGGGAGGTATAATCCTCTCAAACTTCAAACTATACTCCAAAGCTATAGTAGTCAGAACAGCATGGTACTGGCACAAAAACAAATGCATAGATCAATGGCACAGAATAGAGAGCCCAGAAATAAATCTATACATCTACAGTCAATTAATCTATAACAAAGTGGGCAAGATAAACAATGGAGAAAAGATAGTCTCTTCAAGTGATGCTGGGAAAGCTGGATGACCATATGTAAAACAATGAAACTATAACATTCCTTCATACCATATACAAAAATAAACTCAAAATGGTTTAAAGACCTAAATGTAAGACCCAAAACCATAAAATTGCTAGAAGAGAGCATTGAATACTCTTTGACATAAATTGTAGCAAAATTCTCTTGGATAAGTCTCCTAAGGCAAAAGAAATAAGAGCAGAAGTAAACAAATGAGACCTGAATAAACTCAAAAGCTTTTGCACAGTGAAGGAAAACATCAAAAAGACAACCTGTGGAATGGGAAAAACATTTGCAAATGATGTGACAACAAGGGGTTAATATCCAAAATATACAAAGAACTCATTACAATTTAATATCAAGGAAAAAACAATCCAGTCAAAAAATGTGCAGAAGACTTGAATAGCCATTTTTCAAAGAAAATATGTAGATGGCTAATAGGCATGTGAAACAGTGCTCATCACTGCTGGTTATTAAGAAATGCTAATCAAAACCACAATGAGGTATTACCTCATACCTGTTAGAATGACGACCATCAAAAAGTCTACAAATAACAGATGTTAGAGAAGCTGTGGAGAAAAGGGAACCCTTGTACACCATTGGAGGAAATGTAAATTGGTACAGGCACTGTGGAAGACAGTTTGAGTTCCTTAAAAAACTAAAAATAGAACTACCATATGATTCAGCAGTTCCACTCCTGGGTATATAGCTGGAAAAACAGAAATGCTAATTGGAAAAGACAATGCACCACAGTGTTCATAGCAGCACTATTTATAATAGCCAAGATGTGGAACCAGCTCAAGTGCTTGCCAACAAATGATTGGATTAAGAAGATGCAGCAATACAGGAACTACATTCAATATGTTGTAATAACCTATAATGGAAAATAATATGAAGACTAAATATGTATATAACTGAATCACTTAGTTGTACACCTGAAACTAACACAATATTGTGAACCAGCTTTTGTAAATCATGCTCGTGCTCAATTGCTAAGCCATGTCTAACTCTTTGGGACCCCCATGGAGCCCATGGGACCCCTGTAGCCCACCAGGCCCTGTCCATAGGGTTTCTCAGGCAAGAATACTGGAGTCAGTTGCCATTTCCTTCTCCAGGGAATCTTCCTGACCCAGGGAACCTGCATTGTCAGGCGGGTTCTTTACCACTGAGCCATCAACTATACTTCAATTTTAAAAAAAGAATATCTTATGTATGTGTACAAAGAGGGACATCATAACACACATCAAGGAATATTAGCCATTAAAAATGAAATAATGCCATTTGTAGCCACATGGATAGACCTAGAAAGCATTATGCGTAGTGAAATAAGTCAGACAGAGAAGGACAAAGACTATATGATATAACTTATATGTGGGATCTAAAAACAATACAGATGAATGTATATACAAAACAGAGTCACAGATACAGAAAACAAACTTTGGTTACCAAAGGAAAGAGGGAAGGGAGGAAGTACAGATTTGAGGTAGGAATTAATAGATACAAACTACAGTATATAAAATAGATAAACAAGGATATACTGTATAGCATAGGGAAGTATACTGAGTATCTTGTAATAACCTGTAATGGAATATAATCTGCAAAAACACTGTTTATGTTATATGCCTGAAATTAACAGAATTTGTAAATTAATGGTACTTCAGTAAAAAAACGTTGGAAAAAAAGCCACAGTATTTTAACAGGAAAACATATCCTTTGTTTATAAAGGGGAAAATATTAGGAAAGGATAATATTTACATAAATTTGATAGACTGTCTACTTTTACTTCACTGATAACATGAAGCATGACATTTATTATCAGCTTCCAGCTTCTTAAAAGACAAGAAATAAAGAAAAACTTATTTGTAACTAAAGTTATTTTAGGGTAGATAGAGAATCAAGTTAGTTAGAATTTAGGACAGAAGGTTAGTGTCTGTATAGAAGTATTTCCTCACTTAGCATAGTTTTCAGGGATATGATTTTACTTTTTCTTGAAAAATGACTTGAGTATGATATATTTATAAAATAAGTTCAAATTAGTAAATATTCATTGAGCACCAATTATACACCAGGTACTATGATAAGGGATGGATTAAAAGGTATAGGAGACTGTACCTGCTTTCTAGAAGTTCACAGTCTGGTACAGAAGAAATCCTGTTTTGTAAGTATGATAATAGAGATGTGCACTTGATTACCAGTGCTCCATATGCAGTTATAAACATTTGTGAGAAAAAAAAAAATCTTCATATGGCACTAAGGACAGTGAGAGTAAAGAAATATTCCTGTGACTAAATCTCAAATTTAGGTTATCGTTACCTTACTCGTTGAATACTCTCTCTGCCTGTCTTCATACAAAGTACTTGGTTACAGTTCATGTTAAAGTCATTTTGTGACCTTACAAAAACATGTATTCAGAGAGAAACACATTTGTATGGTGATTATAATGAATAATCTTTATGGCAGAGAATAAGGGGATTAGAAAAATAAACCAGAAAACAGCAAACAAACCATGGACAATATGTGTTCTAAGAACCAGAAAAAGTTAACATGGTCAAAGGTGTTTTTTTTTTTTTTTAGTTAATAAAATTTGGAAATAGACATTCTGTAATTAGGAGTCCATTTTTTAAATCTCGTCCTTCTTTAATAACATATTGGGCCTGTTATTTTATCATATTCTTGGAGAAGGCAATGGCAACCCACTCTAGTACTCTTGCCTGGAGGATCCCATGGGCAGAGGAGCCTGGTGGGCTGCAGTCCATGGGGTCGTGAAGAGTCGGACACAACTGAGCGACTTCACTTTCACTTTTCACTTTCACGCATTGGAGAAGGAAATGGCAACTCACTCCAGTGTTCTCGCCTGGAGAATCCCAGGGACGGGGGAGCCTGGTGGGCTGCTGTCTATGGGCCCTATCTGTTTCTTTATTACCCTTCCCCACCAAGATTTTAAGTTCTTTGAGAGCAAAGACTCCTAGTAGTTCTGTATTGCTCATAACACCTACAGATTACAGTGTTAAATAACTAGTAGATGCTTAATACAGATTTGCCCCCCCCAAAAAAATGCTTTTTGTCAAAAAGGACATTTCAAAAGTACGACTAGTTAGTACTGGTGATGTCAGTACTATGGCTTCCTATTTTGTAAGAGTGGTGAATTTGTGAATTCAAATACTGTTTAGTACTTGGTGGAATTTATCCTCTGTGGTGGTTAAAACATCTTCTGGTCTACGATAAGTAGAACATTTTAAAAATTAAATTCCATAGATCCTGAATTGGCTATATATGTGTTTTCTTTTTGTATTGGTGGCCTAGTAATTCTTAGATGTTCAAGTATGTCAGACTCTCAGACTGGTAGATGGACTTATAATAATAATAAGTGGACAGTATAATGGTATTAAGGAGAAGAAAGGTGGATATGATGTGCACATTGCTTTTTCTTCTTTGCTCTTTATCTTTTCCTTTTAATGTAGAATCAAAGGGGAAAGTTATCACACAGAACAAATTTGAATTGGAGAATACAACAGTATTCTGAAGTAACCCTAATATATTTTTTCAATACTTAGTCTATTAGGACCATAAGCATATTTGCTAAAATTAATTGTGTGTTGGTATTTTTTTTTAATCTCTGATCACCTCCCTTTCTAAGTTTCCATCCATCTCTAGACTCCTGTTGGAGAAGGAAATAGCAACCCTCTCCAGTATTCTTGCCTAGAGAATCCTGTGGAGAGAGGAGCCTGGTGGGCTGCTGTCCATAGGGTTGCACAGAGTTGGACACAACTGAAGCGACTTAGCAGCAGCAGCAGCTAGACTCCTATTAATTCATTAGCAATTTTAAAATTTTCCTTTTATTCCAGAACATTTACCAGGTCCTGAGATAAGTTCGTAAACAAGGTAGTGCCCTGAATTCTTAAAAGTGTGTAATCTAGTAAGAGGATAAACACAAATCACTTGTGACTGATAAAGATGCTCTGAGAGTAAGCAGAGGGTGCAGTGGTAGTTAGAATGGGACACCTAACCCAGTCTTGATATTTAGGAAAAATTTTATAAGAGAAGATGATTTGTTTCTTGAGGCCTTCTTGCTGTCTCTCATCTTCTAAAGTTATCACAAGAAGCTTTGTAAAATGTCCATATTCCCTAACCAATCTCAAAGTAATTCAGACAAAGACATAAATGAGGATTGAGTCTACTAAGGATTATTTATATTAATGATATGAGTTTGTTGACACAAAAGTATTTTTAAATGATTTTTAATTGATGGCATAGATAAATAATATATTTCTGAGCAGGAAAATCCAAGGGCAACTCACCCCTTATCATAATAAAGTAACAACTCACACTTATTAGCCCTTAGTATTTGTCAGACATTAAGCTAGAGACTTTAGGTTCATTTTATTCAAGTGAAATACACAAATATAACAAACTCTTAACCTCCATTACTCCTCTCACTGTGTACAAGCACTCAATTTTCTACAGGAACCTGAAAGAGAGTCTGCTTAAGAAGATCAGTAGCTTAGCAAGCAAACATCAATATTAGAATCCTCTAACTCACTGATTTTCAGCCCTTTGGAAGTGAGATGAGATAACTGGGAGGGATGGTTATAGCATGAAAAAATACATATTCAGTGTTGTGGCTGTCTTGACTTATGATATTCAAAAATTCAAAATATCTATTTTGATATTTCAAATGACTGTAAAGAAGCTCATCAGATGTTTTATGTTTCTAAAGCTGGGTTTGCATTTTTAAAACTTTCTGTATAATATCATTCTCTGATACTTATATTTATTGTATTATATACTAGGAATTGTAATAAAGCATGTCTTTTTCCATGATTTTATGCATTCATACTCATTCTATTTAGAATTTTTCCTAATTACTTGAAGGAAGCAACATTAAACAAAAATGGTTAAATTCTGATGGTTATCTTTCCTCTGCCCACATTATGGTTTCCTATTTTAGAAGAGTGGTGAATTTGTGAATTCAAATATTGTTTAGTACTTGGTAGACTCTAGAATTGAGGTCTCATTTTTTTAAAGTTGAAAGTTAACTTTTTTGAGATCCAATTTACATAAAATACGATGCACTCATATTAAATATATGATTCAGTAAGTCTTGACAGATACATATTCATACAACCATTACATTAATTAAGATACACAACATTTCCATCAACCCAAAAAGTTGTTTCATATGTCTCATTGCAATCATTCTTACCTCTCCATCCGTCTTGTCCTTAGGCAACCACTAATCTGCTTTTTGTTACTACAGTTGACTTTTTGGCTTGTTCTACATTGGAATCATGTAATATTTATAGTCTTTTGTATCTTCCTTCTTTTGCTTAATGTGATGTTTTTGTGATCCATATTAGTTGCATGTGTGAGTAGTTCTTTTTTTTCTTGCTAAGTAGTATTCTATTATAATGGATATATGACTATTTTTTAAAAAAATCTATTTGTCTGTTAATGGACAACTGACAGAATGTGGTCTGCTGGAGAAGGGAATGGCAAACCACTTCGGTATTCTTGCCTTGAGAACCCCATGAACAGTATGAAAAGGCAAAATGATAGGATACTGAAAGAGGAACTTCCCAGGTCACTAGGTGCCCAATATGCTACTGGAGATTAGTGGAGAAATAACTCCAGAAAGAATGAAGGGATGGAGCCAAAGCAAAAACAATACCCAGTTGTGGATGTGACTGGTGATAGAAGCAAAGTCCGATGCTGTAAAGAGCAACATTGCATAGAAACCTGGAATGTCAGGTCCATGAATCAGTGCAAATTGGAAGTGGTCAAACAGGAGATGGCAAGAGTGAACATCGACATTCTAGAAATCAGCAAACTAAGATGACTGGAATAGGTGAATTTAATTCAGATGACCATTTTATCTACTACTGTGGGCAGGAATCCCTTAGAAGAAATGGAGTAGCCATCATAGTCAACAAAAGAGTCCGAAATCCAATACTTGGATGCAATCTCAAAAATGACAGAATGATCTCTGTTTGTTTCCAAGGCAAACCATTCAATATCATGGTAATCCAAGTCTATGCCCCAACCAGTAACACTGAAGAAGCTGAAGTTGAACAGTACTGTGAAGACCTACAAGACCTTTTAGAACTAACACCCAAAAAAGATGTCCTTTTCATTATAGGGGACTGGAATGCAAAAGTAGGAAGTCAAGAAACACCTGGAGTAACAGGCAAATTTGGCCTTGGAATACGGAATGAAGCAGGGCAAAGACTAAGAGTTCTGCCAAGAGAACGCACTGGTCATAGCAAACACCCTATTCCAACAACACAAGAGAAGACTCTACACATGGACATCACCAGATGGTCAACACCAAAATCAGATTGATTATATTCTTTGCAGCCAAAGATGGAGAAGCTCTATACCT
>NW_011495071.1:9805804-9806512 GCF_000754665.1 Bison bison bison
TTGTACAAGAGACAGGGATCAAGACCATCCCCAAGAAAAAGAAATGCAAAAAAGCAAAATGGCTGTCTGAGGAGGCCTTACAAATAGCTGTGCAGAAGAGAAGCAAAAAGCAAAGGAGAAAAAGGAAAGATATACCCATTTGAATGCAGAGTTCCAAAGAATAGCAAGGAGAGATAAGAAAGACTTCCTCAGAGATCAGTGCAAAGAAATAGAGGAAAACAATAGAATGGGAAAGACTAGAGATCTCTTCAAGAAAATTAGAGATATCAAGAGAACATTTCAAGCAACGATGGGCTCGATAAAGCACAGAAATGGTATGGACCTAACAGAAGCAGAGGATATTAAGAAGAGGTGGCAAGAATGCACAGAAGAACTGTACAAAAAAGACCTTCACGACCCAGATAATCATGATGGTGCGATCACTCGCCTAGAGCCAGACATCCTGGAATGTGAAGTCAAGTGGGCCTTAGAAAGCATCACTACGAACAAAGCTAGTAGAGGTAATGGAATTCCAGTTGAGCTATTGGCAAATCCTAAAAGATGATGCTGTGAAAGTGCTGCACTCAATGTGCCAGCAAATTTGGAAAACTCAGCAGTGGCCACAGGACTGGAAAAGGTCAGTTTTCATTCCAATCCCAAAGAAAGGCAATGCCAAAGAATGCTCAAACTACCGCACAATTGCACTCATCTCACATGCTAGTAAAGTAA
>NW_011495071.1:9806612-9809002 GCF_000754665.1 Bison bison bison
GCAGTGGCCACAGGACTGGAAAAGGTCAGTTTTCATTCCAATCCCAAAGAAAGGCAATGCCAAAGAATGCTCAAACTACCGCACAATTGCACTCATCTCACATGCTAGTAAAGTAAAAGCTCAAAATTCTCCAAGCCAGGCTTCAGCAGTACGTGAACCATGAACTTCCTGATGTTCAAGCTGGTTTTAGGAAAGGCAGAGGAACCAGAGATCAAATTGCCAACATCTGCTGGATCATCGAAAAAGCAAGAGAGTTCCAGAAAAACATCTATTTCTGCTTTATTGACTATGCCAAAGCCTTTGACTGTGTGGATCACAATAAACTGTGGAAAATTCTGAAAGAAATGGGAATACCAGACCACCTGACCTGCAGCTTGAGAAACCTGTACGCAGGTCAGGAGGCAACAGTTAGAACTGGACATGGAACAACAGACTGGTTCCAAATAGGAAAAGGAGTACGTCAAGGCTGTATGTTGTCACCCTGCTTATTTAACTTATATGCAGAGCACATTATGAGAAACGCTGGGCTGGAGGAAGCACAAGCTGGAATCAAGATTACTGGGAGAAATATCAGTAAGCTCAGATATGCTGATGACACTACCCTTATGACAGAAAGTGAAGAAGAATTAAAGAGCCTCTTGATGAAAGTGAAAGAGGAGAGTGAAAAAGTTGGCTTAAAGCTCAGCATTCAGAAAACTTAAGATCATGGCATCTGGTCCCATCACTTCCTGGGAAATAGATGGGGAAACAGTGGAAATAGTGTCAGACTTTATTTTTTGGGGCTTCAAAATCACTGCAGATTGTGATTGCAGCCATGAAACTAAAAGATGCTTACTCCTTGGAAGGAAAGTTATGACCAGCCTAGACAGCACATTGAAAAGCAGACATTACTTTGTCAACAAAGGTTCGTCTGGTCAAGGCTATGGTTTTTCCAGTGGTCATGTATGGATGTGAGTTGGATTATAAAGAAAGCTGAGCACCGAAGAATTGATGCTTTTGAACTGTGGTGTTGGAGAAGACTCTTGAGAGTCCCTTGGACTGCAAGGAGATCCAACCAGTCCATCCTAAAGGAGATCAGTCCTGGGTGTTCATTGGAAGGACTGATGTTGAAGCTGAAACTCCAATACTTTGGCCACCTGATGCAAAGAGCTGACTCATTTGATAAGACCCTGATGCTGGGAAAGATTGAAGGCAGGAGGAGAAGGGGACGACAGAGAATGATATGGTTGGATGGCATCACCTACTGAATGGACATGGGTTTGGGTGGAGTCCAGGAGTTGGTGATGGACAGGGAGGCCTGGCGTGCTGTGATTCACGGGATCGCAAAGAGTCGGACACGACTGAGCAACTGAACTGAACTGAACTGAACTGAAGTACCTAATACATATTCAAATGAGTGAATAAATGAACCAGCACTGAGTAGCACCTTGAGCTCATTCTTTGAGGCTACCTTTTCTGTTTTCTATGAAGTAGACAGAAAAAGGTTGCTTTGCCCTGCTGCTGCTGCTGCTAAGTCGCTTCAGTCGTGTCCGACTCTGTGCGACCCCAGAGACGGCAGCCCACCAGGATCCCCCATCCCTGGGATATGGTTTGGCTCCTCAGTGTCCTTTGTAAATATTGCGCTCTGAATTGTATAAAGTGTTACTCATGCAGCCAGAACAACACAGTAAATATGAAACTCTTTTACATGTTAACAGTTTCCCAATTAACTTTATTGAATTGTTAAAAGTTAATTTATTAACTTTATTTAGAATTATGATGTCATGTTTCCATTAAACTCACTGGTATTCTGATGACTTCCCCTTCCTGGCTCCTTTCATGAAATTAATCTTTATGCTTTCACCTCAATTATTTTTTTTTGAAAAGTGAGCATTCCTCTTTGTCTCTACAATATTTTAAATTATCTGTTTGTTTGACTTATGGGAAGTGAAGTCTTTATTCACATGGAAAATCACATTCATCTTGATGTCTTCCGTGTTTATTGAATAAACATATAAGCAAAATACTAGACTGAGAATTATAATTTTAAGTCCAAAATCTGGTGTTGCATTTTTAAATACATATGCTTGGTAGTAAAATATTCAGTCATAAAACTCTTCCCAAAATTTATTTCAAATGATGAACCAAGAAATAAAAAGCATCTCAACTTACTTCTATAACATGTATTCAATAGGTAGAAATAATGAGCATTTTGTTCTTTTTAATGTGAAACAAAAATCATTTTAAAGAATCATATAGATAATGCTTCATTGCAATAAGCACTAGTACAAATAATACTAAGTGAGTGAAGTCGCTCAGTTGTGTCCGACTCTTTGCGACCATAGCCTACCACGCTCCTCCATCCATGGGATTTTCCAGGCAAGAGTACTGGAGTGGATTGCCATTTCCTT
>NW_011495071.1:9809102-9821072 GCF_000754665.1 Bison bison bison
CGAAGAATTGATGCTTTTGAACTGTGGTGTTGGAGAAGACTCTTGAGAGTCCCTTGGACTGCAAGGAGATCCAACCAGTCCATCCTAAAGGAGATCAGTCCTGGGTGTTCATTAGAAGGACTGATGTTGAAACTGAAACTCCAATACTTTGGCCACCTGATGTGAAGAGCTGACTCGTTTGAAAAGACCCTGATGCTGGGAAAGATTGAGGGCAGGAGGAGAAGGGGACGACAGAGGATGAGATGGTTGGATGGCATCACCGACTCAATGGACATGGGTTTGGGTAGACTGTGAGTTGGAGATGGATAGGGAGGCCTGGGGTGCTGCGGTTCATGGGGTCGCAAAGAGTCGGACGTGACTGAGCAACGGAACTGAGTTGTTTCTAGTTTTTCACTCTTAATGAGGAAACTTGCTGAGAACATTTTTTTTTTTACCAGTCTTTATGTGGACATGAGTTTTCATTCCTCATAGGAGTGAAGATGTTGGGGCATGTGTAATTATATGCTTACCTTTTTAAGAAATTCCCACCATCTAACATTCCCACCAGCATTGTATAAGAGTTCCAGTTGTTCCGCACCCTTTCTGGTGCTTGGTATTACCTGTCTTTTCATTTTTAGCCATTGGTTAATATATAGTGGTATCTCATTGTGTTTTAACTTGCATTTTCATGAAGACAGCAGATGTGAGTACCGTACCTTTGCATGTGCTTATTGGCCACTGATGCATCTTTGTGTGTGACATGTTTCTTCAAATCTTTTGTCTCTTTAAAATATGTCTTCCATTACTGGATTGTAAAGTTGTTTTTAAAATAAGAATCTGGATACAAGTGCTTTATCAGTGTTTGTATTACAAATGTTTTCTCCCAGTCTGTGGCTTGCTTTTTCATTTTCTTATTACTGTCTTTAGGAAAGCAATTATTTAAAATTTTGAATCCAGTTTGCTGGGTTTTTCTTTATGATTGGTGCATTTTGCATCCTGAAAGATCTCTGCCTATCTTAAGGTCTTGAAGATTTGTTCCTGTGTGTTCTTATGAAAAGTTTTAGCTTTTATCTTAAGGTTCATGGTTTGTTGTCAGTTAATAAATTAAGGTTTAAGATTCCTCTTTTCCATTTAGGGATCCAGTTATTCTAGTTTGTCATCTGTAGCAGGCTCATGTGTGCTGTGCTTAGTCACTCAGTTGTGTCCGACTCTGCAATCCCATGGACTGTAGCCTGCCAGGCTTCTCTGTCCAATGGGATTTTCCAGGCAAGAATACTGGAATGGGTTACCATGCCGTCCTCCAAGGGATCTTCCCAACCCAGAGATCTAACCCAGGTCTCCCTCATTGCAAGCAGTTTCTTTACCGTGTGAGCCACTAGGGAAGCTCATAACTTGTGTCATTTCATTTATAGCAAGAAATATGCATGTATATTCATTAACGTGCAGTCTTTAGCACTTCCTTTGTTTTGTACACCAAAGTTATTTAAAAGATCATACCTCTGTATAAAAACCTTAATTTTGAAGTAGTTTTTATTTGCTAATCATCATTATACTTGTGTTATTTTTATATATTGTTTTTACATATTCATTTTTGGTGAAGCATTTAGAGTCAGTAAAGCTGGAAGTATATATTAAACCTTTGACTAACACAGAGTTCAGGATCTCCCGATCTTGCTCTATGATAAAAACAGCCCTGGGCACTAATCAGGGTTCTGTTTTATCCCTGTTCCTTTGGTTGTGGTCTTCTTTCTCTCACCTTACCTTGACAATTTTTGTTTGCTGTTTAACTGGAAGGAAAACAAATTTCTCTGTAGCAATCAGGTAAGTATATGAAAGAAATAAAAGAGCTGGTTAAGTTCACAAGTTCTTTTATCTTTTCTACTGTCTTTTCTTTTTATTATTTCTGTAAGCCAAAGTGTTTCTTTCCGTTAGACTTTTCAGAAGAGCCACAGGTGCTCTCTAAGCATTCCTTTCTTTTTAATAGTCTGCTTTTCTGAATATGTTTTTTTGAGAGTAATACTGAACTTCTCTAGAGTGTACCATGGGCTGCTGCTAGCGTAATGTCCCAGAATGTTTGATTGTCTTGGGTTTAAACACCATTTAGAGCACTTAAAAACACAATGAAGTGGGGGTAGAATTTTATATTACAAATAAATTGCATAGACTTGAATGGGCTTCCGTCTGTCTCCTCTCTAATACTTTACCTTTTCCAGTTCGCCTTAGCTATTTTTAATCCTGGAGCAATCCTACCTTTCCTTTGAGAAACCAATATATATGACTGTGTGATATTCTTGTGTGTGTTTTGCTTACGGGGTTAGTGCTCTTTATTTTTATATGGGTTTCATGTGCTGCCTTGTGTTTCTCCAGGTAGAATGCAGTTCATTACTAAGAATATGATTATTGACTTTTTTTCCCCTCTGTTTTCTCTTCCCTTCTCTCTTTATCCTGTGGTTCTCGTGCAGGTCTTGTTCAGCGTTGTGTGATCATCCAGAAGGATGACAATGGATTTGGGCTGACGGTCAGTGGAGACAATCCAGTGTTCGTACAGTCTGTCAAAGAAGGCAAGGCATTTTTAAAAAAAAACAGTCTTGTCACTGGGAGCAAACAGAGTAAGAATAGAAAAGCTTAAATAATGTCTATTGCTTAGAATAAAATAATTGCATAATTATAGGTCATATGGCCTTACTGTACTAGATTTGTCTTTAGTGTTAGTTATAGGCATGAATTTATCCCAGTTGATTTCCTTTTGTATTTTATGGAAAGAAAAAAGTTCTTGTATGTTTTAGAAAAATCACATGACCCTTTAGTCATGATACTTTAAGCATCATCACTTATAGAAGTTTTTGTAATTTTTTTTTCTTCATGGCACCAGAGATATTTAGGTAGTGACAGATTAAAGAAATGGTCGTAGGCTCAAAAATATCTGTCTTTTCCCCTCAAATGACTATAATATCTTATACTATTGCAATATTACCATATATTGAATACTTTATTTTAGTTGCTGTAATTTGAGGGAGGTACTTTGGTACTTTTTAATCTCCATTTTACAGGGGATATTGAGTCTTAGAGTGAAAAAAAAAAACAAACGTAAAATCTGACCATGGTCACCCAGCTAGTGAGTGGCAGAAGCAGGAGTTGGACCTTGTCTGTCTGACTTTACAATCCATGTTTTTCACTGTTTTGTTACATGCTTCTCTTTTGAGAAGATTGTCAGTGAATGTAAATGAATTACATTTTAAGAATTAATTTCTGTTACAGATGGAGCAGCCATGCGGGCTGGAGTACAGACAGGTGATCGAATCATCAAGGTAAGGAAAAGACTGTTAGGAAATTTATGGTAGAAATATAAGGCAGCATATATTAGCCATATTTTAACTTTTTAGCTTGAATTTTTATTAAAAGCTGCACATTATAGGGTGATGGATTTATTGACTATAAAAATTTATTTCATTTATCTTAATATTAATGTTACCCTTTACTGAAAAGCATAATACAAGTTTTGAATAAATAGAGTCATGTGTGTTCTTGGGCAGGAGAGTAGCTCACTGTTGTAAAGACCTTAGTTCTCCAAGTTAATCTCTTAGCAAGAAATTCTCATCATAATGTATTAATAAATTTGGGAGGTGTGCCATTCCTTGTCAGACTTCCAAATGATTATTTCTTCTAAACAAATTTTGCAAAGGTATTATGGGAAGAGGTAAGTGGGAGGTGAGATGGTATAGATTAATTCAAAGCAAGTGACTATAGTATAAATATGGATCTATCTGTGGAACACAATAGAGGGTCCAGAAACAGGCCTTGAGTTTTGATCAGTAGAGTAAGTATGGATTCAGTTCAGTTCAGTTCAGTTCAGTCGCTCAGTCGTGTCCGACTGTTTGTGAGCCCATGAATCGCAGCAAGCCAGGCCTCCCGATTAGTCACTAATTATTAGGCAACTGACTAATGTGATTACTTAAAATCAAATTACTGTACAGGAAAAGACATAACATATTTACAAAGAACTATCTGGAAATAAATATTTGAAATATATTATAGAATATAATATACTATAAAGAACACTTTTAAATTACTAACAAAAGAATAGTCTAATAGAAAGATGGGCAAAGAATTTATCAGACAGTTCCCCAGCGTAATTGAAATAAATAATATATCAATGAGGATATGTCTAATCTCATTGATAGCAAAGAAGTAGAAATTAAATGATAGGTAAAAATATATTTGCTTGTTAGGAATTTTAAAGACAGCTAATACACATTTGATACAGTTTGGGAATCTACTCTTACAAACTTGTGAATATAAATTAGGTAAAACCTATTTGGATGGAAATATGTGAATAGATATCAAAAGTTACATATTTTTAGAAAGTATATAAACTTTGACCACAGTCTTGCTTTAGGAACTTATCTAAGGAAATGGTGTTCAAATGTGAGGTGATATGTATATAGGAAAATTTACTTAAGCTTTATCACGTTGAAAACTTGTAAGCAATCTAAATATGCATAAGCTGAGGGCTAGAGAAATAAATTGAAGAAGAAGATGGCAACCCACTCCAGTATTCTTGCCTGGAGAGCCCCAGGGACGGAGGAGCCTGGTGGGCTGCCATCTATGGGGTTGCACAGTCGGACACGACTGAAGCGACTTAGCAGCAGCAGAGAAGTAAATTGCATTACATCTCTAGCTCTTAAAAAGAGTAGATTAGGTCTATTTGTACCTATATTGAAAGGCATCCATAATACAATAAAACAGTATTTTTTTTATTTGCAGAAAAAGACAGTTATAATGTGTGTGTATGCTTGTCTGATATTAGAATAGCATCTCAAAGATTAAGCATCATGCTTAATAGTGATCGTCTCTGGTGGGCATGACAAGTGTACTTTTGCTTCGATTTTATATACTGATAAATTTGAACTTGTAAAAATTAGTATTACTTGCCTCAGAAAAAATAATGTTAATATTAGATCCATGTTTGATATTTTTACTTTAATTTCTCTGGCTTAGTGGAAATTGTGGAGAACACTTCCTACCTTTAGCCTGCCTGAAAATTTAATTTTCTCTGTAAAGATTAGGTCATGATCAGAAAACAAAAGGTAAATTGAATATTATTGTAGAATATTGGTTATTCATCTTTTGAAAAATGTATTATGCTTTTGGAAAACCAATGAATTTGCAATTAAAAGCATAAAGAGCTTTTCTATTTGCAAGCGTTCTTCACTGTGAAGGATTTGTGTATCTGTTGCATAGTATATTTATCATTTTTCATGGTGAATAAGTTATAATGTCCTTTAAAGCAAGGCCTTTTTTGGTGCTCAAGTTCATTTTGTTGCTGAGTATACGTTATAGAGGACTTCCCTGGTGGTGCTAGTGGTAAAGATACTGCCTGCCAGTGCAGGAGACATAAGAGACAGGGGTTTGATCCCTGGGTCGGGAAGATCCCCTGGAGGAGGACATGGCAACCCACTCCAGTCTTGTTGCCTTGATCTCGTGGACAGAGTAGTCTGGCGGGCTGCAGTCCATAGGGTCACACAGTCAGATATGACTGAAGTGACTTTGCTTGCATGCACACACATATACCTTGTAGAATAGTGGTAAAAGTGAATATCGAACCAGATATATACACGTTTTTATGTAGGCCTGTTTACTATAATTGGTTGTATTGTGTATAACAATTCCTAAAGTCAGTTTATCCATTGTCTCAATTAGAATGTATCTGACACACACTGTTTTCATTTTTTTATAGGTGAATGGAACTCTGGTGACTCATTCAAACCATTTGGAAGTGGTGAAGCTAATCAAATGTAAGTGAATGTTATTCTCAGTTTTGTTTTCTGAAACCCTTAAAGCAAAGATCAGCAAACATTTTCTGCAACAGGCCAGATAGTAATTTTTTTAGGCTTTGTGGGTCAGATAGTTTGCCACTTGACTCTCATTATAGTGTAAAAGTAGGCATAGAGAATCCATCAGTGAATGGACATGGCTGTGTTTCAGTAAAACTTTATTTGCCAGAATAATCTGTGGGTTGAATTTAGTCCCTTGGCTGGAGTTTACTGACCCCTATGTTAAAGTCTGAGGTGAAAATTCTTAACTTACTAATAACTATCTTTAGTCCCTGGTGGCTCAGACAGAAAAGAATCCACCTGCAATACAGGAGATGCAGGTTTGGTCCCTCAGTTGGAAATAGCTACCCACTCTAGTCTTCTTGCCGGGAGAATTGCTGTGGACAGAGGAGACTGGCGGGCCACAGTCCATGGGGTCACAAAGAGTGACTAACACTTTCACTGTTTTTCACTTCATCTTTAGTCCACTTCATATATATGGCTGATTATAATGTCCTTGTCATTCTTGGTTATATTGAAAACATTTGAAAGAAATGGATGAGTTGACCTGAAAGAGAATAGGTTAGAAAATCAGACACAATGGTTCGATGAACTGAAATGGAACTTGAAGTAACATAATCATATTCTCTCAGATAAGCAAATGATTAAATAATCCAGGGGAGTGATGTTCTCTTGGAAATCCCCAGGGTTAAGAATTTATAATCTGCTCTATCAGACTATTCCACAGGATAGTAGGCTACAGTTAAGAGACAGGTGTTTGTGGCCAAGCAGAAACACTACTTCTTTATTTAATATTACTTCTTTTTGGTAAGTGGACATCTTTAAAATAAATTTAATACACTGGAATCTTTCTTGGCCTTATTATTGCTTAGATAAAGTAACACATGAATTCCTTTACCTTTTCATCAGAGTACTAGTGCTCTAAATCTGTCACTTTGTTCTTAGTGTTTAACTTCAGTACATTTTAAAAAGAAATGGGAAGATCAGAATTAGAAGACCTCATACCTGAATAAATTTGATTACTTAGTTAATGAGACTGTGACTTTTTTATGGACAATACAAATATGCACTAAATAAATATATGTTTATTTAGTGCATATTTGTATATAGTATTATTTAGTACATATTTATGTACTAAATAAATACATATATACATATAAATTTACAACATGGTAAATTTTTATGTACTATATAAATCTGGTTTATGATAATAAATATATGCCTGGTAACTGTGTTCCAATATCAGTTTTACTTAAATCCTTGGACTATAGCAGTAGATTACTTATCCAATAACAAGAGCCTAGCTGAAAACTCAAAATAAGCATAAAACAGTCTTAAGTATTGAAAACAGATATAAATTTGAAATGCCTAAACCCTGTGTACTATACTTGTAGTAGAGTTCCCTCATGTCCTGCTCTTCAGTGCAGATTCTAGACATGATAAAAGTGATTTCAAATCAAACCAGTTTAAAAATATCCAAAGAAGGAAAGGGAAGAACCAGGAAGCTTTGAAAGACAAACATGGATAAGTCAACAAGATACATCAGATGACTTTGTGACAGTCACAAAGTGTTTTTGATTGAAAAACTTTAAAAGTGTATATACTTAAAGTCTCCCCAGTATCACAGCATTAATGACTAAGTGTAAAAAAAAATTTTTTTTTGGAACTTGAAACACTGAAATAGTTGCCATTGAGTTTCATGAAAGAGTAAGTGGAAAGAAACACTATGAAATACAATTTAAAGTATAAGAGAAAGGTTCTGTCATTAAAGATCAGTTATCTAGAAAAGTTATTTATTTGGAAAGTGTTTTTTTATTCTAGATAAATAATGAATATATGTTGTTGAGTCTCTGGTTATGGGTAACTTTGCTTTCTATAGTTTTTTCCCCTGTAAAATACTCAATTTGTCTTTTCCTCCAAATTTTTAAAATTAAAACTTAGTACTTTTCTGTTGTGGCTTTTTTTTTTTTTCCTCTTTTTTTTTGTGGGTTTTTTTTTTTTGTCACACTGATTTTTTAAAGTTAATTTAAAATTGCATCATTACAGAGTTAGTTAAGCCTTGCTTAATTAGTATCATCTTAATATGGTGATTTTTTAAATTTCCATTTGAGAAATTGAGCATAGCCATTAGTAGATGGTTGATAACAACTCATTCATATCTAAATTTAAAAAAATTATTGGTGTCATAAATCTTACTTGCTTTTAAGTAATATCCAATCTTATGAGTAATAATTTGTTATCTGAAAATCGCATTGTTCTTTTAGATCTGTAGGGGAGTCATAAAAGAGAAATAACAGATTGGATTCTTCTTCTGTGGAGAAATGATTAGCCAGCAGATGATGAAACTTTCTCACATAACTAGATATTTTAGAACTATCAAAGATTAAGTAGTAAAATGCTGTAAAATTTTTTTGACAATGTTATTTTCCCTTTCCTCCCCTTTCTGCCATCTCTCTCCTGGAAGCTGGTTCCTATGTAGCTCTCACTGTTCAGGGACGCCCCCCTGGGTCGCCCCAGATTCCACTTGCTGATTCTGAAGTAGAGCCATCAGTCACTGGACATATGTCTCCCATCATGACATCCCCCCATTCACCTGGTGCATCTGGGAATATGGAGAGAATTACTAGTCCTGTGCTCATGGGGGTAAGCGTGGGAAAATGTCTCTGTAAATGTCGTTATATAATGAATGATGCCTTTGCTTTATGTTAAGAGTTTCAAAGTGTAAGATTCTAGAAAATAATTTGCTGCTGATAAAAAATTATATAATGATTGGAATGATTGCACAATATTGGGATGGCAGATTTAATTCAAGTATTTAACACTTACATCTACAAAACAGTGTACCTCCCACAAAAATTTAATTAAGATATCTGTGGTCAAGGTCCTTTGTCTTCTTAGAATATATATTCTAAGAGGAAAGGGGTTTTTTGTTCATTATGTTTCCCCAGAGTCTGCAATATTGCTTGGCATATAGTGCTAGATACTTAATAAACCTTTGTTGTTTGAGATTGAATAAAGGGTATGCAGGTAATTATACTACAAAGGCAGGATGTTGACATTATTAGAAGGAAAATATTAAATTCTGTGAGGTTTCAAAGAAGGGAGAAAGCACATCCAGTTGCGATAAGGAAGGAGTTTATGGAAAGCTGTTATTTGAAATGAGCTTTGAAGAACAGTTAACATTCAAGTGGTGGCAGTGGAGGTCAGGGGGAGGAAGGCAACCCGGGTAGAGAGAGTAGGATAAACAAAGGTAAAGAGCCAAGAAAGCATCAAGTATTGGGGAGAAATAGCCAGGATTTTTGTTTGGCTGGTGCTTGTTAAAGATTTATACGGTAGGAGATGAGCTTGGAAAAGTAAGACTATGTATTTTGAAGAGTCTCAACAATGAAGCTAATTTACATGTAACTGGATCATTAAGGATATATTACATATTTTTTGACTGATGTGATTATAGCAAGATTTTAGGAAGACTAATTTGATAAAATATCATAGGGTTATAAAACTGGGAGAAATGGCAGGAGATGTATTAGGGAGCGGTCTTAATATTTCAGGTAGGAAATACTGGGAATTTGAGCCATGCAAGGGATTTGATAGTAAAGATCCAAGGGAGGGCAAAGTATAAGATACTATTCTTATATTTAAGTCAACTTCATTTCTCCAACTGATATTAACATTTAGTGTTTTTTGAATGTGATATTAACATTTTAGTGTTTTTTATCAAAAGTGAAATAGAAAGGTTGAAATTTCCCTATAACCTTTTATCTTCAGTGTCATATCTAAAAGCTTGGTGTCATAACCACCGGAAATAAAGAAAATCCTGATAGGTATTGAAAATTGGAGCTGAAATGTAACATCGTATGACTCATTTTCAATACATATTTTAGCTTCACTTTCCTTGTGTTGGTTCTTGGTTTTTTTTGTTTGTTTGTTTTTTCTTTTTCTAGGAAGAAAACAATGTGGTTCATAACCAGAAAGTAGAAATTCTGAGAAAAATGTTACAGAAAGAACAGGAACGGCTTCAGGTACTAAGTTAGAAATGGGGCTATTTACAGGCCAGTAAAAACATGAGTGGGCATAGTTGAGTTGGTACTTATCATAATCAGACACTATTGATAATCAGTGCCATCAGCTATTTTATTGATTAAGAATGGACTTTTCAGATATTTTCTTGACATAAGTAGTTAATTCTTGAAATATTTTTATAACTTTTCAGCTATTGCAGGAAGACTACAACCGAACACCTGCTCAGAGATTGCTAAAAGAGATCCAAGAGGCCAAGAAACACATTCCTCAGCTGCAAGAGCAGTTATCCAAAGCCACAGGCTCTGCTCAGGTAACATCACTGTTAAAAGTGCTGCGCGCCATTTTGCCGGAGAATTTTCTTCTGGGAATGTGTCAGACGGTATTACAGTTAGCCCTTTTAAAAGTTATTTTTTCTAGTATAGGCCAACAGGATGTCCTGTGTAGGATGTTACAGAAATAATGGTCAATTAAAAAAAATGCGAAAAAAAGAAATGTAGGCCTCTCATTGTTTGGTCATGATATCATGCTTCTTTGTTCCACAGTAATTTTAGAATGAATTGAGTGTTTTTGCTTTGATACGACAAATTACTGAAATGTATTTAAATACATGTATTTCCATTTTGAGGTTTATTCTGCCATTTGAAAACAGACCGGCAATTATATTTTAAGTAGGGATATATAATTTTTCATACTTAATCTGCAAAACAACCCTCTGAGATTAGATATTACTGTTGTTTCCCCGCATTTTACATAAACACTTAAAGAAAACTTGGATAAGTTAAATAACTTGTCTGTGGTCATGTAGCTAAATGGAACATGGAACTGGAATTTAAACTCAGTCTGACGAATTTAAAACACATTCATGTTCTTAATGACTATATTTTAAATTTAAAAATAGATTAGCTATATAGGTGTAAGTTATGAGGATGATAGTCTCATTAGAAGAATAGCTCAGCATTGTATGCCAACCAGATTTATATTATGTAATGTTTAGATTTGGTATATGGAGCAATGAGTAAAAGCTGCTTATTTGTTATTCTTCATGAGTTATGTCTGTAGCTTCACACAGCAATCATCTATCCTAATCTGCTCGTTTTAAAGTTAAAAAAAATCATGCCATGGTTGAGAAACCTTGGTTAAATGACTCATACAAGATCACACATTTTTAAGGCCTCTTGACTTCCGGGTTCAGTGTACTTTTCATTACACATTTCTTTTTTTTTCTTTTAGTTCCATTAGCTATATGAAGTTTTGAGTATTCTGCCTTAGTAGTAATTGACATAAGTAATGTTTTATGTTGTTGTTACTACTGAGCAAAGACAGCAATCTTACTCGGTTCCAAGAGTAAAACTGTGGTTCCTAATTTAAAAGCTTATAATAGTTTGCAGTATAGCATTGCGTCCCAGAATTGGCAATTTATTGAAGTTGTAAAGTGTTGGAAGGCAATTAACCACAAGTTATAGTGTCATAATCTTTATTAACAGGTAGGGAATATTAATTACATAAGTTAAACTATTTTATCTTTTTGCTTTTATTTGGAAGTTTGAATATTTATTATCTTTATTGAAATATCACTTTCCCTGTCTTCAAGGTCATGCCATTTTAGAACCACAGCATTAATAGTTATTTATGCCTTTGACTTTTAGAACTTTTAGTGATTCTTGATCACATCAAACTGGCCAACTTTTTACAGTCTCCATTGAGGTTGCAGTGTGACTCTGTTTCTTTATGCGGTCAATAACGAAAGAGTTTTTTTGTTGTTGTTTGTTTTTAATGTATGTGTGCCTAATCTGTTTTAGGATGGAGCTGTAGTTACATCCTCCAAGCCGCTAGCTGACGGGCTAGCAGTGGGTGAAGGAGAAGCAGATCCTGGTGATGGGCTAGGCAGACTTGACTGTGGCAGCGGAGACGCTTCTCGGCCCGGTAGTGACAGTGCTGATGTGAGTGTTCTGCACTTGTATTTTGGTGTTTTTCTCTACAGCCCCACTTCCAGATTTGATTGTAAGTTATAAGAACTACAGGCATTCTTTTTACTTTCTTTTTATCGCCATCATCTTTTAAATTAATTGATTTATTTTAATTGGAGGCTAATTACTTTACAATATTGTAGTGGTTTTTGCCATACACTGACATG
>NW_011495071.1:9821172-9824137 GCF_000754665.1 Bison bison bison
CATTGCCAAATGTTTCTTTTAAGGAGATGGAATTTCCCAGCAGGCGTCTTGTTTGTGGGTAGAGAAGTTAATAATGCCGGTGCTTTCTTACTGAACCGAGAGGCCAACTGTTGATATCTTTAAGAGCATGTTAATATTCCATTTGTGGTCAGAGTGACTCAGTCTCAAATCATGGGGCACTTTGCCATTTCAAAGAGGAAAAGCCTTAGTCCTCTTAGACTTCAGCTAATAGCCCATGTTTAGTAATTCTTTCTTGGTTAACCCAAAAATTGCCAGATGAACATGGATAGCTGTTAAGATGATAAGAAAGAGCACATGTATACCTGTGATGGATTCATTTTGATATTTGGCAAAACTAATACAATTATGTCAAGTTTAAAAATAAAATAAAATTTAAAAAAAAAAAGTATTTTAAGCTGAATATGATGTAGTGTCACAGTTATATGAATACTTAAGTGTTATATACTCAGCAATACTTTGTAAGTAGTATGCAGTAATAGGAATAATTACTTCAAAATAGATCACCCTTCTTAAAAATGATGAAGAAAATAATCTGTTGTAAGTCAGTGTTTTTTTCCAATGTGGGTCATAAAATCAGTTTAGTGGGTTGGGGCCAGTATTTTTTTTTAAAAAAGAATAGAATAAGAAATAAGAGGGCTTTGCATGTAAAGGAGGTAAGTGTGACTTTTTGTGACTTTTGTTGTATACACACATGCACACATTGTGTGCATTTGTACACATGTATAGCTGTGTATGTATGTGCACACGTTGGTTAATAATGTAAAATTTCTCATAGTAGAGGTTGTAAAAAAAAAAAAAAAATTGAAAGCCACTTGTCTAAGCCACCACCATTTAGGGTATCTTGATGCTTAGGCCCAGTGACTCAGTTCCTCGTGCAAGGAAGATTTGAGGATATTTTTATTTTGAAAGATACTAATAGGAGTATTATGATTAGATAGGCTAATTATCTTGATGATAGATTTCAATTTTGCCTCAAGAAAAGAATTATAGTAGCTTACATTTATTGAGCATATGTATTAATACCATCAGCTATAATAGGTGTTATACATTTTTTATCTTAGTTAATTCTCAGAACAGCCTGATGAAGTAGTACTATTGTTATTACTTAAACAAAAGGAAAAACTGAGGCCAAAGCGAGTTAGCTAACTTGCCAAACTTACTCAGCTAGTAAGTGATTGCCTCTACCTAATTTCAAAATACCAGCACTCAAAGGCTCCAAGGTCTGAAAATGCATTATATTTTGGGAGAGCAGTGAAAATTTTACAGGTGTACTAGGATTATATTAATGCTAAAATGGCTGGAGTTGATCTTACAAGCAAAGTCTTGAGTTCAAGTTATAACTTGTTCTAGCAGTGCTGCTTCTGGGAATCCTCACATTTCTTCTGTTTGATTCAGTGCTGCATCTCCTCTCTGATTGCATGGCTTATCTCTCCCATTAGATGTTTCTAGTGGTAGATGTTTCTAAGTTTAGATGTCTCTAAAGCAACACACCATCATATTTGACTTTATATCTCTGAAGACAATGAGATTGTAGGAACTCAGAACAAGTGATGGAAATGAAAAATTTGAATTTTATCTTATTTACAGAAATGTTAACCATAAAATCTGTGGCTTAGAAATATCACTTTATGAAATACAGAGTGAATTGGCAAGTGTAGAAACAGGCAGTCCAGTGAATTCAGACTGTTCGACATGTGTCTGGTGTCTAATTGGTCTTTGAACAAGAGTGAATGAGTAGAGTTTGGGCTGTATCTTGCATGCAGAAGAGAGGCACAGCCAGAAACATGTCCGTGTCGAAAACGAATTGAAGTAAATAGACAGGGAGATCAGTAAGAAAAGACGACTACTTGGCTTAAGAGGAACTTGACAAATGTGTGTTAAATGGCTGATAAATTGTCACCATCTATTGAATACCTACTTTGTGACAGTAGTTGTACCTAATGCTTTACAGTTACTCTTTTTAACTCTCATAGTGATCTTAAAAAAGCAAATGTCACCATTTTATAGATGAGGCAATTGAGGCCAAATAAGTGGATGCTGTGGAAATCCACATGCGAGGCAATACAGTGAAGACTACTCGCTGAACACGTAACAAACTCATGTTGTTCCTACAGGTGTCTTTTTGAAGCTAGAGAGTTGCTGCTTTTAGCTTATGGATTCAGTGTTTGTTTCAGTTGTACTATATTAAGATTGTAGGAACCAATCAATGCCTTACATTTTTTCCATTTTCTGCTCCTTTTTATAAAATAACCTCCTTATGGTGTTTGTGATATCATTAGCATTGTGAAATTCCCTGCTCTTCCTCACCTCAGAGAAGGCTTTAAAGAATACTCACATGCCCATGGATGTACTTCTCATAAGAGAAGCTCAGTTCAGTTCAGTTGTGTCTGACTCTCTGACCCCATGGACTGCAGCATGTCAGGCTCCCCTGTCCATCTCCAACTCCCAGAGTTTGCTCAAACTCCTGTCCATCAAGTTGGTTATGCCACCCAGCCATCTCATCCTCTGTCATCCCCTTATCCTCCTGCCTTCGATCTTTCCCAGCATCAGGTCCTTTTCTAAAGAGTCAGTTCTTCACACTGGGTGGCCAAAGTATTGGAGCTTGAGCTTCAGCATCAGTCCTTCCAGTGAATATTCAGGACTGATTTCCTTTGATCGCAAATTATCATCGAAAACTTAGAGCATTTGCCTCTTTGATTTTCATTTTGCAGCTGATGTTTAATTTAAAAGTTACTTTGAGGAATTTCTCTGGTGATCAGTGGTTAAGAATCCGCCTGCCAATGCAAGGGACACAGGTTTCATCCCTGGTGCAGGAACTAAGCCCCCACATGCTGCAAGGCAGTTACACCCGTGTGCCACAACTACCGAGCCCAGACTCTAGAGCCCGCGTGCCACAGCTCCTGAGCCCACAAACCGCAGCTGCTGAAGCCTGTGAGCCTAGAGC
>NW_011495071.1:9824237-9833058 GCF_000754665.1 Bison bison bison
GTGTGCCTAGAGGCCATGCTGCACAACGGGAGAAGCCACCGCAGTGAGAAGCCTGCTCGCCTCAGTTAGAGAGAAGCCCCCACACACAACTAAAGAGAGCCCACGAGCAGCGTCAAAGACCTAGTGCAGCCAAAAATAAATAAATAAATAATTTAAAAAATAACAAACTTACTCAAAAATAGACTAAGATAATAAACTCCCGCATGTACCTAATCACCCAGCTCAGAGTCATCAACAAGTGCTTAAACTTACTTTTGTCTGTATTCCTTCATTCCTCGTACTCTCCATATACTGGATATTTTAAAGTAAATCCAAGATATTATTTCATTAACATGCGTCTTTGGGAGGAAAAAAAGACTTAAGTTAGAGCCATAGTAGCATTATCAAATCTTAATTAATATTTTCTTAACATGCAATGTGATTAGCCTAATAGTCTTATAATAATCTTTTTACAGTAGGTTTATTTGAGGCAGGATCCAGTCAACAGCTTCAGTCTTTGGTTGATAAATCTCTTAATTTATGATAGTTCCTTCCTCTTTTTTTTTCTTACTATTTTTTTTGTTAAACTGGGTCATATGTCCAATAGAACTACCCACATTCTAATTGTATTTTCATGGAGGTGTTAAGCATATTCATCTGGTATATATTTCCTGAAAATTGATAGTAAGATCTAGAGTCTTGAAAAGATTAAGGATTGAAGGTTGTTGTTTGGCAAGAACAATTCATGGGTGGTACTGTGTATATCCTGTTACACCACATTAGGAGGAGAATGTCTGGTTGTCTTTTTACAATTGTTAAGTTTGTATAAGGTATGCAGATTAAATCAGCATAATTCCTTCCTTATAAATTTCTCCACTAAGTTTTTATCTGATGTTTTTACTTCCATTGATAGCAAAAGTGCCTGCATCCATTATTTAATAAGGGATTTCAAAATGGTATAATTTTGTCATTCGTCCTATATTCATTAAATGGAATTATTTTATAAAGAATTTTCCCTTCTAGCTTTTAAGTTGCTGTAAAATATAGCTTATACGGGAAATTCAAGACAAATATTTGATTATTTTCCCTTACGTATCTGTTTTCAGAAGAATTGGTGCCCTGACATACTCTGAAGGTCACTAAATGTGGGGATGTTTGCACATATGTGTGTAGATGTGTAATATTTTGAATTCACAGATTTTTAACCTGTTTCTTACTGCATTTCAGTCCATTACAGTCATTTTTCTTTTTGATACTTATTAAATTGTCCCTTTTGAGGGGACTAGTGTGTTCCTTCTCAAGTTGTCTTCTGTGTTCTTTTGACATGACTCCCCAGTAACATAGGTTTCTTTCTTTTTGGTGTGATAAGATTATTCTAGCTTGATCTGTCCTACCTCTTAACCTAGAGTCATCCATTTCTCCCAGGTGGGGCTTATATTTGAAATTACTGTTCTCTCTCTCTCATACACATTATATATACAGATAGCATATATCTTCTGTATAGGCATTCACACAAAAATCTCTTGCATCTCATTTTCAGCTGCTCTGAAGAATGGCTCCCATTGCTTGGAGTGTTCCTCATCTGCCAGAATTGAAGCTTTGTGTATCATAGAGTGTGTATTTTACATTAAGTCATCCCAAACATACCATGTAAATTTTGTAAGAATCCATAAATCAGTTTACATAAGGTAGGAACAGAAAAATAGAAGCTCATTTTCCTTCATATAGGTAGGCGGAAATGCTTTTAACTTGGATAGAAAGAATAGTTTGGGACAGAGGGATTTAGAGGAAGTAGAGTTTGATTTTGACTTAATGAGCTTGAAATATGTAATATATCTGATTAGAATTATTTGATAGACATTAACCCTCAAGCCTGAAGATGAAATTATTTTATCAACATAAGACTTAAAAGCCTAATGAATAAGTGACTTTCCAAAGTCAGGTAAAAAATAGCAGAGCCAAATATTATATGAAAGGTATTTAATAGTCACAAACACAAATGTGACATTCAGAACATTATTCTTTCACATTGCTTTTTCTTATCTCCGTTGGTGGGCCTGTTGAAATGAACATGTCGTTTTTTGTTTTTTTTTATTTTCATTAGAGTCCTAAGAGTGGCTTGAAAGAGAGGATTTATCTAGAGGAAAACCCAGAAAAAAGTGAAGCAATTCAGGACACTGTGAGTATGAAATCAATGAAATGATAGTGACTTTTCTTATACTTCAATGACAGACGTAACTGATGTGTGTGTGTTTAATTTGGAGAAAAAGCTTAAACTTATTAAAGAAATTTAATAAAGATTGGAAAATAGCTGCTACATAGTATTATTATGTGGTTAAATTTTTTTATAGTAAAATACAAATAACATAAAATATACAATTTAACCATTTTAAAGTTCATTTTGTCATTAAGTTAGATTCACATCATTATGCAACCATCAGCACATATATCTCTAAAACTTTTTCACCTTCCCCAGCTGAAACTTGGTGTCCACAAACTTCCATTATCTCCTCTCTCCAGCTCTGGCAAACACCATTCTACTTTCTGTCCCTTCGAATCTGACTAGGAACCGCATAATAAGTAGAATATATATTTGTCCTTTTGTGGCCAGCTTATTTCACTGAGCATAATGTCTTCAAGTTTGATCAGTGACTTAGCATGTAGCAGAATTTCCTTCCTTTTTAAGGCTGAATAATAATCCATTGTGTGTATATACCACATTTGGTTTATCCATTCATTCATCAGTGAACACTTGGGTGGTTTTCCTTCTGGCTGTCATGAATAATGCTACTCTGAACATGGATGTATAAATAAATACCCATTTAAGTTCTTCCTTCAGTTCTTTTGAGTATATAATCAGAAATGGAGTTGCTAGATCTTGTAAATCCCTAATTGAATATTTTTAGCATTCTGATTTTATTTTTTAAGATTAGGACTTGTATAAAGTTTTATAGTAAAAGATTTAATAGCATATTATGATTCATCTGTTATTAGCAACATAAGGACTGTTGAAAAATCAGAAACCTCAAGTCTGCTGTAAAATGAAAAGTTGTCTCACTAATACTTTAAACAAATAAAATTTCTGCTTCACCTCATTTTTAAAAAAATATTAAAGCCTTGTGGTTTAAAAAGCAAGAGTACAGAAAGGCAGAATCAAGTTTAGGCAATGCAAATACTTAGAGTTGCAACACACTTAATGAAGAAAAACTGCAGCTGTGTGTTTATTAGTCACTTAATTTATAGCTTGTGGGTCCATGTACATAGTTGCAGCTGTAACTGCTGTGCAGATAACTCCCATGTCACCATAGCCTCACTCCCTTTGCTCAACCCCAGATCCTACAGCATTCAACTGCTGTCAGGTTTGAGCCAAACTCAGTTTTTTTCATATTTGTTCCAAATTTACTATTTCTTCTAGTACTATATGGTCTTCCATTTCTGTATTTGTGGTATTCAAATATCCCATACTTTTTGCATTATATACTAATGTTCCAACACTCCCCTTTTCATGCTAAATCCAAATGTGTAAGGGAGTGAGGGCTGCCAGCCTACAATTTATTTTACAGTCTTGTTACCATCATTTCTATAGCAGTGTTTGTGTGATTACTTGAATATTTTATTGCATTATGCCAATGATTTTCAACCAGGAATGATTTTGTCCCTCAGGGCACATTTGGCAAGGTCTGGAAACATTTTTGATTGTCATGGCTGGGAGGCTGCTCCTGGCAACTTGTGGGTGGGCAGTGGCCAAGTATGCCGCTCCGGACCCTACAGTGCATAGGACAGCCCCCATAACGAAGAATCATCTGGCCCAAAATGTCAACAGTGCCATTTTTCCTTTGTCCTGTGGCCTTCGTTCACTGTTAAAAATTGTAACTGTTTGTGTAAGCCAGCTTAATTTCTTTCTGTAACAAGGTCTAGATATATATGAAACATTAAATGAAGCCTACAGACAGGGATTAGAACCAGATAAACAAGGCTGTATAAACAGAGGATGTTTATTATTTCTAGGGGAAATGTTTTCTCCTCCTCCCCCTGACCAAGAAACAATCAATACTGGAAAATTTGAGAACCACTTTGAAAATAAAGTACCTAAAGAAAAGGAAAAGAAATCCAGTCAGTTTAGTGAACCATGTCTTTTTGATAGTTTGGCTTTATTCTGTCTCTGAAATTGACCACCAGGCAATTTTTCTGTTCCTTCTCTATGAATGTTTCCAGGACACTCAGTCGCTTGTTGGGAGTCCCTCTACCCGTGTGGCACCTCATATTATTGGAGCAGAAGACGATGACTTTGGTAGTGAACATGAACAGGTGATGACTTTTTCTTTCTAAAAAACAAATTATTAATTTTCTAAGATGTTTGATTTATTGCAAAAATGAACAGTTTCTGGAGATTGAAATTATATTGATAAGAATTTGAAGCTCATTAGAACTAAGATTAATTGTTTACTTGCTTGGGTTAATTGCTTATTTTAGCTTTGACCAATAGAAATGGCCTTGCTCTTGAAGCTGATAAGAAGTCATTGATTTTTACCTACGTATTTTATCTTGGGAGAAGGGGGATGTTCTTATAAATTTTTTAAAAATTTTCAAATTCTGGTTGTTTATTGATGGTATATAGGAATGTGATTGGCTTTATTCTTGTCCTTGTTAGTAAGCTCATGTGATCTTTTAGTAAACTAACTACTTCAAAGAGGTTTTTAAAATTAACTTTTTAAGATTTTTCTATGTAAATAACTGATAGTTTTTATTTGCTTGTTTCCCAGTGTTTATCTTTTATTTCTTGTTATTACCTTTACTGCGCTGGTTAGGATTTCCAGTATGAGGCTGAATCACTGGTGAGACAGGGCATCCTGGCCTTCCTGGCCTTATCCTCAATCTTAGGAAGAATGCATTCAGTCATTTATTATTAATATGATGTTAGCCATAGATACTTTTTTTTTAATTGAGGAAGTTTCCTTCTATTTTTAGTTTGATAGGAGTTTTATCATGAATAGATGTTGAATTTTGTTGAATGACTGAGATCATCAGATGTTGTTATTAAATTTACATTACATTAATATAATTCATGTGGAACTACATATCATGGTAAATTACATTAATTGGTGTTATTAGCATTTTGAAACAGATATTCCTGTTTCATTCCTGGGAGAAACCCCAGTTGGTCATAATTTATTTTCCTTTTTCCAGTATTATTGGATTCAGTCCTATTATTTTGCTGAGGATTTTTGTGTGTGTGTTTATGGAGGATAGTAGTCTGTAGTTTTCTTTTTTTGTAATATCTTTGGTTTTGATAGTTGGTTGATGCTGAGCTCTTAGATCTGAGTTGAGAAGTCTTAGTCCTCTTATATTTTCTGAAAGAGATTGTGCAGAATGGGTGTTACTTGTTTAGATTAACTTACATGATTCTAGGTTAAGGTCAGCTCTGGCTGCTTTCTGTGTTCATTGCCGTTTGGAAACATACAAGTATTCTAGGAGTTGTGTTATTTAAAATCACACAACTCCATTTCCTACCACCGTCTCTTTGATTAGCCTAAAAGGAAGACGCCTATTTTGTTATTAGGCAAAAAGCCTCGCTTTACATTTTTAGAAGTGTTATTAACCTGTTTTTTTGTGTGTGTACTTATTTGTAGACCTGTGAGCTCTTTGATAATTATATTCTGGATTTGCATTCTCCCAGGATGGTCTTTCTTCCAACCTGTTCCCAAGAGATTATTTTCAGAGGAAGAGATTCCATAGCCTATGTTGTTTATAATAAATTCTAGTGAAGTTTTTTTAAACCTTGAATTTTTTAGGAAAGGTCAAAGTGAAATTGGGATAGTCATATTTAACTGACCTGACATGACATTTTGCATTTATGTGTTGGTGTTACTAATGTATATTTACTTACTTTTCTAGATCAATGGGCAGTGCAGCTGTTTTCAGAGCATTGAACTGCTAAAATCTCGCCCTGCTCACTTGGCTGTCTTCTTACACCATGTAGTTTCCCAGTTTGACCCTGCAACATTGGTAATGTATTTCATGATTTAGCCAGTTTAGAGTTCTTAATTAATTCAAATATCGTGAAACTTTTCAGTTTTAGCAAGATGGGTAGATAGACTTCTGCCAGTTTTCTAAACTAGATATGAAAGATGATTAAAATGTTACTAATTTATTTTTCAAAGGCTTGGTTATATGGTAATAACTGCATTGTTCATGGTGACCTACTTGTTTCAGACATTTCTGCTCAACGAGGATCTAGCAGATTACATTTTTCTTGATTTCTTCCCCATTTCTTTCTCTACTACAGCTCTGTTATCTCTATTCAGACCTATATAAACAGACCAATTCCAAGGAGACCCGTCGTGTCTTCCTTGAGTTCCATCAGTTCTTCCTGGATCGATCTGCTGTAAGTTGCCAAGTTAATATATTATAGTCTTTGCTTCAGTATAATGAATTACTGGCCTCCTACTTCTGGTCTTCCCTCCCGTGTTTTTGGACTTGATTGTGCTTTCTGACGTCTGTATTATATCTCAATTATTGACTACTCATGACTGTTTTTTTTTTTTTTTATCATTTCTAAGTTAATTATAGGTATATAAATTCTCACAAAAGGTTTTAAGGGATATATATGTATATATATAGGTTTATATATATGCATATTTAGGATAAGGGAATGAAAAAGAATACAATATATATGTGTATATATAAATATACATATATATTTAAGATCCAAAGGTTAGTACTTGTATAATTGGACTCTGGTTGGCCTCTTTGAAGTTTGGAGGCCCAGTTTAACTAAAAAGGGATGGAAAAGATCTTACTCATATAAATGATGGTAGATAATAGTAGTGTTTTATTTTACCAATAGAAATCTTAATAAGGTTTTTAAACTAATGCATTTTATTATTATCCTTGCTCTAGGATAAATAACAGCCCTTAATACGTCTCTTATAATCATGCTGCATGTCTCTAGTCCTTTCATATTTGCAGTTCTCTTATTTGACTGTTTCACACCTTCTCTCTTTTTAAGCTCTCTATCAATTCCTCTCCTGTTCTTTTCTCAAGAACTGATGACCTTGCTGTTTTTTTTTTTTTTTTTGAGAAATTTAAAGCATATAGAAGATAACTTCTTCCAGAGGTGTCACCCTACCTCTGTCATACCATATGCTTGACCTTCTCTCCTGATGTGATGATATGTAGGAATTTTTCTGCCTTTGGTTCAAGACTACCTCTTCGCATATTTATCCAGATCGTGCTTTCTTATACCTACTCAAAGATGGTACTCTAGCAAACGTACCCCTTCTCTCTTGCATCATCAGTTTTTTTGTTTTCTACTGAATCAGCCCTATTAGTGTGCAGACATGGTTATTTCTCCCATCTTAAACAAACTCACACAGAAACATTTTGGCTCCCCCTCTTCCTCCAGGACTTGCCCTATATTCTTTGTATTTTATTACAAAGCTACCTCTACATCTCAGTTCAGTTCAGTCGCTCAGTCGTGTCTGACTCTTTGCGACCCCATGAATCGCAGCACACCAGGCTTCCCTGTCCATCACCAACTCCCGGAGTTCACTCAGACTCGTGTCCATCGAATCGGTGATGCCATCCAGCCATCTCATCCTCTGTCGTCCCCTTCTTCTTCTGCCCCCAATCCCTCCCACCATCAGAGTCTTTTCCACTCTTTGCATCAGGTGGCCAAAGAATTGGAGTTTCAGCTTAAGCCTCAGTCTTTCCAATGAACACCCAGGACTGATCTCCTTTAGGATGAACTGGTTGGATTTCCTTGCAGTCCAAGGGACTCTCAGGAGTCTTCTCCAACATTGCAGTTCAAAAGCATCAATTCTTTGGTGCTCAGCTTTCTTCACAGTCCAACTCTCACATCCATACATGACCACTGAAAAAACCATAGCCTTGACTAGACGGACCTATGTTGGCAAAGTAATATCTCTGCTTTTCAATATGCTGTCTAGGCTGGTCATAACTTTCCTTCCAAGGAGTAAGCATCTTTTAATTTCATGGCTGCAATCACCATCTGCAGTGATTTTGAAGCCCCCAAAAATAAAGTCTGACACTGTTTCCACTGTTTCCCCATCTATTTCCCATGAAGTGATGGGACTGGATGCCATGTTCTTAGTTTTCTGAATGTTGAGCTTTAAGCCAACTTTTTCACTCTCCTCTTTCACTTTCATCAAGAGGCTTTTTTAATTCCTCTTCACTTTCTGCCATAAGGCTGGTATCATCTGCATATCTGAGGTTATTGATATTTCTCCCAGCAGTCTTGATTCCAGCTTGTGCTTCTGCCAGCCCAGCGTTTCTCATGATGTACTCTTCATATAAGTTAAATAAGCAGGGTGACAATATACAGCCTTGACGTACTCCTTTTCCTATTTGGAACCAGTCTGTTGTTCCATGTCCAGTTCTAACTGTTGCTTCCTAACCTGCATATAGGTTTCTCAAGAGGTAGGTCAGGTGGTCTGGTATTCCCATCTCTTTCAGACTTTTCCACAGTTTATTGTGATCCACACAATCAAAGGCTTTGGCATAGTCAATAAGGCAGAAATAGATGTTTTTCTGGAACTCTCTTGCTTTTTTGATGATCTAGCGGATGTTGGCAATTTGATCTCTGGTTCCTCTGCCTTTTTAAAACCAACTTGAACATCTAGAAGTTCATGATTCATGTACTGCTGAAGCCTTGCTTGGAGAATTTTGAGCATTACTTTACTAGCGTGTGAGATGAGTGCAATTGTGCAGTAGTTTGAGCATTCTTTGGCATTGCCTTTCTTTGGGATTGGAATGAAAACTGACCTTTTCCAGTCCTGTGGCCATTGCTGAGTTTTCCAAATTTGCTGGCATATTGAGTGCA
>NW_011495071.1:9833711-9879301 GCF_000754665.1 Bison bison bison
CTCCCCAGACAGCCATTTTGCTTTTTTGCATTTCTTTTCCATGGGGATGGCCTTGATCCCTGTCTCCTGTACAATGTCACGAACCTCCACCCAGGCACTCTATCAGATCTAGGCCCTTAAATCTATTTCTCACTTCCACTGTATAATCATTAGGGATTTGATTTAGGTCATACCTCAGTGGTCTAGTGGTTTTCCCCACTTTCTTCAATAAAATCTGAATTTGACAATAAGGAGTTCATGATCTGAGCCACAGTCAACTCCTGGTCTTGTTTTTGCTGACTGTATAGAGCTTCTCCATCTTTGGCTGCAAAGAATATAATCAGTCTAATTTCGGTGTTGACCATCTGGTGATGTCCATGTATAGAGTCTTCTCTTATGTTGTTGGAAGAGTGTTTTTTATGACCAGTGTGTTCTCTTGGCAAATCTCTATTAGCCTTTGCCCTGCTTCATTCCGTACTCCAAGGCCAAATTTGCCTGTTACTCCAGGTGTTTCCTGACTTCCTACTTTTGCATTCCAGTCCCCTATAATGAAAAGGACATCTTTTTTTGGGTGTTAGTTCTAAAAGGTCTTGTAGGTCTTCATAGAACCGTTCAACTTCAGCTTCTTCAGCACTGCTGGTTGCGGCATAGACTTGGATTACCGTGATATTGAATGGTTTGCCTTGGAAACAACAGAGATCATTCTGTCGTTTTTGAGATTGCATCCAAGTACTGCATTTCGGAGTCTTTTGTTGACCATGATGGCTACTCCATTTTTTCTAAGGGATTCCTGCCCACAGTAGTAGATATAGTGGTTATCTGAGTTAAATTCACCCTTTCCAGTCCATTTTAGTTCGCTGATTCCTAGAATGTCAATGTTCACTCTTGCCATCTCCTGTTTGACCACTTCCAATTTGCCTTGATTCATGGACCTGACATTTCAGGTTCCTATGCAGTATTGCTCTTTACAGCATCAGACCTTGTTTCTATCACCAATCACATCCACAACTGGGTATTGTTTTTGCTTTGGCTCCATCCCTTCATTCTTTCTGGAGTTATTTCTCCATTGATCTCCAGTAGCATATTGGGCACCTACCGACCCGGGGAGTTCCCCTTTCAGTACCTTCTCAGTGGGCCTTCCCTGACCAATTTACTTAAAATTTCATCCCCCTTGCTTTCTGTCACCTTTCCTGTGTTATTTTTGTCCATAGAATTTATATTTTTTTCTTTATTTTTATCTGTCTATATTCCTGCTCCTCTGCCCTGAATGAAGCTCCATTAGGGCAGATGTCTTTTATTCTGTTTGTTCACTGCTGTTTTCCCAAAACTGAATAGATCCTGACAGAGTGGTCACTCAGATAGTTGCTGAATGGATTGGTTAGGGTTCTGATTATAATGCCATTGTTTAAAATATTACACATTATATTTATTAAGATGATTTTCTTCAATGAAGAAATGACAGTATACTGAAGTTTATATGAACTTGACATTTCTTAAGAGCATTCCATGCTAAGGCACAGAATGTGCCTTCAGATCTTTTCTTGTATTTTGCTGCTTATTAACATCAAAGTGTAAGAACCCTGCTAGATTAATTTGCTAATTATTCTTTTATGCCACAGGTGATATTATTTCATATAAATACCCACATACAGAAATGAACGTATATATACTTTCTTGCATTTGTGCTAGAAGTACTTCTGGAAAGTTGGCTTGAGCTACTTTATAGCAACTTAAGATAAAGAGAAAGCTTTGAAATCCATTTCAACTGCTCTTCAAATAAATATTAGAGCTCTCTTAATTTTTAGCAGTAACTTATTTTCAGATGTAAAACTTCAGATCCTACATTAATTTTTTTTTTAATTCTGGAAGGATATGACTTAAGTGGGTGTATAATACAGAGTAAATTTGAAGAAGATAATATATTTTCTCCAAATGCAAAATAATTTTTTCTGAGACATTTCCCAAATTAACAGGAGAAAATTATCTGGTAATGGGATCACAAACTGCAGTTGTCATGTGAAAAAATATAGCTAAGAAGAAGTTAATTATGACACAGTTATCTTATTTCAGTAGTTAGAACTGCAGATGTAAGAACTAGAGATTTAAGACTCCAGAGCTTCAACATTGATATCCAGCACTTTCTCGTTGGGAGCATGACTTCTTATGAGGGTTCTTCAGCTTTATATACGAATATGATTGGGAATATCATGGTCTTCAGTGTGAGTGTCTCAAATACAGTGAATAAAATTGTTATACATGAGTAAGTTTTTCATATGGTTATCTACATATAGTTTAGCTTTTTATCTATATTGATTCAAACAGTGTATGACCAATTATCTTAACCAGTGATTCTCAAAAGCCCAAACCAATATTCATTCATTCTAGAAAGCCAAAGCCAACAGGAATAAATAAGGCACAAAAGCATCCAGTCATCTAGTAAAATGGATTGTAGGTATTTCCTTTATAACATGATCCTTGAGGAAAGGGCTTATTTTCAAGTTCAAACCATAGAATATTCCAAAGCTGGGAAATTTAGATGGGTGGTACCCCACAAATGAGCTTATACATGAATATACTTATAGGTATTCAAGTTTTTTCTCTTTATTTTATGTAAGTACTGATATGGATCCTGAAAGACCCTAAGTGCTATTTCACTTTTTGTTTGCATTTTTGTTTTAGCACCTGAAGGTTTCTGTTCCTGATGAAATATCAGTAGATCTAGGTAAGTCTGGAGCACCAGTGTGCCAGAGGATTGCATCTCTGTAGATAGGTAGCTCAGCTCCTCTCTAGAGGTTTTATCTGTTAAACAGTGACGAGTAGGTCATATGAATCACAACAGTAAAAGAGCCTATAATACACTTCAGAGTAAATGAAATGTGAGTTCTAAGATTAAAATACTTAAAATATGTTGAGTATCTCTTTATCTTACTTTAAGTTTACACCAAGTAGTGCCAGTTACAATGCACAGAATGTGCCTTTAGATCAGGTGATTTCTTGTATTTATGCAGAAAAAAGACGACCAGAGCTTATTCCTGAGGATCTACATCGCCACTATATCCAGACTATGCAAGAAAGAGTCCACCCAGAAGTTCAGAGGCACTTGGAAGATTTTCGGTAAGCCCTGTGGTCAACAGAAGCTGATATGGTTGTCCTGAATTAGTTTTCTTTCTAGGTAGGAAAAGGTTATACATTGCTTGGCATAACATGTGGTCTCTATCACTGTTACTAAAACCTAATGAAGTTCTGGCGTCGAAAGCTTGGCATGGTACTGAGAGTGCATGGTCCCCGTTCCTTATGGCTGGCAGGAATTGAGCTTAGTACCTGTCTGTGCCAAGTGTGTCCTTCGGGATATGTGTTCTGTTGAGTGACTTCCTCTAGAATTTTCTTCCTCCAGTGTCCCAGGTGACATGGGCCCCCAAATAGAAAAGCATGACATTTTACCTGTTGCTAGAAATTCATAACTATGGAAACTCCGATGAAGCGTCTCCAGAGGGAGATAGTTACCCTCTAGGTAACTCAGGAAATTACCCTCTAGGCTGCCTCAGGAAATTTCTCCTATTCCCTTTAGGCAGAAGCGCAGCATGGGGCTGACCCTGGCTGAAAGTGAACTGACTAAACTTGATGTAGAGCGAGACAAGGACCGGTTAACTTTGGAGAAGGAACGGGCATGTGCAGAACAGATTGTTGCCAAAATTGAAGAAGTGTTGTAAGTAATAGAAATACATGTAGAAACGCCCTCTCTACTGAGATGATAATTATGTGTAAAGTACATTTGAACAAATTTAGAAAGGGTGTCAGGTTGTTTATGTACAGCTGTTTGCCTTGTGATAATACTTGAGAAGCTGGAATCTTAAGTTTATGCTGATATCGTAGATGACGTTCTTGTATTTCTTTTTCTGGGTATTGCTAAAATGAGTAACTGTTGAATTTCTAGCTGATCAAAAACAGGTTGAATACTTACATTGGCTTTAATTCACAGGCTTTGGAAATGTTTCTTGGTATAAAACATTTATAGCAAGTTGATGATGAAAAAATGATCCTTCAGGGATCACAATTTTTCTGATATATCATTACAGGTGACAGAGACTTAGAGTGGGTCCCAAAGCATTTACTGTGCCACAGGGGCTTCCCTGGTGGCTCAGATGGTAAAGAATCTGCCTGCAGTGTGGAAGACCTGGGTTTGATCCTGGGTCGGGAAGATCCCCTGGAGAAGGGAATGGCTATCCACTGCAGTATTCTTGCCTGGAGAATTCCATGAACTTGACTCTATTTTGTTGATCAGTTATCTGAGTTTAGTAACAACTCTTTTATTAAACTGTAATATTTCATTTTAAATGCTTTTATTTTTAGGATGACTGCTCAGGCTGTAGAAGAAGAAAAGAGGTAACTATTTTTTCCTAGAATTTTAAAATACCAAAAAAAAAAAGAAACTGTCTTTTCTCCTGTCCTAAATTAAGATTTATTTCTTTTAACTTAAAAATACAGACTGTCTCTGGTGGCTTGTATTTTATGTGACTAATATTCTAGTATCTTGAGTAGAATCTTTACTGGTCACAGTGAGTAGATAGCTCTTTATGTTTCACTTGATGAATTCTAAGACTTTGAGCAAGGGGGTTTTGGAAGTCATTTGATATCTTTATTTACCCACTGTCCCTTCCCAGAAGTCTTATTTTACTTAATCCTTTCTCCCCCAGTTCGACAATGCAGTATGTTATTCTCATGTACATGAAACATTTGGGAGTAAAAGTGAAAGAACCTCGAAATTTGGAGCACAAGCGAGGTCGGATTGGATTCCTTCCAAAAATCAAGGTAAAACTGGAGTAATAACAGTGTGTTCAGGTCGCCATGCTTCTTATGTCTGACTGCACGGCTTTCCTTCTTCTTAGTGTTTACTTTTTCAGCAAATTAGTGCTAAGCATGCCAGCAGGAATAAGATACGGTCCCTGTTCTCAAGAAACTCAAAATCCAGTGAGAAATCCAGGCGTACGAACTAACTGTTAGATGATATAAAAAGTGAAAACAGGAGTTTACACAGAGAGCCATCGTCAGCTTTGTTTCGACTCCATGCTTTTCCTTTACGGTTCCTCTCGATGTTTATAATTGTTTATGTTGTTAGATTGTAAAGCTGGATGAAGATAAGGGCCTCCTCCTTCTTTGTACCCCATCTTTTAGCATTGTGCCTTCAGGCATTATTAGCTTAGCAAATATTATTCAAGAGATGAATGAGTTACTTAAAACAAGCTCCCAGTAAATGTGTTGTAAAAATACCTTTTACTTTCCAAAATTGTCAGCTCTGAAGGGTTTGAAAAGGCATCTTGAGTTTGAAGTGTACATAGTGCTGTGTGCCAGCTTCCAACGAGCGCCCGTTGTGTGTCTTTAATTTACATGTGGCCAGTTTCTTTCAACCTGACCATTAGGATTGTGCGTCTCTTACCTCTTTGATTGTACCTTGATTCTAGCAAAGTATGAAGAAAGATAGAGAAGGCGAAGAAAAGGGGAAGCGAAGAGGATTCACCAGCATCCTGGGACCCCCTAGGAGACCAAGCCGCCACGACAACAGCGCAAGTAAGTTGAAGTCTGAAATGCTGCATTCCCACCATTCCATGCCGTCTTTAGATCAGAGGCTCATTCAGCTAGGTTGGGTTGCTGGAGAAAGATGTTCTAGAAATGTTTCCACTGAACCTCCACTGTTTTCTATTCAGTGTCATTTCTAAACCCCCGGTGTTCAGTTAGACTTCACAGTTGTCGTAAGTGTTTAATGGCAGTAGAACATCCCATCAGCTGTTCATAACATAATTTACTTACCTGTTCTGACTTTGTTGCGTTCACTTTCTGATTGTTAAATTCATAAAACAAAATGTACACAAACTTCACCATCATACTTTGTCTTTTTGTACATACGTGACTCATTTTCTCCATACTTAACTGTTCTCCACCTCTTCATTGTGCTTTATTTCCTGATGTCCCGCCACCCTCAGGCCTAGTGGAGAGATGCGCTCCTAGAGAGGGCCACAGGAGAAGTAGAGGTGGTGCTATGGGAGAGAAATTAGGTCCTGCAGTGGTCCTCACATTGGGCAGCACCACATTTCAAAATACTGGCACAGTTGGAGTTGGGGGCGGGTGTTGTGATCCAGCAAAGCTGAGTGTCCCACCCTATGAAGAATCCTCATTCAAATGTCAGTGGTGCCCCTTGTTGAGAAACACTGAGAAGATGAAGGAAATCTTTAGAGAAGAGGTTGAGGAGAATGGAAAACTTAACCATCTGTTAAAGGGATTCAGAAGAAGAATTGTAGGACTTAGGGAAGGAAGAATTTTAGGATTAGAGATATAACGAGCTATGTGAAGATGTGCACAGCTCTGGGGTGCTTCTTATGGTGACTGATGTAAACACTGGTAACAGGCAGGATGGGGATTATTCTGCATGGTCTCTGAGGCATGTCATGATGAAATTGTGAGTGTTAGGGAGGAGTGGGGTAGAGGCTTGCTAAGAGTTCACAGAGCCAGCGGGCTTCATCTTCACTCTGACAGAGGAATACAGCTTTGTGGTGTATCCATCTCTGTCTGTCGGTATCCCCTCTCCCCGCACCCAGTGCTGGTCTTCTCAGCTCCTTTTCTCATGACCCTTCTTCCTCTGCCTCTTCTCTCTCCCCCTCATCTTCTACCATCTCCCACCCTTTTCTCCTCCTCCTCTTTCACTCTTCCCTGCCTTTCTCTCTATCTCCATGGCCCACCTCCTTCCTTCTCTTTCTTTCTTCTCTACTTTTTTTCTCCCTTCCTTCCTATCTTTCTATCTCTCTCTCTCTTCCTCACTCTATGTAATTCTTGTTCTGTGTTTCTAGGGCCCACCATGTTCTTTCTGAATTCTTTTCATCATCTTCTTTAAAGCTGTTTTGCCACATGATTACTAGCCGTTGCTTTCTGTTCAGTTGGCAGAGCCATGGAACTGCAGAAGCAGCGCCACCCTAAGCACTTGTCCACACCCTCATCTGTGAGTCCTGAACCTCAGGATTCTGCGAAGCTGCGCCAGAGTGGGTCAGCAAGTGAAGGAGCAGACACTGGATACCTGCCAGCCAATTCCACGTCCTCCATGGTTGCAGGGGCCACTCTTTCCCAGGAAGGAGGGAAAGAGAATGATATGGGTGAGCTAATGCTGTCATTCAACTTAGCTAAGCATCAGGATTTTAAAACAACCATACTAAGAAATAGAGGGGCGGATTATTTGAATCAGGACTGAGTCACAGTTTAAAGATTTTAGTATCCTATAACCAGTGACAAATCTATTCTGAATGGTAATTTTGAGTTATTATCCATTCAGAAAATATTTATGGAGTTTTCTGTCAGGCATTATCTCTGTAGCAAACATTAGCATGCGAGAATTATACATAGATTTTTGCCCCATGTAGCTTAGCCTTCTGGGGAAGTAGTCATAAATACCATAAATAAAATACTCAAGTTATGGGGAGTGTTGAGAGGACTGGTCAGAAGTTAGAAGCATATACAGTAGGTCCTTGTCTTTGTGACCCTGTGGACTGTAGCCCACCAGGCTCCTCCATCCATGGGGTTCTCCAGGCAAGAATACTGGAGTGGGTTGCCATTTCCTTCTCCAGGGGATCTTCCTGACCCAGGGATGGAACCCAGGTCTCCCGCATTGCAGGCAGACGCTTTAACCTCTGAGCCACCAGGGAAGCTCAGTATGTATATCAGTAAAAATTATTCTGTATTTAAGAATATTATGAATATAAAATTGATAGAATAAAAACAACAAAAAATAAGAAAAGTAAAAGTAAGTTAGAGGCAGATATGTTTATGTGCGATGCATCTAAAGAAGACTTTTAAAAAATCTGAGATACTGGGTTTTTTTTTTTTAATACTAAGGGGAAGCCAATTGAGAGAAAGAGGTTAAAAATGTGGGAAATGGACTATATAACCAATAGAAAACAAGTTTTGAGAAGGAGAGAAGCAGTGCTATGCAGAGTATATGTGAAGGGCAAGGTTATTAGCTGAGAGTGAGGATTTAGTGAGAAGGGCAAGAGGATTTGAAGAGTAAAGAAAGATAGGAAGTAATTGTAGGTAACTGAGAAAAGAGCTTATTACCGTATTTCTTCATGCTTGTTATAATCGGTTTCTTAAGCAAGTGAGCTGGGAGAAATAGGTCCTTGTATTTGGAGAAGGAAATACCCGTTTGTATTGGTGATTTTGGAAGCAGTTCAGTTTCTGGTATGACAAAACCAAGGGTGGATCCGTGGGAGTGGTCACTGAGGTTGCATAGAGAGGGTTACTAGTGATGAAGCAGGTGAGGCACCAAAGAGCCAAAGGTTTAGATATGTTTATAGGCATAGATTTTGTGGTGGCTGCATTTGATAATAGCATGGAGAGGAAAATTGTGAGCCAGCAGCCAAAGGTTCAGTGTTGCTAGATGGCTCTTGGTAATGACAACATGACATTATTCAGAGTGAGCGCCTCAGTGGAGCAAGGGATTTTTGTAAGTAGGGTAATAGTCTAAAAGTAGTCCTTAGGAAAAAGAAGAGTCTCTGTCTCATCACCCTGCAGTACATAGAATATGACGGAAACATCAGTCTCTATTTGAGGGGCCTGTAGCAGAAGACAAAGAAGTAGCAGTGACGTTTGTAGAAAAGCCTGGAGGTTCAGTCTTACATGGAATTCTGAAGATGTTGGACTGAGTAATGCCTTAATTCATGGCTGTCGTGTCTCACTGAAATAAAAGAATGGGAGGTAATGAATAAAGAAAAAGCAAAAAGAGGAAAGAAGCTGAGGAAGAGAAGATATTCTTATTCATAAGAGATTTCCATAAATTTGGGGGAGATTAATGGGATGGAGAAGGCAATGGCATCCCACTCCAGTACTCTTGCCTGGAAAATCCCATGGACGGAGGAGCCTGGTAGGCTGCAGTCCATGGGGTCGCTAGGAGTCGGACATGACTGAGCAACTTCACTTTCACTTTCACTTTCACTTGCATACACAGAGAAGGAAATGGCAACCCACTCCAATGTTCTTGCCTGGAGAATCCCAGGGACGGGGGAGCCTGGTGGGCTGCCCATCTGTGGCGTTGCACAGAGTCGGACACAACTGAAGCGACTTAGCAGCAGCAGCAGCAATGGGCACGAGTGGTTTGATGGATGAAAGGACATAAAGGAAGTAGGAGCCCATAGTTCGTGTAAGGAGTCCAAGGTAGGAGCCAGTCTGTCCATTGGAACCCAAAAGAGACCTTGGGCTTAGAGTTGTCATATGAGTCACAGAGTGCATGAGGAAGAAGTAAAACTGAAAATGATGAATTCACATCTATAATCAAAACAGTTCTGTCAGCAACTTCTGATTTTTACATTACAGAATATAAGCAGTCGTTCCTGTATCAGAAGAAAATGAATATGTTCTTTGTTACAGAAGTTGAAGTCAGACTGATTATATTCTTTACAGCCGGAGATGGAGAAGGTTATACAGTCTGCAAAAACAAGACCTAAAGCTGACTGTAGCTCAGATCATAAGCTTCTCATTGCAAAATTCAGGCTTAAACGAAGTAGGGAAAATGACTATGTCATTCATGTATGACCCAAGTCAAATCCCTTATGGTTTTACAGTGGAGGTGATGAACAGTTCAAGGGATGAGATCTGGTAGACAGAGTGTCTGAAGAACTGTGGACAGAGGTTCATAACATTGTACAGGAGGTGGTGACCAAAACCATCCCAAAGAAAAAGAAATACAAGAAGGCAAAGTGATCGTCTGAAGAGGCCTTACAAATAGCTGAGCAAAGAAGAGAAGCGAAAGGCAAAGTAGAAGGGGAAAGATATACCCAACTGAATGCAGATTTCCAGAGAATATCAAGGAGAGATAAGAAAGCCTTCTTAAATGAACAGTGCATAGAAATAGAGGGAAAACAATAGAATGAGAAAGTCTAGAGAGCTCGTCAAGAAAATTGATGATACCAGGGGAAACATTTCATGTAAAGATGGGAACAATAAAGGACAGAAACAGCAGGGACCTAACATAAGCAAAAGCTATTAAGAGGTGGCAAGAATACACAGAAGAACTCTATAAAAAAGGTATTAATGACCCAGATAACTATGATGGTGTGATCACTCACCCAGAGCCAGACATCCTGGAGTGTGAAGCCAAGTGGGCCTTTGGAAGCATTACTATGAACGAAGCTAGTGGAGGTGATGGAATTCCAATTGAGCTCTTTCAAATCCTAAAAGATGATGCTGTGAAAGGACTGCCCTCAATATGCCAGCAGATTTGGAAAACTCAACAGTGGCCACGGGTCTGGAAAAGGTCAGTCTTCGTTCCAATCCCAAAGAAGGGCAATGCCAAAGAATGTTCAATCTACCATACAGTTGTGTTCATTTCATATTGATAGTAAGGTAATGTTCAAAATCCTTCAAGCTAGGCTTCAATAGTATTTGAATCAAGAACTTCCAGATATACAAGCTGAATTTAGAAAAGGCAGAGGAACCAGAGATCAAATTGCCAACATCCACTGGATCATAGAAAAAGCAAGGGAATTACAGAAAAACATCAACTTCTGCTTCATTGATTATACTAAAAGCCTTTGACTGTGTGGATCACAACAAACTGTGGAGAATTCTTACAGAGATGGGAATACCAGACCACCTTACCTGAAAAGGCTGTATGCAGGTCAAGAAGGAACAGTTAGAACCAGACATGGAACAACAGACTGGCTCAAAATTGGGAAAGGAGTACGTCAAGGCTGTGTATTGTCACACTGCTTATTTAACTTATATGCAGAGTACCTTATGCAAAACGCTGGACTGGATGACTCACAAGCTAGAATCAAGATTGCAGGGAGAAATATCAACAATCTCAGATATGCAGAGATCTGCCACCCTGATGGCAGAAAGTGAAGAGGAACTAAAGAGCATCTTCATGAGAATGAAAGCGTGAAAAAGCTGGCTTAAAACTCAGCATTCAAAAAACTAAGATCATGGCATCTGGTCCCATCACTTCATGGCAAATAGATGGGGAAAAAGTGGAAACAGTGGCAGATTTTATATTCTTTGGCTCCAAAATCACTGTGGATGGTGACTGCAGCCATGAAATGAAAAGATGCTTGCTCCTTGAAAGCAAAACTGTGCCAAACATAGACAGTGTATTAAAAAGCAGAGACATCACTTTGCCGACAAAGATCCATACAGTTAAAGGTATGGTTTTTCCAGTAGTCATCTACATATGTGAGAATTGGACCATGAAGAAGAAGACTGAGTGCTGAAGAAAAACTGATGCTTTCAAATTGTGTTGCTGGAGAAAGCTCTTGAGAGTCCCTTGGACAGCAAGGAGATCAAACAGTCAATCCTAAAGGAAATCAACCCTGAATATTTACTGGAAGAACTGATGCTGAAGCTGAAGTTCCAATACTTGGCCACCTGATGTGAAGAGCTGACTCATTGGAAAAGACACTGATGATGGGAAGGATTGAGGGCAGGGGGAGAAGGGAGCGACAGAGGGTGAGATGGTTGGATGGCATCACTGACTCAGTGGACAAGAGTTTGAGCAAACTCGGAGAGACAGTGAAGGACAGAGAAGCCTGGCATGCTGCAGTCCATGGGGTCACAAAGAATTGGACATGACTTGGCACAAGCTAAGTGAATTGTGTAAGGCCATGGTACACAGTTCTTAAGTCCTCCATGCTATTAGTGCCCTGAAGCTAACTTTAGGGGACCTAAAGCCTGGCAGTAGGCATGCCAGGGGCTTATGCCACTCAGAGGAGCTTCTAGCTGAAAGGATCCTACTTCTACATAGCAGAATAGGAAAGTCAAGTCAGCTGCTAAGTCTTGCATTCTTAACAAATGTGCAGCATTACTCACTTTTGGCAGAAGTTATTAGAGTCAAGACCTAAGATAATCAGATCAGATCAGATCAGATCAGTCGCTCAATCGTGTCCGACTCTTCGCGACCCCATGAATCGCAGCACGCCAGGCCTCCCTTTCCATCACCAACTCCTGGAGTTCACTGAGACACACGTCCATCGAGTCAGTGATGCCATCCAGCCATCTCATCCTCTGTCGTCCCCTTCTCCTCCTGCCCCCAATCCCTCCCAGCATCAGAGTCTTTTCCAATGAGTCAACTCTTCACATGAGGTGGCCAAAGTACTGGAGTTTCAGCTTTAGCATCATTCCTTCCAAAGAAATCCCAGGGCTGATCCTCCTTCAGAATGGACTGGTTGGATCTCCTTGCAGTCCAAGGGCCTCTCAAGAGTCTTGTCCAACACCACAGTTTAAAAGCATCAATTCTTCGGCGCTCAGCCTTCTTCACAGTCCAACTCTCACATCCATACATGACCACAGGAAAAACCATACCACCAAACCTATTCAGGGCATAAAGAGGAAAATACAAAATAAACAGAAAAACTGCCACTAGCAGAAAACAATTTAGGTAATAAGTAAGAACTTATAAAAATACCTCCAAATTAGATAGTATTCTTGAAGAAATTAAAGAGGTTATTATATCTAAAGTAAGAATAGCATGTTATGAAAAAGGAGCAGAGACCAAGAAGTCTTAATATAACTGTTATATATAATAACTGTTTTATTAGTTATCAATTGCTTTGTAATAAATTATCCCAAAACTTAATGGCGTAACACACAAAAAATATTTACTACTTCACATTTTTGGTGTGTGAGGAGCTCAGGAGCACCTTAGCTAGGCAGTTTTGGGTTGGACTCTCTCATAAAGTTGTAGTCAGGATGTCAGCCAGCCATGCAAAAGCTTAACAGGGCCAAGAGACCTGCTTCTGTGCTTCCACAGGTGGCTGATGACAGGAAGACTTCATGATTGAAACATGAAGCAAACAGAGGCATAATCTGAAAGTGACTGATGGAGTGTATGACTTTAATGTAATAAACATTCTATTTCATGTGACCTAGGAGTTGTATCATTGGACCAGTAGAAAAGAAAACATAATCCTAACCTAACATGCCTCTTAACCTGGCAAGAAAAATATGTATAGGGTATGTTGTATTACAATATGTGTATGGTCACAATAATGTAAGTACACTATTTTTTTTTCAGACTCTTAGAATCAGCCTATTAGGTGAAGCATAGAATATTTTTAGTTGTGGCTGCAGATCAGAATGGAAATGTAAAAAATCCTCTTAAGGATACAAGTAAAAATGTAACTGAAAGACATGAAAGGTAAAAGGAAAGAAACACAATTAAAGAGAAGGATACGGACACAAATACCTAATGTGACATAGAGGAAAGTTAAGACACTTAACGCCTTGTTGGAACAAATATATATATAATTCCATCACGTAAACTTAGGGAGTAACAGATAACTAGGAAGAATAATATAGATGTTAAAGAATGGGAAGAAAAAAAGGAAGGGAAGTGAAAATGGGATGAATAAGTGAGCAGACTCTTCAGGGATGAGAAATATGAAGTTATTTGGAGGTAGACCATCATGATAACTAAAATTTGAATGAAGAAGATTGGTACTGATATAGAGAATGTTTCTCCGTATCACGTGCTCTTCCTAGTAGTTGCCGTGTCTTATGTTGATTTTTTTAAAGCTGCGTAAAAATGATGGATGGGGAAGCCTGGCATGCTGCAGTCTTTGGGGTCACAGAGTCGGACACGACTGAGCGACTGAATTGAACTGAACTGAAAAATGATATTCCAGTTTATTTTTTAGTGCATGTTAAAATTTTATGTTAGAATTTTGTTTCTAGCTAACCTGCAGTTGTTTAAGTAAGAATATGACCATGGCTGAGACTGAAGCTTTCTAGGGGACTGAATTTTTTTTTTTTTTTAAATCTTTGTCCTTATGAACAGCATCTGAATGTCTGACTTTTGTCTTTTCAGGATCAAAACAAGCTGGAGAAACGCCAGCATCTGGAGACTCCTTGGATGGCACTCCTCGTACTCCCAACACCATCTTTGATTTCCCACCTCCTCCATTAGACCAGGTGCAGGAGGAAGAATGGGAAGTGGAGAGGTAATTCAGGGGTGTCTTAGGCGTGTTTAGGACATTGTTAAAAGTTTCTCACTGTATAGTATGCCTGTACTTAGTAGTGTTTTTTTCTACATGCTTTTTTGGGGAAAGAAATAGAATTTATTGGTAGTAAATATTAGGTACTGAAATGTTTTTTAATTTATTTGATATTAAGTCATTGCAATATCCAGAAGAGTTATTTATCGGTCACTGTGGTTTAACACAATTTTGAATATCTTTGTCATCAGTTTTTTCATCACCATTTTATTTGTATGTTGACTGTCTATTCTCCATTGTTTTAGAGTGACTGAACATGGGACACCAAAGCCCTTTCGAAAGTAAGTAATCCTAAAGTAGCTTTCAGTGGGCATATTTTAAGAAATATATCTTTTTTCCCTAAAGTCCTAGTTTTAAAGGAAAAAAAGCCCCATGTACAAATCTGTTAGATAGTATAAAAGAAATTTCTTAATAAACACAACTATTTAAAAATTTATGGAAGTGTTTATAACACATGTAAGCTATTTTGTAAGGGAGGATGATGTTTTAGGCTCTGCTAAGTAATACTTCAGAAATCTGACTAATTGACTGTAACATAAAGACTTGTGCTGTCTCCCATTGTCCGTGTGATGTCCTGAAATAGAAATCATTATTTGTTCTTCATTAGGTTTGACAGCATAGCTTTTGGAGAAAGTCAAAGTGAGGATGAACAGTTTGAAAATGACTTAGAGACGGACCCACCCAACTGGCAACAGCTTGTCAGTCGAGAAGTGTTATTGGGACTAAAGCCTTGTGAGATCAAAAGACAGGAAGTAATTAATGGTGAGTTTAATGCATTTTTGTTATTCACATATATTGAGTTTTATTAGAGTTAAACCAACCCCAAACCTTGGAGTTTGCTTCAGAGTTTATACTCAGCGTTTGTTTTGAACAGAGAGGAAATTAATAGATGATCCCTGAACTTTCCAACTTAAAAATGCAAATGATTGTATGATTCTTATTGATAATTTAAAAGGAAAATGTGTTTAGCATTCAAGTTATTTAAAATTCATATCATCATGGATCTTAAACATGAAGAATCATTGAGACAACACTTGTGCCCTCACTTTACTTTCAGGCTCTGTTATTTTTTTGCGCGTAGATTATAAATGAGAGAGCCAAGGCTCAGAATAACTAATTGAATTAGTCAGGATCATGCAGCTGGTAAGTGATGGGAAGAAAACTAAAATCTAGGTCTCCCTTTATCCTTGTGTAATGTGCTTTATTTTACCCTAGCGTATATGACACAGAAGCTGTACCTATTACTATCTTTAAGTTGTGATTTGAATACATATGCTTCCTGTCTCTAGCAACATTGAGACATGGTGAAATTAAAAAGTTTGGCCTCAGAAATGAGAGTCTATAGGCAGGACTTCCCTGGTGGTCCAGTGGTTAAGAATCCACCTGCTAATGCAAGGGACATGGGTTCAGTCCCTGGTCCCGGAAGATCCCACACGCCTGTGAGGCAGCTAAGCCTCTGTGCCACAACTCCTGAAGCGTGCGCTCTAGAGTCTGTGCCCTGCAACAGAAGAAGCCACCACAGTAAGAAGCCAATCCGCCTCAACCAGAGAGTAGCCCCTGCTTGCTGCAGCTGGAGAAAGTCCGTGGGCAGCAGCGGGCACCCAGTGCAGCCTGCTTAATTAATTAGAGTTAATAGGCAAGTTAGATAACATAGAATGCTATTACTTTTGAAGAGGGTTCAGTTCAAAGACTATGTGATATTTGGATTTACAGTTTTCTAATGTTGTAGTTGTGATTGGTTGGTGCTGGCAACCCATGGATTTTGGAGTACATTGTTATCTTGTAAGTACAGAATAGTTTAAATGATACTTTTCATTTAGCAGTATCCAACTCTTACAGCCAGTATATAGTAGGGTTTCATGGAATTAAGAAGTGACTTCAGAGATACCGTATCCTGTCAAAACTATAAATAATGATTATATTAGTCATTTGGTTCTTAATTTCAGCCAAAGTGTATGTTTGATCTCATTCTAAGTAAGGTAACATTTTATGTTTACTATTTTTCTGCTTAGAATTGTTCTATACTGAAAGAGCTCATGTTCGAACATTGAAGGTTCTAGATCAAGTGTTTTATCAGCGAGTGTCCAGAGAAGGAATTTTGTCACCTTCAGAACTACGGAAAATTTTTTCAAACTTAGAAGATATTCTTCAACTTCACAGTAAGATAAATTGACTCTGATCTTTGTTCCTAACATTTCCAATAGATAAAAGATTGTTGGTATAAAAAGGCACCATAACAGTAAAATCTTATAAATAAATGTATCCATGTTGGCATTCCTGAAAGTTCTATAAGTATATGTGGGCATAAGATAAAGAAATAATTGGATCTTTGAATTTCTCCCCAATTCCTTACTTTCACCACATCAACTTTTTTTATTCAGAGTATTAACACAGAACTTAGGGCCTAAAGTCAATGCCTAAGACAAAAAACATAAATAGTTAAAATTAACCTTGGAAATTCCTGATTACTTACATTATATATGTTTTTTAAAATATATATTCTGTATAATATATGTATAAATATATTTTGTAAGTAGTGATATATAACATATAATCCAAAACATTCAGGAATTAAATTATTTTATGGTTTTGTTGCTTGGAATGCTTGAATGAATACATTAAAAATCAGTGCTGCTGTCTGTCCCTGGTTGTAGTCATCTTGGGCTTTGGAGACAATAGTATCAGTTCCTCTCTCTTTAAGTCACTGTTTCTCCAGGACCCTTACTTTTAGTCTGTCTTTCATTAAGGATGCCATCACCACCTAGCAACACCCACCCACCGAACAGTTGCCTTTTGCTCCTGAGTCTTACCGGTGTGCGTGACACATTTGAGCATGATGATGTCCGTTGCCTGGGAACACACGTTTTGAGAGGAATAGTGGGCAGAGTCACTTGTACAGTCGAAGTTTGTTTTCTTACAAGCATGGCTGGTTACAGATGGAATCTTGAAGTTAAATGCGTATTTGATGCCCCTGTACCGTATATAATGTGCTCGTTTCCACATTATTTTATGCTTTGGCAACTGGTTTTCATATAGAACTAAAAATATGTAGATGTATAGGAATTATGTCCAGATTTATATTTAAGGCAATTAGAAGCTATGTGGCTTAGTCGCTAAGTCGTGTCCGACTCTTTCAACCCCATGGACCGTAGCCCACCAGGTTCCTCTGTCCATGGGATTTTCTAGGCAAGAATACTGGAGTGGGTTGCCATTTCCTTCTCTGCGGGATCTTCTGGACCCAGGAATTGAACCTGGATCTCCTGCATCGCAGGCAGATTCTTTACTGACTGAACTATGAGGGAAGAAGTCATACTACTCTGAAAATCCTTTTTTTTTTTAAATTTAGATTCATGATACTACCAGTATCTCAGCCTGAAGTGAATGTATGCTTAATTTTTTTTCATCGTTTTTCTCCCCCTTAGTTGGATTGAATGAGCAAATGAAGGCTATTCGGAAGAGGAATGAGACCTCTGTTATTGATCAGATTGGGGAAGATTTGCTGATATGGGTAAGGACATTGGTGATTTCATTTAAAAATTTTCATATGCATTTGATCAGATTTAAGGTTAAGCTGCTAACCTTCCCAAGTATGCAAACTCATCCTTTAATGTAAAGATAAAAAGGGTCCAAGTGTGTATTCTTAATTAGTCTTCTAATAAGTGCCCATTCAACTGCATGCTCTTTTCCCATCAAATTAAAAATAATAGTTCTTTGTGTTTTAAAGAACGTAGAGTAAAATGGACCTTGATAAAAATAATTTAACTGATGTGGAATTTTAGCTGTCTTTTATTGTCAAAATCTCAGAAATGTACTGTAAAACCCTGGACAATTACAGATTGTGAGCTACCATCACAAAAGCAGAAAAGAGAAAATTACTTAACCTTATTTACAGTATAAGGAAAGAGGGTTCAGAGACTATAGTAGCTGCTTGGCAGATTGCATTTATCTTTCTGGCTGACTCTTTGTCAGCATATACTCACTGTTCTAGGTGCTGGGGATACAGTGGCAGTCAGAACAGATACGGCTCCTGCCCTTGTGGAACTTAGAATCAGTACGGGGAAAAGAATAGTCATTATTTCAAGTGTGATTAATGTTACAAAAAGGGGAGAATACAGGTTATTTTGGGGGACACCTAAACTGGAGCATATAGAAAATCTTCCTACATGAAAGTGGAGTTGATCTAGACGCTTAAAGAAAGTCCTATAGTTAAGCCTATGAGTAATAGTAAAACATGTGACGTTCCCAAAATTTTAACCCTGGTTGAACAGGAACTGTTTAGATATGCCAGCAGATACTTACTTCAGTATGTAGACTGCTTGAGGAAATGCCAAAAGGTTTTGGTAATTTTACAATGATAACTTTTAGAAAGATTAAACACTGATAAGTTGACCAAAACAATCTTCATCTTACTCTTTTCTCTGATGGTGAGACCATGACTCAGAATCTACTAATCTATTAGTAGATCTCTTCTTAATGATTAGCCACTTGACATGTAAAACAGGATCAGGGAATCCTAATCCAGTCTCACCTTGCATTTCCTGAACTTTACAAAGCATTTTCTCCTTAGACCCATGCTGGCATTATTGTTGTTAAGGAGACTTAACTTCCTTGAAAATTCAGCTTATTCTGTGGCTACTCTGTGGTCGTGTGACTCATTTTGTTTCTTGATCTCTGAGTTCTGTGGGCTTGGCAGCACACTACCAAACTTGAAATAGAAAATTTGTAGTATGACATAGCGTAGCATCAATTTTCTTCTCCATTTGGATTAAAAAGTTGTGAGTCATATGGACTTAAGATATCTATCTTGATTCTGAAGCAGTTTAATTTACATCTCATATAAATAATGTTTAACACCAAGTGTCAAGTGAGATTCATCATTAATAAAGTACAAAAGTACAGTTGGTCCTCTTGTAATAGCCCTTTGGACTATATAAATATTACATGTGAAAAAGAGATACCTCTTAAAAGTGGGACAGAAAATTTATTTTAGAGCATGTAAAAAGAACTGTATTCTTGACCAGTGTGTTTTGCCTATAAGAGATTGAGGAAAAGCAAAATAGACTAACCAGTTTGGCTAGTTGCTGCTAGGTACAAATGCTTAATTTAGGGCAAAGCATTGGCCAGAAATACTAAAAGCAGAAATCGTAAATAGGTGTCTAGATTTATTTTATCTTTTAAAAATAGTTTTGGAGAGTATTTTTCCAGTATTGGCCCCATGAGATCGCCTTATATGTACTTTTGCTGCTAGTAAAACCACTGTAAAACTGCTTGAGCCTGGGGCGTTATTTTCTTTTGTAAACCCAGCTGCTGTTAGTAATTGCCTGGTACCTAGATTGACTAACATACCAAAAATTCTGCCAGTCTCATCTCTAAATATGTTGAGTGTCATATTTAAAATAAAAATACAACATTGGAGCAACCTATTAAAACATCACTCTGCGTGCTTCATAGTTGAAGAGGAAAGTACTGAGCATTTACCTACAAATGCCCTGTGCTGTGCTGCACTTAGTCACTCAGTCGTGTCCAGCTCTTTGCGACCCCATGGACTGTAGCCCACTAGGCCCCTCTGTCCATGGAGTTCTCCAGGCCAGAACAATGGAGTGGATTGCTGTCCTCTTCACCAGGGGAATCTTCCCAACTTAGGGGTCGAATCCGCATCTCTTAACATCTCCTGCGTTGGCAGGTGGGTTCTTTACCAGTAGCACTACCTGGAAAGCCAGTAAAAGTATAATTTGTAGTAAAAGAGGTTCATAGGCTCATGAATCTTCCCTAAGAGGAATTTAAGGGATGGAGCCCCACCTTCTGCATAGGTGAGGCAGAGGTGATTTAATTTTATTGTGACCCAGAGAAGTTATGCCTGCCCTGGATTTCATAGGTAAGAAAGCAAGCTTGAATCCCAAGGATTTTCTTCCTAGAGCAGTAAGATAGTAATTTTTGTGAAGGTGTCAGATTCTAAGAAAATCAAATTGTAATCTCAGTCTTTAAGCATTTCGTGTCTCATATTCCCCAGGTGTCAACCTTTCTGTCAGATTTAGAAGTGGGATAGACTGAAAAGGTTAAGTTGTGGTAAGCTGTGAACAAGAAAATATTATACGATGATCAAAAAAGGTCTGGATACATCAGAGTCAGAAGTTTTTTAGTGGAGAATCCTTGATAATCCACATTAAATATGTAGATTTCTGCTCCTTATCACTTGGGGATACTTACTGGGATACTGGAAGGGTTGTGGCTGTCTGTCTTTTTGCCTGGCCTTACATAAGCTCAGTATCCCATTCTCTATTGTGTTCTTTGTGTTCTTGGCACAGTTCAGTGGACCCGGGGAGGAAAAGTTGAAACATGCTGCTGCTACCTTTTGCAGTAACCAACCCTTTGCCCTGGAAATGATCAAGTCTCGCCAGAAAAAGGATTCTCGATTCCAGACTTTTGTGCAAGTGAGTTGAGTGAGTCATGTAACCAAGAAAAAAAAAAAAAAATGCAGGTTTTTTGGGGGTCAATTACGGAATGAACTAGGGGAATTCTAAGACTAAAATTTTGCATAAGGGTTATATCTGTGTTTACATTTTTAAAGCCATACATTATCTCTTAAATTACTGGAGGATATAAAGGTGATACTGTAATGGTGAATTATAAAGAATATATGATGGGACTAAAATATTTGACTTAGAAGATATTGCCTCCACATTGCCTTGGAGATATTGCAGGAAATGGCCATGCACACTATTGAAATAATCCTGTCAAAACCTGAGAAGGGCCTTATAGCCAGCCCAGAGAAGAGTCAAACAGCAGTCATGCTTACTGGGCTATATATTGGTATAGATAACCATCAGCAAACTAGAGCCCGCGGGCCATATCCGGCCTCTTCCCTGTTTTTATAAATTAAGTTTTATTGGAACACAGTTTATTTTGTATTGCTGTAGACAAATCACCACAAATGTTGCAACTTGATGCAGATGTATCATGTCACAGTTTTGTAGTTTAAGAGTACAAATACAGTTTATCTATGTTCTTTCTTCATGCTTTCATCAGGCTGAAATCAAGGTATCACTTGCAGCTGCAGTTCTCATCTGGGACTCTCTTAAGCTCACTAGTTGTCAGCAGAATTCACTTCCTTGTAAATGTATAATCGAGAACCCTGTCTTCTTGCTGTTGTTGGCTAGCAACTGCTCTGGGCTCCTAGCAAGCGCCCAAATCTCTTTGCCACATAGCCCCTGTAGGCAGTTTATGAGATGTGGTGTTCTCTTCCAGGCCAGTAGGAACGTGTCTCTCTGACAGAGCTTACTTTTAAAGACTCCTCTGATTAAGTTATTCTCACCTAGGACAATCTCCTTTTTGATTGACTCAGAGTTAACTGATAGTCACCTAATCACAGGAGCGATAACCCATCATATTGATAGGTTCTGTCCACACTCAAGGGCAGGGGGTGGGTTATACAGGTTGTACACCAGAAAATTGGAATCTTGGAGGCCTTCTTAGAACTCTACTCCACAGAGCCAAGTTCAATCCTTTAGGTGTTATTTCTGGCTGCTTTTGTGTTAAAACAGCAGAATGGAATAGTTGTGACAGAGACTGATGACATTCAAAGCCACGTCTGGCATATTATTGAGAAGTTTGCAGACCTCTGTTACAGCTGAGCTGATATATCTATATTTATAATCTACTGTGCCTACTTGGAGTGGCAGATAGCAGATTAACTGATTGATTAGCTTTTGGTGGGAAAGCCAATCATTGGAAAACATAACTAGATTTTCTTAGTATGTAAAGATAAAACTTTTTCACAAGAAAGCAGTTCTTAGAGATGATTATGGATGTTCTCAATCCTTGCTTAAACAGATAGCACAGAGCCATTTGCTGAGTGATAAAGGCTACATTATATGATTAAAGAAGAAAACAGAAGTGGAGTGTGCCAGTGGCATGTCCTGGCAGGTTTTAAGTCTTGATTTAATAACCAGAACTGTGATGCTGAACCAGAACTGTATGATGAATATATGGTGCATGTTAGGTAATTATAGTCCTAATAAGAATTACAAATTCACTATTTGCCTTTAATTTTAGGACGCTGAGAGTAATCCACTGTGTCGTCGTTTGCAGCTAAAGGATATCATTCCCACTCAAATGCAGAGGCTTACTAAGTACCCTCTTCTCTTGGACAATATTGCCAAATACACAGGTACAACATTCTCACTGAAATTAAAGAGCTTAAGAGCAACAACAACAAAAACACATTTTGCTGAATAATCTCTCACAGCATCCTGGTGTCTGGCACTTTGAATTTCCAAGTAGTATGGCAAAATAGTCCAGCAAGATTCCAGTTGTCTTCAGGCTCTTTGATTTAATGTGCTCCATTAGTAGCTCAAGCACAGGATTTAAGCAATCTGTGGATCATGGTTAAATCTGGCTCACACATATTTTTGTAAGAAAAGTTTTATTGGAACATAAATCAGCCAGTCATGCTCACTTGTTGAAATATTATCTCTTGACTGCTTTTGCTGTACAACAGGGTTAAATAGTTGTGACAAAGACCATTTGGCCTGTAAAATATACAGGAAAAGTTTACCAATACTTCCTCTAGCATGTATCATCCTATTTCCTTTGGTGAAGGCCTGTACCAGGTTGAAGAGATGTTTTATATCTATTGATATGTACTTTCATTAAGTCCAGTCAGTGTATTATCACTCCAGCTCTCTTGTTTTAAAATACAAAGTGAATCTGAGTTTCTCAATTGAGCTTTAGGTTCTTATACTTACTTAGTTCTCAATACTTCTGTGTAATTAAATGCCTATTTCTTATGCCTGGGAATTTGAAAATATTCATACACATTAATTTTTGTACTTTAATATATTTATTCAGTATAATTGAACTGTTGTTTAGAGGATTATAATTTTAAATATTCTGATTTGGTATTCTTTACCAAAACATAACTTCAACACAATCTCAGTACATTTTGGTGAATTTCATCTTCTTTTAATAACAAGTATTGTAAGTTATTTTCTTTCTTTAATCCCAGATTTAAAGAAACTTATTTTGGAGCTATTTTTAATTATTTTATCACTCAAAATTATTTAACTAGTCAACTGTACATAATCTTGTAGGCTATGCACTTTGAAATTGCAAGGAGAAAGGAGTCTCATTTATATAAGCTTACAATGTGAATGAAACCTGTTTCTTGGGGTGGGCTTGATACTCGATATAAAGCATCACTCCTCACATTTGATTTCTTTTTAAAAATTAGTATTTATGCTTAAAGACTGTGATAAGAAGTCTTACCTGTCCCAAGACTACCTAAACTAAGATTCTGCTGTAGATTTTTTATCCTGGTATAAAAATATTCAGGGTCTTAGTATGCTTTCATACTGTTGAAATAAAGTGGTATCTCCTTTATATATATATATATGCTTATATTCTTTTCTGATTTCCTCCATTTTACATTTTGGATTTTTTTCACCATATTTAGAGTGGCCAACAGAAAGGGAGAAGGTGAAGAAAGCTGCAGATCACTGTCGTCAGATCTTAAATTATGTGAACCAGGCTGTTAAGGAGGCAGAGAACAAGCAGGTAAGAAGGAAAAAGCAAGAAGACACAGGTTGACAGTGAGAATAAGAACGTTAAATTCGTGTTACCCAGAGCCTGTTCAGTAACCCTTGTAGCTGTTATTACATAATTGAGGGGCGGAACCTGGTTACCTATTCATGTAGTAGGTGGGGCCAGATCAGTTTGTGGTAGGACGTCAGAGTTGTGTTTGGCTCTCTTGAGCATCTCTAGCTGCTTGTTTGCTCATTCATTCAGTCTGTTGGTAAAACTTTGGAAAAATAGGAATTTTGTTGTTTGTAATGTAAAATGTTATAACCCTAGAGGGAAAATTAGAAATTTATATCTATATTTAAAAAACACATATTCACGTGTTCATCTTTTGATCCAGCATTCTCTTCTTAGTGATCTACCCAAGAGAAATGAAGATATATGCCCATAGACTTCTACTGGAATGTTTGTAGCATAAACCAAATGTAGTATAGTCATAAACTAAAGTAATACCAGCAATAATGGGTGAATCTCACAAACATTATTCTGAGTGAAAGAAACTGGACACAAAAGAGTACACACATATATATTCTGTTTAGTGAACTTATAAGACCTAGCTATACTAATTTATGGTGGAAAAAAATCAGAAAAGTGGTTTGTCACTGAAGATGTGGGGACAGATATTAGCTAGGAGGAAGTATGAGAGAGCCTTCTGAAGTGATGGCCATATTTTGTATCTTGATAGGAGTTTGACTGCGTAAGTATATGCATTGGTAAAAGCTCATGGAAAGGTACACTTAAAATGTGTACATTTCATTGTATATAAACAAATATTGAACTCCCATTAAGATTATTGAACTCTTGTTAGCTCTGTTAATGATGAAATGTTTAAAGTGTGCTTATATCTGTAACTTATTTTGAAACACATCCAAAATATCAAATGGATTGATGAATAGATAGAGGGATGAGTAGATGGACAGATACATGGTAAAGCAGATAGAGCAGATGTTAATTGTGGAATGTAGATGAGTATATGGGCATTTACTATATACATGCCGACCTTTCTATTTAGAAATATTTTATAATCTTGGGGAAAATGTATGCACCCTTTAATCCAACCATTCTTCCTCTGAAAGTGGATCCTAATATACATGTCCATTAGTAAGATGTAATTAAACTATAGCTTTTTCACAAAGTTGAATACCACACAGCCACTGAAAAAATGAGCCCACTCTCTATTTGCTAATGGAACCATCACCAAGATATATTGATATGATGCACACACAGAAATGTGTATATGACTATATTGTTATTTTTTAATAAGTGATACATATATGAAAATATTATGTTACCATATATTTCTTTTAAAAAGGGTGTATCTACACACAGCATGCACAGAGGCAGTTCAGTTCAGTTCAGTCGCTCAGTCGTGTCCAACTCTTTTCGACCCCATGAATCGCAGCACGCCAGGCTTCCCTGTCCATCACCAAATCCCGGAGTTGACCCAAACTCAAGTCCAACGAGTCGGTGATGCCATCCAGCCATCTCATCCTCTGTTGTCCCCTTCTCCTCCTGCCCCGAATCCCTCCCAGCATCAGAGTCTTTTCCAATGAGTCAACTCTTTGCATGAGGTGGCCAAAGTACTGGAGTTTCAGCTTTAGCATCAGTCCTTCCAAAGAACACCCAGGGCTGATCTCCTTTAGAATGCACAGAGCCAAGCTAACTTATATCCATATGTGTTCTTTTTTGCTTAGAATTTTCCTCATAGGCTACCCAGGAAATGGGTATTAGTGATTACTTCTTTAAAGAAAACTGGGGGTGGGGAAAGCGTGGACAAACATAGAGGGAGACTTATTGTTTTTTGTGTGCCTTATATTACTTTCTGAATTTTGTACCATGTACATGATTTACTATTTAGAAATTAAATACAAGCTAGTTAGAGGCCAGAGAGTTTGAAAAAAAGATTGGAAGAGCTGAAGAGGTGGAAGGAAAACCAGGAGAGGGTAGTGTCACCAAAGCCGAAAGAAGGAGTGTTTTAAGAAAGAGTGAGTTGTCAGTTGTGGCTGATGTTGCAGAGCGCTCAGTAAATGCAGGGACAGTGTCCGCATTCAATTAAGAAACAGGGAGGTCATTGATCCTCAAAGGAGTAACCTTAGCTCCGTCCTCTCTGATTTTCAGCGCTTGGAAGATTATCAGCGTCGCCTTGATACCTCTAATCTGAAGTTGTCAGAATACCCAAATGTTGAAGAGCTCAGGGTAAGAGATGGTCTTTTGGACTCTGTGGGAGAGGGAGAGGGTGGGATGATTTGGGAGAATGGCATTGAAACATGTATAATATCATATATGAAACGAGTCGCCAGTCCAGGTTCGATGCACGGTACTGGATGCTTGGGGCTGGTGCACTGGGACGACCCAGAGGGATAGTACGGGGAGGGAGGAGGGAGGAGGGTTCAGGATGGGGAACACGTGTATACCTGTGGCGGATTCATGTTGATATATGGCAAAACCAATACAATATTGTAAAGTTAAAAAATAAAATAAAAAATTTTAAAAAATTAAAAAAAAAAAAAAAACGTACTGAAGACCTGGCAGATGATTAACATCTCAGTGGGAACATACATGACCTGAAGGAGTTCTTATATCATACATTGTCTATACTAAGGATTGTTTTCTTCCTTTTAAATGTCTTGGTCTGTGTGTAAAGACTGCTTTAGTCTTTCATAAGAGTAATATTTTGTGTGAAACTAACTTTTTGTGACAAGAATTTGTGGGAGACTAAGGAACATTCCTTACTGTTAAATTTAATTTTATTGTACTCTATAGTTTGAGTAAGAGTAGGGCTGTTTACTGTTGGAACTTTCCAGATTTTTGAGTTAAAGAATATAATTATTTTTCTATGAAGCTCTTCTAAAGCATTAAAGTTGAAACCATTACTGGAATGATAGTAAAATATTTATAAATTGTTATTTCTAGTACATGGAGTTTTTGTGTTAATTAACTTCTGAGGATTTTAAGTCTTTCTTGTACTGTTTCACTGGTTCTTTTGGCAGATTTATTTGGTAACTATTAAAATAGACTTTTATGTCCTACATAACAGCTTATCAAAACATGCTGATATGCTGAGCTTCCTAACTTCCAGAGACTTAAGATTTTTCTAGAGCTGCTTATACTAAAAGATAATTCTCTCAAGTTATTGATATTTAGAGCAAGCCTGAGTACTTCCTGGACTTCTGTGAATGCTGTCCTTAGAGCTTTTTTTGGAACAAGAGCCTAGAACTCAGAGGCTTCATATGCATAAGCCATGGTCTAGTTAGTTATGCATAGAAAAAAATAAGGAAGGGGGTTGAGACTCTAGGGACTGAACGTTTGCTTCATTTTTATTAGCTTTTGTCATCTGTTTAGAGTGCGATTGGGAAGATTTTACTCTTGGGTGTTTTTCTACGAGATGCATTTTCCTTTTTAGAATATTTTATGCAGCTTACTTTAACTGGATTTTTATTCTGTTTTCAGTAGCTTACAGATATCAATAATCGTGAATGTAAATGATGTCTTTTATATTAGGAATTTCTTGAAAGGAGACACTATGGAATATCATTTAAGTGCTTGGAAATAATTTGTATATAATTCTCCTTATTTTGGCAGAATTTGGATTTAACAAAAAGGAAGATGATTCACGAAGGCCCATTGGTTTGGAAGGTGAATAGAGATAAAACAATTGGTAGGTGTACTGTCTGCCAATGTGGGGGAGAGTAGAGAAAGAAAAAGAATAGGAAAGTTTCCTTATGCCAAACAGAAAAGACATCCACTCACATTTTTCAGTTACAGCAGTTAGCAGTGGTACTTTGTGTTATTTTTACATTTACAAAAAATCTGCTTATGTTATTGTTTTACATGTGAAATGTGTTAAATATTTATTTAGGAATTAAGCAGAAAATTTTGTCATTATCCAGTCCTGTCTCCATCTTTGTATGCTGATCAGGCTAAGCTTCTTTTAAACTTCTCTATCTCAAACTATCTGTGGTGAAGAACCATTGTTTTTTTATTTGTTGTGATACTTTAAAAATGAATTATTAAAAATGAAATTAAAAAACACAATAGCAAGTCACTTTTACTAGATTTACCAGAAATCAGTTTTCTATGTCAAATTGTTATAAAGTTTATAAAACACATCTCAGTTTCTATACTAATCACCTTTTCCTACATTTTTATTTTTAGATCTGTATACATTGCTGCTGGAAGATATTCTTGTATTGTTACAAAAGCAGGATGATAAACTGGTGTTAAGGTGTCACAGTAAGATTCTGGCATCTACAGCTGACAGCAAACACACATTTAGCCCCGTCATCAAGCTGAATACGGTGTTGGTTCGACAAGTGGCAACAGGCGAGTATGTCCGCTGAATGACGCTAATCTCCAGGTTTATCATGACATTGCATAAGACACTCGGTGTTGTCTGAGTTGCACAGCTGGCATGGAGTTCTGCTCCTTTTATATTCTTATACAGATCAAGTGAAATGCATTTACTGCCTAGAATGTGAATTATGAGTTTATATCCCCAAATTATTTAGGATGCTTAGATTCTCTGAATAATTTTTCACATTTAAAATTTTTCTGCATATTACTCTGATCTTTATTTCATGTTCAAATCAGTGAAGATGGTGAACTGGAGCTAATGCCATTGAAAAGGCTTTCATTGTTTTGTTAGTTTCTTTAAAAACTTCAAGAGTTTATTTGGACAAAAATTTATTTGGCTTGGGCAGCATCTAATATAGCAGACAGACTTATTTTTTTAGATTATTTTTATTTTTTTGAGAAGATAAAATATTTATTTATTTTAAATTATGAAAGTATGATAACACCTTTACCAGAGACTTGGAAGATGCAAAACAAAGTTACATGTGGTTCCACTATACATTATGATTATTTTTTTAAATAGATAAAGAGTTTTAGTTGGGGTTTCAATATCAAACTCTGAAAAATTAATAGAATGAACAGACAGAAAAGTAGAAGGATATAGTAGACTGGAAAAGCACTATGACCCAATTCAACATAATTAAGATTTATATAATTTGTACACAACAACAGGATAGAAATTCTATTCAGGTTCCCATAGACTATAAACCAGGAGATACTGGAACATATCCAAAGACATATGTTGGGTGTAAAATTTTATGGTCTGAAGGTATTGAATCATACAGAGTCTGTTTTCTTATCACTGTGGCATTATGTTAGAAATCAATATCAGAAGATATTTGAAAATAATGCTCATATTCTCAAGTGCAGTGTGACATTTACCAAAAGAAATATTGAATTTAGCCATTGACAGGGCTTTCCTCTTTTGATATGGTGAGGAAAAAAGCAAAAACAGGAGAAGTGGGTGTGGTTTAGGTTTTTTAAAAATCAGTTTAAGTTAGAAAGTTACACATTAACAGTACTAATAATGAAGATCCCTGTTTAAAATTCTTAATTCCATGGTGGTAAGATACATTTATGACCTTGTTTCATCAACACCTACTGAATATTACCAACTACCCATTTAGCAAAAGGGCAATGTGGAATAAATGCAAAAATAATGTTTAGTTCAGTAATTTCGATAATAGACACTTTTTTGTTTTTAATAAATTACTGTGGAATTAGTGTTAGCTTTTATAATCTTCGTCTTATTAAAGTATAATATATATAGTATAAGATAAAATAATTTGCAGAATTTTTAAGTTGTATTTGATGAGTTTTTACTAAGTGAATGAGTGTCTACAGAGTGATCACGTGTAACCTTTACTTAGATTAAGATGCACAAGAGTACCAGCACACTAGAAACATCTTTCACAGCCTCTGTGGGTCATATTGTTAGAGTAAATTTGTCTTGTTTTTTTCAGATAACAAAGCTTTATTCGTCATCTCCATGTCTGATAATGGAGCCCAAATTTATGAACTGGTGGCACAGACAGTTTCTGAAAAGACTGTGTATGTACTGGACATAGCTACCTTGCTCTATTGTGTCTTATTATTCTGAATATAATATTCCACAATCTTAACCTTGCTTTTGTAATAGGACTTTGAAAACCAAAAACTGTATGGAAACAGATGCTTCCTCTGTATTCTTTGAGAGGTGTTCTTTTAAGAACTTGTTCTTCTAGACAGCTGTCTCTTACTTGGGCTTCCCAGGTGGCTCTAGTGGTAAAGAACCCACTTGCCAGTGCAGGAGTTGTAAGAGATAAAGGTTTGATCCCTGAGTCAGGAAGATCCCCTGGAGAAGGGCATGGCAGCCCACTCCAATATTCTTGTCTCTTACTTGGAAAAGTATCTTTGCTAAAGAAAAAATTCTACAAGTGTCAAGTGAAGTTTTTTTAATGGGTAGTGTATCCATAATGTTGTTAGGTTTTTCTTTAAAGTATAGAGTTTTTATAATCTCTACTTAATAGCATGTCTCCAAAATAAAGATAACCTCTGGCAGAAATAGGGTTTTTTGTTGGTTGGTTTGGTTTGGTTTCTGGTATAGTTCGTTGTTTTTACTTCTGCTGTCTGAGTATGTTTAAAATGTGTTTCGTTTTCCTTGCCCTTCTGAATGTGTTTTGTGCTGTTTCCAAACGTGTAGCTGGCAGGACCTAATATGTCGGATGGCCGCATCCGTGAAGGAGCAGTCCACAAAGCCAATCCCACTGCCCCAGCCGCCACCGTGCGAGTGAGTGTGCCTCTGCTCCTGAGTGGCATCAGAAAAATGATGGATGATTCTTAACATTTTGTTGCAGTGATCTTTAGGCACCTTGTGAGGCTAAAAGGTTATTTATTTATTTTTTCTTCTGCAGAGGAGACAACGATGAAGAAGAACCTCCAAAATTAAAAGTGGAACATCATGACATTTCAGTCACTGGTCTGCAGAGTCCAGGTAAACTGTTTGTCAAAGTTAACCTGGAAGAAAGTAGTCTACATGCTAGTTAATAAAATGTGAAGAGACTCTTAACTGCTTTGGTTTATGCAGGTTCTGGCATCTGCCGTTCACTTTAACAGACTTTGCTCATGCGCCTTCTGTGTCATCATAATGCCACACTAAGTGCATGCATTTTACTTCGTGGACAGTCTCTGTAGCTCATGTGGTTATTTTTTTCCAAATATTTTTCTGGGTGCTTCACATTAAAAGTTTTGCTAAGATGTATTCTACTTTCTCTATTCCATTGAACAGACAGAGATTTGGGATTAGAGTCTCCTTTAATGTCATCAAAACCTCAGTCTCATTCGCTGGGTACCTCTGGGAAGTCGGAAGTAGATGACCTCTTTGTGGCTGAGAGACAGTTTGCAAAGGAGCAGCATGCAGACGGGACACTAAAGGAAGTCGGAGTGAATTATCAAATCACAATCCCAGATCCACACTTGCCTGGCTCGGAAGAACGGTGGGCGCTGGATGCACTAAGGAATTGTAAGTTCTATTCATACGTTAGCACAGATATACTTATTAAGCACGAGAGTTCTATAATGTACTATGCAACCATTTAGGGAGAGTCAAGAAAGTATAAACTATGAATTTTCCCTTCAAGAATTTTACGATCTAGTTTGGAAGATGACAGAAAACTTTCCCCTACCTTCTTAAGTTTTATAGGTATGTCAAAATTGATCTGGTTTGAGTGACCAGAGAAGGGAAGCATTAGAAAACAAGAGAGCTGTGATTACTTTCCTAAAGAATGGGTAAGACTCAAAATAGGTATTTATTAACAGGAGAATAAATAGAAGTCATTCAGATAAGAAGAATGGTAGGACCAACAGCAAAAAGGCTAAACCTCTGGGGGTGTTCAGAGAGAAGTGAGTAGGGCAGCTGGCCTGTGTGGGAGACCACACAAGCTAAAGGAGTTGTGGGATAGGGTTAGAAAGCTGGAGGACACTTTGTGGAGCCCAGCTGTTGTGGACCCTGAAGACTAGATTGAAGGGTGGCACCCCATGGAGTTTTGAGGACTATTTCAAGCTACAGATATTCTTCTGTTTTTCTTGTGGATACTGTAATATTCTTCACCGCAGTCCATTCTTCACACACACACACACACACACAGATGCACAACTGGGTGGTCCTTGCCGCTCTGTTAGCTATCTGCCCCCCTTTCCAGCCTGGTTGAGAACCACTGGTGTAGACAGGAGTGCATCACATGTCTCAGGTGTACTGGAGGAAGGGAAAAAGGCTGGCTGCAGAGAAAGAACCATTTGAAGTTTTTAAGCTGGAGTGTATGTATTAGTAATGAGAAAGAATACTCTGGCTGAGAGCTGCAGAAGGATTTGAATGGAAAGAGGATTGGTGTGGTCTGGGCTTGAGGCTAAATGGGTTTGGACTAGAATGGTGGAATGGTGTTAGAGAAATAAAATTGAAGTGAGGAACCAACAAATACGTAAAACAATTGACTTCTTTGGATGTGAAGACAAAGGAAGGGGAATATTTATAGATAATTTCAGTTTTCTTATCAGAAATAAAAATTAGAAAGGACTGCCACTGCCCACTGCTACACTTTCTTTTCTCCTCCTTTCCTTTGCCATAGATTGTGGGCTCAATTTTAAAACATATTGAGATGTAGGTAATGAATGGCAAGCCGTTTAAGAGGAAGGATGAGCAGGAGGTTGGAATTTTAAGACTGGAACTTTGGAGGAGGTTAGGGAGAATGGTGGCTCTGAGTATCAAAGCCATATGAATTCATAGCATCTCTCAGTGAGTAACTGCAGAACAGAGAGACAGAGGGTCAAAGACCCAAACCCATGTGGAGACTTTATTTAAAGGGAAGACAGAAATTAAGGTAGTTGAAAGTAGGGAATTGGTCAAGTCATTTAAGACTTACTTTATTCTAGACTCATTGAGTTAACAGTGGTAATGATTTCTGATGGTTTCACTAACATTGTTCCACTGACCCTCTCATTGAGTGGCCTCACAGCATACACTGGCCCATTTAAAATTAAATTGGTTCTGTTTTCAGCAACCTAAGGAAGCTGTGTTACTTAGGTCATTTTTAAAAACTAATAAATATTTCCTTATCCTTTGAAATTATGCATGGTACCAAACATTGGAATTAAATTTACAGGCCAGCTTTTTTTTCTTTGTCACCATTTAAGGAGATTCTTTGGGTTATTATAGATGATAAAATTAATGTTCTAATAAAATTAGAAAAAGTAATGCCTATGTAGATAGTGTCTGTTTCTGGAAAAAGCAGAACTTTCAAATTCTTTTGTTCAGATTAATACAGCTTTTCTACATCCTTTTAAGAAGTACCTTGGGGGTATTATTCCAGTTATATAGAAGAAGAAGTGGAGGCAGGCATGGTATTGATTATTTAACAGTTTTAAATAGGAGAATAATAGGAAAATCTCCATTGAGAATTCTTCAAGTTTTTTTTTTCTTGTCTAGTTTAATGTTAAATTTTCTCTAGATGGTGTTTTATTTCATTTTTCAAACCAAACAAAAAATGATTGTGTGAAATTAATGTTTTTTATTGTATGTTAGTAAAAAGGTACTGGCTTTAAGAGAGAAATTATAATTCCTCTAATTTAATTCTGTCTGTCTGAGGTTATGTGAATGCATGTGTTCTCCCCACTTCCTAAATCTTCTAGTGGGTTTGTTGAAGCAGCTGCTGGTACACCAGCTGGGCTTGACTGAGAAGAGCACTCAGGAAGACTGGCCACATTTTCCAAGATGCAGGACAGCCTCTCTGGGGGTGCAGGCAGACAGTGGAACCCAGAACCCTGAAAATATTAAGGCCTGTCATCCTGTTGAAGCACAGATGCCCTTTAGAACTGGAACTGGTGACATTTCAACTTGTTACAGTCCACGGACTTCAACTGAATCTTCTGCTCCACGGGATTCAGTAGTACTGGCATTCCAAGAGAGCCAGGCAAGTGACATTTTAATAATGGACCACATGATTATGACCCCAGAGATGCCTCCCTCAGAGCCAGAAGGGGGTCTTGATGAGAGTGGAGAGCACTTTTTTGATGCCCGTGAAGCACATAGTGATGATAATCCATCAGAAGGTGATGGAGCAGTTAAAAAGGAAGAGAAGGATGTTAATTTGCGCATCTCAGGCAAGTTCCTTTCACATTTAAACTTTGATTTCGATCGTCGTTATTTGTCCTGAGTGCTGAAATCAATGTCGCTTGGATATCCGTGTATGTGTTATTGTATGTGTTATCTCACGTGTGTGCCTGTGTGTCTGTGTATAGTGTTTGTTCTTTCATGCAGTAAATACTGTCTCGACTCTATGCTGGGCCCCATCCTACGTCCTGGGAGATGGAACAGTGAATAAAACACAGAAAAATTCATTCTTCTCATGAAGCTTCACCACCACTTGGGGAAAGAGTAACAATAAATAAGTTACCAAATAAACAGATGTCAGATAGTAAGGATGATACAGAAAAATAAGTCATACTGAGGGGCGCAGACAGTAAGGAGGAAGGACAGGGTGGTCAGGGAAGAAGGCCTCTCATGAGGTAGTACTTGAGCAGAGACCCAGGGGAAGGGGAGGAAGATGCTGTGTGGGTGTCCAGGAGTAGAGAGTTCCAACAGAGGAGGTGAGCACACAGTCTGCGAGGCCAGAGCAGGCGTTCTGTGGTTAAAGAGCACAGGCTGTGGGAGAAAGTGGTGAGAGATGAGGCCAGGTAGGTATTTGACAGGGAAAGTGGTCATAAGATCATACAGGGACTCGGTAGTTTTCAGCTTTTAACTTGTAAAATGCTAGCAAACATGAAGTTATTCCAGAATTACCAGGAATGTTTGCTAAGTGTACCTTTAATCTGAAGTAAGAAAATTCTGATGTCCTGAAAACATAACTTGGAAATTTGGGACTTAATGGCCTTTCCCCCTCTTTAATAGCTTTTAAGCTATTTCAGATATTAAAGAATCCTCTGGCAATGCAGGAGACCCCAGTTCGATTCCTGAGTTGGAAAGATCTGCTAGAGAAGAGATAGGCTACCCACTCCAGTATTCTTGGGCTTCCCTAGTGGCTCAGCTGGTAAAGAGTTTGCCTGCAATTCAGGCCACCTAGGTTTGATCCCTGGGTTTGGAAGACTCCCTGGAGAAGGAAAAGGCTACCCACTCCAGTATTCTGACCTGGAGAATTCTATGGACTGTATAGTTCATGGGCTTGCAATGAGTCAGACACGACTGAGCAACTTTAACTTTCACTTCACTAGCTTTTAAAGGTGTCAGCACATCACCCCACATCTATTTTCCGATGTGTTGGAAGTGGTACTAACCTCTTCAACCTGTCCTGTCTCTGTCCGTAGGAACCTATCTGATCCTTGATGGCTATGACCCGGTGCAGGAGAGCTCCACAGACGACGAGGTTGCTTCCTCGTTCCCCCTTCAGCCCGGGGCAGGCATCCCCTCTCTGGACTCTGGACACCAGCAGCAGCCTTCTCCCCAGAATGCTCATTCTGATGGGGCTGTTTCACCGTTCAACCCAGAATTACTGGTCCAGCAGCGCTGGGGAGCTATGGAGGATTCCTGTTTTGAGATCCAGAGTCCCTCTGCTTGTGCTGATTCACAAAGCCAGATCATGGAGTACATTCGTAAAATAGAGGCTGACCTTGAACACTTAAAGGTACCTCGGACTTCATCCTTAGGAATCGGATATAAGAAACACGTTTAACAGAGAGGAAGTGTAGAATGATCAACATGCTGATGTCAGTAACCTCGCTGAGGGTCTAGATTTGTGTGTTTTCTCTGACCATTGTCTGTGAGTAGACCTGGATGAAAAACTAAGGTCGGCGTTGTTTTATCGGGTTACACATCACAAGAGCAGAAAAAGTTGTACTCTATAAACTGTGTGTGTGTATGGCTTTCAAAGTTTAAGGACCTAAATACATTTGGGATGATTGGCTGACCTCCATGAGAAAATGTGAGCAATAAGCTGAGATAGGTGGAGTTTGTGTAGTTAGGAATCTAGGCTGGGAAGTGCCTTAACTTGCCATCACCTATTAATTATCTGTGAATTGTAGGGTGATGTTGATAGTTTCCCAGATGCTGTGACAGAGAGAAATTGTCTCCAGTGGCTCCAGTGGTAATCTAAAGACCTGCCTATGAGTAGGGGTTCTGTAAATGGGCAATTGAAGATGTCACTGTGTGAGCCATCACTGCAGAACTGACCTGTGTGGTCATTTCTGACAACAGGACTCTGTAAGTTTGCCATCCGTAGGCACAGGTACCAGAGCCCAGATGTTTTGTCATGACATTACTTAGAGGTTTTGGGGGCAGAGTTCAAAGTGTTCTTAGTCTCTTAGCTAAAGATTGATCTCCCTTAGTTTTTCTTTCACCTTCATGTGATAGGTTTTCCTTTCTTTGTAGGATTACATATAGGGATGTCCTGTGGCTGGTAAGATTCTAAGAGGCCTTCGAGGGCACATTGGCTCTAACTTAGTTCATGCCACATATGGGATCGTTTTCAGGGTGACTCCAGGGCAGGAGGGAATAATCACCTCTAATAGTTGCCCTCTCCTCTACTTTCTTCTGCATGAGAACATTTTAAGTTATTCACTCAAGGGAGGAACAGGTAAAAGGAAATGAAATTTACTTCTTTTTTTTCCCTATTAACAAAAATTTTAATGATGTTAATGTTAAATTTGACAACTTAGACCTGTAATATACAAAAGCCTTCTTTCCTATTTTCAAAATAAAGTTTTTTTAAGATGATGTTTGAATGAAAAACCTGTGGGTTTTATTTTACAGAAGGTGGAGGAAAGTTACACCATTCTTTGCCAAAGGCTGGCTGGATCAGCCCTCACAGACAAGCACTCAGGTGTGTGAACGCTGTGGGTTTCTGACTCAAGAATCATCCTGCCTGAACAGTCCATTGAATGAAATGATTTATTAGTCTTTAAAGTGAAAACCTTGTGAGATTCTGTTTCATCTCTTAAAAAAAAAAAGATACTTATTTCCGAACATCATGCATCAAGCAGAGGCCACTGTCTACTGACTTGGCTCTTCCTCTCAAAGAGGAGCTGCAGTTGTCAGTCCCCACGCCACTCGCGTTCTGTTGTCCTTCCCCTTTGCAAAAGCAAAAGGCAGAGCTGCAGTGAGGGGGTAAACTGAGGCTCCGTAGCGGTGGAGGCAGGCCCTCCTCGGGTCCTGCTGTGCTTTCCTGTCTCCCAGGGACCACAGATGGTTCCCGTGTTCAGTGCAGCAGTCTGTACTCATTTGCCTTCATTCTTTTGAATGAGACTATTCCGATCCAGAAACAAAGATGTTAACAAGGTCCACAGGTTTCAGATGTATTCTCTGTGTTAATTTTATTTTTATTTATTTTTTTTAATTTATGTATGTATTTTTGGCTGCACTGGGTCTTCACTGCTGCGAGGGCTTTTTTGTAGTTGCGGCGAGCGGAGGCTACTCTCCAGTTGCAGTGCATGGGCTTCTCATTGTGGTGCCTTCTCTCGTTGCAGAGCATGGCCGCTAGGGTGTGTGGGCTCAGTAGATGCCGCTCACGGGTCTAGAGCACAGGCTCAATAGCTGTGGTGCACAGGCTTAGTTGCTCCTCAGCATGTGGGATCTTCCCAGATCAGGGATTGACCCCGAGTCTCCTGCATTGGCAGGCGATTTCTTTACCACTGAGCCACCAGGGAGGCCCTCTCTGAGTTAATTTGAACTCAGTCTTTCTCCTTAATTTGACCTCTACACCTCTTTGTTCTTCCCAGATAAAAGTTAGAGCCACGTGTCCTGGAGGTGACTGCAGGTTGTTGGATTTGAGCACCAGCCTTGTCTCACCATGTCCTGGCTCCAGTGTGGACGCTAAGAGAGAGTGTGACGTGTGATGGAGGATCTGCCTGCAAACACCCTGGGGGAGCCATGCCCTCCGGGGCCCAGAGCAGGACTGGGTCTTCACAGCCTGGCAGCTGCACAAGTCTGTCCGCGAGGGGACATCCGTCCTCTCACCCTGCTCTTCTCACTCTCGGAAATCCATTTTGATTCAGAACAAAAACCAAATGTATAGAGCTTTGGGTGTAGAATATGAAATTTTACTTAGACTTAAGAGAAAGAGAAAATCAGATGTATTTATTTGACTTCATTCCGTATTTGAAAGCACATTTTAATTTTTATTTTGCCATGTTTTGTTTTAATTGAGTAGTGAGAGTTTTAGCCCTTTGTATTTAGTACACCCAAGGATTGACTGCTCCTGAAGCAAAGAGTTCAGGATGGGGTATCAGGAGGTGGCTGGAGAGGTGAAGAGGGGGAGGGAGTGGGCAGAGGAGGGAGGAGCATGAGGTCTCTACCGAATGATGTCCCGTGCCCTCTGCTGTCCCGGAGGCTGCTCGTCTGAGGGTCCCCTCAAAAGCGTACTCAAAAGTCCTCTGCTGCGACTCCTCCGAGCAGAGGACTTGAGCTTTGTGCTCCCAGGTGCGGGGCTTCCTCCCACCCGAGGCCAGCACCTCTTCTCTGTAGCTGGGATCTGCTCCCGATGAACAGGAATCCTCAATGTACTAAATAGCAGGCACTTGAAAATGGGTGTGTTTTCTTCTATCGTCTCCTTTTCTGTTGAGGGTTGGGATTTGGGAGGGAGAGGAAAGCAAATTTTATTTTCTTGACTATAAATTTGTTATCCTTGGTATTGTTTCATTTTTATAATTATACATTAGACCTTGGCACTTGTGTAAAATAATCCCTGCCAGCTGAGCAGGAAGCGAAAACAAGCAGAGATGCTTCAGGTGGTGGCAGGGGTGGGGGCTGCTGAGGAAGGGTGGGATGGGAGCGGGTGAGAGTGTGGGAAGGCTATGTAACTGAATCACTACTGAGTTGAACAATGGCTTTCATGAGCCACGGGTACTGCTGATTATAAGGCCAGTAAAATTTTAGTACCTGGAGGTTTGACTCTGATTTTTGCACTGATGGTGCCAAAGGGCTCTTAGAGTTTGAGAAGAGAGCCAAGGGTGGAGTGGAGAAGGATGCGGTGGAGAAGGCAGAGCTGCTCCAGCCAGCTCCAGAAGCACATCCTCTGACTTCACTGCTGGAGCTTTTTCCACACTGGTGCATGACTGACCTTAAAAATTGCAGACCAGAACATACACTGGATACTGCAGGCAAGGCGTTGGGAACTGCCTGCTCTAGAATGAATAGTAGCCCTGGCAGCACCCTCCAGAGGATACATGTTTCAGAACTGCAACTTGAGAACTCCCTTCAGTTCTGTTGGCTTTCTGTGGTTTTCTTTGTGCATCAGGTATATATTAATGTGTTTTGAAGTATTTTTGCCAATCAAAAATGAAATCATTTGTCAAATATTACAATTCTGTTAATACACAAGGAGTTGATCCACTGCTCATGTCTTTCAGTAGTACCCTCTGAACTCTGTGGGTAGTTAAGATGTAATTTTGCTCTCCCCTGCCATCCCCTCACCATCTGCCCCAAAATATATATATATATACATTATATATATAATATATATATAAAATTTCCCCCCATCATAAGTGGTAAGGATTCCCAACTGCGTTTATAAACACCACTACAACTTAGCAAAGCTCATCTATGTCCAGATTCTTGTTTCTGTCTTTCCAAAAGTGATCTGTGTTTTTAAATAGACCAACTTGGATCGTTGGACCTCATCTATAAATTAGAATTTTATTTTGATTTATAGCCCAAGTATAAATTAAAATGGGATTAAAAAATTTAGAAGCAGAATCTAATATATAAGTAAAGCTTGGGACTTGAACTTTCTGTATCTCTTAAGAGAAACAAGTAGAAACCAAATGGTTACATTGTGCTGCTGGAAATAATGTAGTCACTCCCAACTAAAAGGGGTACCTGTAGTTACTTGACACTAATACCATCAGTGGGCAGTTAATCAGAAGAAAGGTAAATACAAATAGAACTTTCATCTTAACTTCAGATAGTACAGGGTCATTGAATAATTCCCTAGCACTCATTTATTTAAGAAGATTTGTACGTTAGCAGAGTTTTAGTTTCTCTTCTGGTTCAGCCAACCCCTTGTCCTTAGCAACTGTTTGCTTTTCCTTTTCCTGAAGTTTAACCTCTCCTTGGAACAAAAACAGGGCTAACTGGAAAAATATTTTGACTGTTGCTCTAGTACCTCCAAATAAATTCGTATCTAGATCTTCAAATGAAGCCCCCAAGTGAAATCTAATTCTGAAAAGATTCCACGATTTTGAGTTTTCTTTTTTATCTCACCAGCCTCATGTCTTCCTCCTCCTCCTCATCCTGGCCTCCCATGCTCTCCTTTTATTTTTATTTTTTCCCTTTTGTCCATTATAATCACATCCATCCTACTTTGATACTATACCTGCCTTTCAGGACAATGGAATTAGGTAATCTCTTTTTGGGTGAGACTGATGACCATCAAAGCCGTTTTCTCAAAGTTGGTGACTGAAGTTGGAATCAACTTCCATGTGGAAAGATCCAAGGGCGGTGGACAGAGCCACCTTCCCAGAGCAGGAGAGCTGGTTTTAGCTATCGTGACCTGCCGTGACCCTGTGCTCTTTCCCGTGGCCGTAAGGGATCCCTTGCTATTAAGTGGCAGATTACGTTTGAGGTGTCTCTTTCCTTTTCAGAGAACAAAGTTCAGCAAGGCAAATCAATAAACCCCAAAGTGTTGTAATTTAAAATCATGATCACTGCCCTAGAAGTCATATATTTCGTGTACTTTAAAACCAGCTATGAATAACTTGGACTGCTTGGGTTATCTTTGGCTATTAGGACGTGAACTGTAACTATTTATTATAATATGCTACAAAAAAGGTGCTTTTTTGCTTTCTTTTCCCTGAAACAACTTTGATCGACCGTTAGAAAGGATGAGTCCCTCTCAAAAAATTTTTTTGTTAATTTGTCCTTGGAGGAGGGTGGGGAGCCAGTGTGATAGTAAAGGAGAAAAGCCCACTCTTCCCTTATTTTTGAAGCTAAAGAAAACAATTATGCCTACTGTGAGTTGTCTTTTGCTCGCATACTTTTTTCTTTTTGATATCATTAAATTCAGTGTATTATGTGGAGCTTCTGTATTTCAAACTGGAAGCAGTCTTCTTTGAAGGTGGTATATGATGTAATTTTGAGCTACAAGAGCTTTGGTCAGTCTCCTCCCCTATATATCACAGGGGGCAAGGTTCAAAACTGTGTTCAGAGGACCTCAAGATAGAAAATTAAGCAGGACCTTCCAGTCATCTTTCTGCTGGCTAACTTTTTATTCCCTAGAATTACAATTCCTCTTTTAAATCTTTTTTTTTTTTTCCTCTGACTCCTCCACCACTTTTCAAAGTGATCTGCATAATTATTCTTTCCTCAAGAAAAGAGTTCCTTTGCCTTGTTCTTCTCCACTGGTACTGATGGTTTTGAAAATAAACTGGTAGGAAAAAAAAGTGTACCTCCTAGAAGGAAGCCCTGCCCGCCATTTCCAGGTGCCAATGGCTAAGCAGGTGTGCCGCAAACATAACTGTAACTTGTGCACACTCTGGGTCACTCTTAATCAGCCTCTTCCTACTAGAGCATTTTATTTTCCTTGTTCACCGTACAATCATGTACTACTCTTTAACAGAAATTACTTTTAAAGAAATCTGGAACTATCTTAAAAAAAAAAAAACTTTATTAATAATCATGTATTTTTACTGATCACATTTTGAAATGCCTAAAAGACTTTATTGTTCTAATTATCCAGATGTACCTTTGTAAAATAGCTCTTTTATGAATTAGCTGATAAGGCTGTATGTTTCTGGAACAAAATATTGGTCATCTAAAAACTCTGTTTTCTGGGGTCTGGGAAAATAGAAGAATGAGAATTCAAATATTAAATATGCTTAAAGGAACCAAGTATGTGACTTTTTATTTACATTCCTGTTGATTTGTCTTATTCAAGTTATCTTAGAGAAGTTTTGACACCAAGGAGGCCATAATTAATCTCACTGGCGGTGACTGTCAGGCATCTTCTACTGGTCAGAGCATCTTTACTAGTGAGGCAGCCAGTGGACCTCTGTAACATGTAAACTTCCGTGGGGACACTCACAGCTGGAATTGCCCCAGCATCTGGGGCAGTGTTGTTTGGGTTTTTTTTTTTTAACAGTTTTAGTGGGATATAATTCATTTACTGTACAATTTACTCATTTAAAATGTACAATGATTTGGGGCCTATTACATTATTATTTTTTAATGGTAGTAAAATATATATAACATAAAAACTTTAAATGTACGTTAGTGGGGTAAATGGAGCAGCCTTTATGGCTTACTTAAAGGTAACTTTGGTTTAATGCTACCCTAAATGAAGTAAGACGTCTTTATTACCATTCCTATCCCCGGTGTTGGACTTCCTAAACTACCAACCATTTCTATGCTTTTATGGATCCCATTTCAACTCTTTCATTTCAAAACCTCAAGTTTTAGGCTTTGGGGTATGTTGGTTTCGACATAGAGGTGTAATTTGATTTATTCTTCATATATTTTAGTTTCCAGTTATTTAGCCTGTGTTTGATAGATCTACTAAGCATAATAATAAAAAAAAAATCAGTGGAGTTCTTGGTGGCCTAGTGGTTAGGATTCTGGCTTTCGCTGCAGTGGCCTGGGTTCTGGTTCAGTCCCTGGTTGGGAAACTGTGATTGTGCAAGTCGTGTGATGCCGCCAAAAAATAAATAAATAAAAATGCTTAGTGTTTTGTAGATCCTTTACTTAAACCTTAAAAAGTTAAGTCAGATGTACTTGCAGCAATTAACCTGTTTGTATAAGCTCTGCTTATAAACATAACTGATAGAAGAAATAAATACCCATACCTTCTTACAGAAATGGAGAAGGTCAAACTCTTGTCTTTGCATGTGAGCATTTACTTCCACCTTTTGACTGGTTCACCAAAGTTTTAATGCCAGCTTGAAAGATAAGAGGATCTGTCCTCTTAAAAAATTTACTTCTCAATTAAAACTTTATATCTTCCCACTATGACGAAAGTTGTGAAACATTACAGATAATTAGCTAGATGTAGGTGTTTTCCTTTTTTTTTCTGTAATGTCAAGTATAATTCTAGATGCTAATTAAAAACACTTCTTGATTTTAGCTGTCAGGGAATATGATTGTTTTGCCACCTATTATTACTAGTGAGACATCATCATTCCCTGGGCATCAGCCAAGGTCTTGGTTTGAAATTATTTAAGGTAGGTGTAGCTCTTTCTATTCCAATCTTTCCCCCCATTTGATTAGGGTGCTATTGGAACTATAAGTCTTCCTTTACAGAATTTTATTTTAGAGGATCCTTTTTTTTGTATATGTGACCACAGGGATGGGGCTTCCTGAATACATTCTGATCAATAACAATAATTAGGGTACATATTGGTGATCTTTTCTTCTCTCTGTATATTTTAAAATTTATTTTAATTGAAGGATAATTACAGTATTATGGTGGTTTTTACCACACATCAACATGAATCAGCCATAGGCATACATGTGTCCCTTCCATTCTGAGCGCCCCTCTCACCTCCCTCCCCACCCCATCCCTCCAGATTGTAAGAGCACCAGCTTTGGGTGCCCTGTGTCATACGTCAAACTCCCACGTGGTGATCTTTTTAAAAATTTTGGAGAAATATCAATACAGAGAAATTTTTCTGCTGTCTTATTATTTTAAATATTGAAGGCAGCAGGATATAATGTGGCAGTTCGCAATCTTTTTGACCTCAGAACCACTTCATAACGCTTAAAAATTATTGAGGACCTTATGGAGGAACTTAGGTTCATGTAGATTATTATAGCTATCAATATTATTAGAAGTTAAAATGAGAAAATGTATAAGAAGTGAGAAAAGCAATAACAATTCATTCTAAAATAATGATAAACCCATCACATGTTTTTATGAAGAATTCCTGTATTCCACAATAAAATTGTAAGAGCATTTAATCTCTAAGCTCTGCCATAATAGAAGGTAACTGAATCCTAGTATCTAGGTCTGTGTGCAGTCTAGTATAATACATTGTTTTTGTTGAAGTAGATGAGGAAAATGTAGCCTCACCCAGACATACATTTATAAAAGGGAAAATGAATAGCTTTTTCAGATAATTTTAGATATTCTTTTTTGATAATACACTAAAATTTGATAAGTAGTGTTTTTTTTAAACAGCTGCAGTGTGGAGTCTGAAGTCCTATCAATGAAATTGTTATACTTTATTATGCTCAAATCCATCAATCCATATAATACTTTAAATGTGTCAAGAATGGAATGTTTTCCCATGCATGATTTTGTAATAGACTGTATTGATCATTTGGAAAATATTGGTTTACCACATTATTCAGGTCTTCAAATGTTAACACATTTCTTTCTGTATGTCAATCACACTTGTTAATAACAACAGCCAGTCTCATCAGAAAAGTCTCAGTTTCCAAAGTTTTTAATTTTTGCTTGAAAGCTCACATTTTATCATTGGCAACAAATGCAGTTGTTTTCCTCCTGATAACAGGCTCACTTTTTCGTTTTTGAGAAAATATCTGCCAAATATGCAAATCTGAATAGCCAACCTGTCATTCTTTCAAGTTCAAATAGTCTTCCATTTGGGGAAAAAAAAGTGGCTTATCTAGCGTCCAACTCAAACAGTTGCACAAGTCCTAATACTTCTCCAGACACAGTTGTGGTGCTTTTGTGTGTGACAGAGGTGCTTTATGCATTTTTCTCATTTTGTCTCAGAGTTTTCACAAGGTATGTACTCAAGGAGTGTGATTTCATAAAGTTTTTAAATTGTTATGGCTTCATCAAGGGCATTCCAAAGAGAAACTGGCCCTGTTAGTACTGTACAGGAGTGGCAGGAACACAGGGATTCTTAGTAAAATTTGGCGTCGCTGCCTGGATTTCGGCTAAGACCACCAGCAGATTTCCGCTCCGTTGCTTTTGCACCATGAGTGCAGAGTTAACAGTGGAAAGGCAAATGGTGTCTTAGTAGTTTCATGAAAACAATTTTGATTCCTGGACCCTGTGAAAGGGTCTTGGAAGCCCTGAGGGCTTGCAGACCATACGTGCAGAATTGTTGATGCAGTAAAAAGGGCCTGGGTGTAGATGATCTGGGTTCATTTCCAGCTCTTCTCCTTACTTGCTGTACAATCTTGAGTAGATTACTCTTTCAGTTTCCACTTTGTAATCTGTAAATTGGGGTGGAAAAAACTTATCCTGGGCTTCTCTCATGGCTCAGATGGTAAAGAATCTTGCCTGCAAGGCAGGAGACCCAGGTAGGATCCCTGGATCAGGAAGATCCACTGGAGAAGGGAATGGCTACCCACTCCAGTATTCTTGCCTGGAGAATTCCATGGACAGAGCAGCCTGGTGGGCTACAGTCCATGGAATCACAAAGAATTGGACACAACTGAGCAACTAACATACAACACTTATCCTAAGAGAGCTGTTAGAGGAATTGGTAAATGAGAAATTATGTGATTGGTGTCTCCAATTTTTTATTCATTGTAGGATTTAGTACTTAAAGCAGGAAAGGTGAAAAATGATACATTTAGAAAATGTAAATGTATTTTACCAATGTAACCATATTTCATGTTTTATAATGGTTCTGTGTATCTAAGCCCTAGGTTCTTAAGGTGTGGTGTGTGTGTTTATTTTTAAAGAATTGGTTGCTGACCTCTAATAATAATATACTTCTTTACTCCAATTGTTCTTCTAAATGTAAAGAAAAAAAATCTGCAGTTTTAGAGAAACCTATTTATTGGAAGCCTGTATATTATGCTGTTTTGATGCTCCTATTATAGGGGGTGGATTGTGGTGGTGGATGTTGCACAAACTTCAGTAAATCATATGGGATGAGTGGTTTTCATCTTGTCTCCTATATGCAATGTGCTAGGATTGAAGTTAGGGTTACTACTTGGGTTTATCTTCCAGTTAAAGCTAGATCGTGGTGGTTTTGAAACATGTTTATTCTCAAAAATACATGAGCTGCTCTCATTCTTTTAATTAATGAGAGACTGAGTTGTATTGTGGTTATTGAATGAGAGTCTTATGTTTTTAAAAAAACGCACTGATGGTCATGTCTAAAAACCATGGATTATTTTCACATGAAAATCATGATAGTACTTTGAGATGAACTTTCTGGAGAACACAGATCCTATAGCGCACATATCATGGCCTCCAGTCCATGGTGTGGCAAGGTTTCTGAGAT
>NW_011495071.1:9879401-9884260 GCF_000754665.1 Bison bison bison
ATTTCTCTCTACCTTTCGTCCTATCCATAAGGAGAGGGCCATACATATGGCCCGGAAGCAGGACTACAGCAAACCTGAGTTCTCTCCACTCCCTGCTCTGTTAGCTGGTTATCTAAGCTAGAATAAGTTCCTACCTTATCTGGGCCTCTGTTTTCTCAGCTTTCGCTGAGCAAGTCTGTGAAATGGATTACACCGAAACATAGAGACAGCTTACCTCTTGCTTACTAGCTATTCTCAGGGAAGCTCTGTCCTTTCCCCACTGCATATGTTGTTCCAAATCAGTATAATTTTAGTATCATTCACTGGAGTCTGTCCTGGACGTTTCTTTTTCTTCTGTTCTTTGGAGTATTTGTCTTGTTATTTTATCTGATAGCTGCCTCTAGTTCAGTATTACCTGTAGTCTGATGAAGTGAAATCATCATTTTAATTTTGTCTGGATCTCGCTGCCAGTTTATGATAAATTTGGGGCTTTTCTCTGAAAGATCTGACATTCCCGGTTCAGAGGAGACTTTCTGAGCAGGCTGAGGGGAGACTGATAGATCTTATCTCCATCTCAGCTCATGTCCTGAGCCATTACTTATTCTGGGAGGCTCATGAAATTTACAGAATTTTTAAAAGTTGAGTGCCCATAACATGAGCTAGCTGGATTGATAATTCAGCAAGCAAATGTACTACCAGAAAAACTGGTCCAGCCAGCAAGGATGAGTCCCAGAGAACTTGGAAGCTTTCATGCAATCAAATATTTATAAACTAACAAGGATAAAACTGTTCTATGCAATGCCACCTACTGAAAGTAAAAGACTCAAATATTCTTAACTTTTTTTTCCCTTTTAGAAATTGTGTACTTTGGGATACATTCTAATCTGCTTGGCAGTCAGTGACATTTAGCTGCAATACATATAGAGCCTGATGCTTGCTTGTGGGAGCAGGGGGAGGGGGACAAGTATTTCCATTCTAGGAGGAGTGTGTGTGAAAGGCTCTGAATCTTCAAACATGAGTTGTGATTGATTAACGGATAGTTCCAACTTTCTTCTTCCTCTTTTGGGAAGATCTGAGCAGGAATCTTTCTACCCTGAGCCAGAATAGCTTGGCAGCAGCAGCTAAAGAGTTGATTGATAAATTGGTGAACTTAGTCCCAGCTTTGTTTCAGAAAACAAAGACTTGGAGGAGCAGAGTGTTTGAAATGGCTTCAGGAAAAAAAATAAAAGCTAGGCCTTAGGGGAGGGAGGCTAGGGATCAAGTTCATTTATGGTATTTGTTATGAGGGCCTGTGATTTTTTTCCTTTCAAAATATCTTTTTTTTTTTTTTTTTTTTAATTTTTTTTTAAGATTTATTTGGCTGCACTGGGTCTTAGTTGTGGCACACAGGATATTCGTTACATCATATGGGCTCCTCCACTGTGAACATGCTCATTAGTGGTGGCATACGGGCTCCAGAGCACATGGGTTCCGTTGCTCCACAGCATGTGGGATACTGGTTCCCCCACCAGGGATGGAGCCCATGTCCCCTGCATTGCAAGATGGATTCTTAATCACTGGGCCACCAAGGAAGTCCCTCAGAATGTCTTTTTGATCTAGCCTTGCTCTTCTCCCATTGTAGCCGGCTCACTTTGCCATGCTTGTGAGCGTCTAAAAACACTGTGAGAACCGCCTTCTCATGCTCTCCCGTCTGCCACAGGCAGCTACCCATCTGGTTTCCCAACAGCACTACCCTCATCACAACACTTGACCTGCCCAAGAGACTACGATGGCTTCACCGTTACTGCTCTACTGAGGTTAAACTCTGCTTAGTGTCTGAGATGTTCATGGTTTATCCACTAGCCTTATTCCCCTTTACTGCCCACGATAAACCTGCTTCTCCAGGAAGGTTGGCCTCCTCCCCATCTTCCTCATCTGGCATCCAGGTCCTGCCTTCGCTTCATTGTCTGAAATGCACCTGGTCCTCCTCTCTGTATCTTCAGCTCCCCCTTTTCAGTTCCTGAAACTGCTAGTTACTGTCCCCTTCCCCCAACTCTTCCTGAGATTGTGGTTTTTCCCTTGTATCCACCTGCCCCCGCCCCCATTTCCAGTTAGAGGATGTGTGTTTTCAGGGGCCAGATTATAAACATAAGGGCTTCACCATGAGTGTGAAAAGAACAGCTACAGTTTATTAGAACAAACTATGGGATCAGGTGGGCTTCCCAGGTAGCACTAGTGATAAAGAATCCACCTGCCAATGCAGGAGATGCAAGAGACACAGGTTCTATCCCTGGTTCGGGAAGACCCTCTGGACAGAGGAGCCTGGTGGGCTGCAGTTCCCAGAGCTGGCGAGAGTGGAACACAGCCGAGCAATTAAGTACATGCATGTGCACACAGGATCAGGTGCTGCACGCTTTATGTATGTTACCCCTAATCTTAGCAGGCACCCCAAGAGCTGGGTGTTTCTCTCCTGTTTTAATAGGTAGACAACTGAAGCTAGTGGTGATTGTGATGTTCCCAGAGGAACAGCCAGAATTCAAGGCAAGATCTGTCTTCCACCAAACCTTGTCTTGACCACCCCCCTGTGGAAATAACTTGTCCTTGAAAGTATTTACAATAAAACACTGAAAAGACAAATACATGAATATCACTTTTCTATCTTTCTCCCTTACTAAATTGTGGTTACTTAAATTGGACTAAGGTAGAATTTTGCATGTCATTTAAGGTGTTTGATCTTGGCAGTGGTTTGGACAGAGTTGAACATAAAGATGAATTCAGCAACTGAATTACACTGAGTAATACAGAGTAGGAAAAGGAGAGTTAGGAGTCAGAGAGACTAAAGGAAGGCTACTGCAATATTCAACAGAGACTTCAAATTGGTTAACCAACAGAATGGGGAGAAAATGGTATAGTTAAGGTAGAATTTACAGATGTTGGTATGCAAATTAATAAGAAACATACAGGAGAGAGAGAAGCTTTTTTTTTTAAGAAAAAAGACAGTTTTGAAAACTTACGGTTACCAAAGGGGAAAGGGAGAGGGATAAATTAGGAGGTTTGGATTAACATATATGCACCTCTATATATAAAATAGGTAACCAACAAGGCACAATGGTAAAGAATCTGCCTGCCAATGCGGAAGACACAGCAGACATGGGTTCAATCCCTGGGTCAGAAAGATCCCCTGGAGCAGGAAATGGCAACCCACTCCAGTATTCTTGCCTGGAAAATTCCATGGACAGAGGAGCCTTGGTGGGTTACAGTCCTTGGGGTCACAAAGAGTCAGACACTTCTGAGCAACTGAGCATGCAACAAGGACCTACTGGATAATAAAGGAAAATCTACTCAGTATTTTGTAATAACCTAAAAGGGCAAAGACTCTAACTGAATCATTGTGCTACACACCTGAAACTAACACAATATTGTAAATCAACTACGCCTCAATTTTGAAAAAAAGAAAAAAGGGACTTCTCTGGTGATCCACTGGGTTAAGACCACCATTCCACTGCAGGGGGCGCGGTTTCAATCCCTAGTCACAGAACTAAGATCCAGCGTGCCGTGTAGTGTAGCCGAAATAAAATTTAAAAACACACATTAAAAAAAGATTGTTTTGGGACTTCCCTGGTGGTCCAGTGGCTGGTTCTCTGCTTCCAATGCAGGGGGCCCAAGTTCGATCCCTGGTCTGGGAACGTGTCACAACTAAGACCTGGAGTAGCCAAATAAATAAGAAAAGTAAATAGTTTTTTCAAAACTGTTTCATGGACCTATGAGCCTGGTATTGCCATTAACAGAAGTCAGGACTCAGGGAGGAGAGGATGGCTTTGTGGGGAAAATTTGTTAAACGGGGCTGTAGGCAGGAATATGTCAACTAGGGGATGTCCACCAAGAAGCTGCAAATACAGTCCCAGAGCTGATTGAGTTATCCATGTGAGTTGTCCCAGCTGGATTAAGGTCAGGAGCCTTGTGTTCATAAATTCTCAGAGTTAAAAGTACTGAGTCCGTCAACTGATGAATGGATAAACAAAATGCCATATTCATATGACGGAATGTTCTTTAGCCACAAAGAGAAATGAAGTATTGATACATGCTACAACATGACAGACTGGAAAATGCTATGCTAAGTGAAGAAGTCAGTTACAAAAGACCATATTTTGTAGGATTCATTTATGAAATGTCTAGTATAGGTAAGTCCCTAGAGATCGAAAGTAGATTACTGGTTGCCAGAGGCTGAGGGGTAGGTATAATGCTAAGTGTATGAAGTGATTAAAATATTCTAGATTTCTTTGTGGTGATGAAAATGTTCTAGGAGTTCTACGATAGTGGTGATAGTTACACACCATGCAAATATGTGAAAAACCATTGAATTAAACACTTTATTTTTAAAAAAATTTTTATTGGAGTAGAGTTGTTTTACAATGTTGTATTAGTTTCTACTGTACAGCAAAGTGAATCAGCTCTCTCTCTCTCTCTGTATATATATATATGTATATATATATATATATATATCCCCTCCTTTTTGGATTTGCTTCCCATTCAGGTCACCACAGAGCACTGAGTGGAGTTCCCTTTGCTATACAGAGGTTCTCATTAGTTATCTATTTGATGCATAACAGTGTATATATGTCAATACCAATCTCACAATTCATCCCACCCCTCTTTCTCCTCCTTGGTGTCCATACGTTTGTTCTCTACATCCGTGTCTATTTCTGCTTTGCAAATGGGTTCACCTGTACCATTTTTCTAGATTCCACATACATGTGTTCAGAGATCATATCAGTCGCTCAGTCCGACTCTTTGCGACCCCATGAATCGCAGCACGCCAGGCCTCCCTGTCCATCACCAACTCCCGGAGTTCACTCAGACTCACGTCCATCAAGTCAGTGATGCCATCCAGCCATCTCATC
>NW_011495071.1:9884360-9884774 GCF_000754665.1 Bison bison bison
AGATTTTTCTAGAGCTGCTTATACTAAAAGATAATTCTCCCAAGTTATTGATATTTAGAGCAAGCCTGAGTACTTCCTGGACTTCTGTGAATGCTTTTTTTGGAGCTTTTTTGGAACAAGAGCCTAGAACTCAGAGGCTTCATATGCATAAGCCATGATCTAGTTAGTTATGCATAGAAAAAAATAAGGAAGGGGGTTGAGACTCGAGGGACTGAACGTTTGCTTCATTTTTATTAGCTGTTGTCATCTGTTTAGAGTGCGATTGGGAAGATTTTACTCCTGGGTGTTTTTCTACGAGATGCATTTTCCTTTTTAGAATATTTTATGCAGCTTACTTTAACTGAATTTTTATTCTGTTTTCAATAGCTTACAGATATCAATAATAGTGAATGTAAATGATGTCTTTTATATTAG
>NW_011495071.1:9884908-9885152 GCF_000754665.1 Bison bison bison
ATCTTGATTCCAGCTTGTGCTTCTTCCAGTCCAGCATTTCTCATGATGTACTCTGCATGTAAGTTAAATGAACAGGGTGACAATATACAGCCTTGATGAACTCCTTTTCCTATTTGGAACCAGTCTGTTGTTCCATGTCCAGTTCTAACTGTTGCTTCCTGACCTGAATACAAATTTCTCAAGAGGCAGATCAGGTGGTCTGGTATTCCCATCTCTTTCAGAATTTTCCCAATTTATTGCTGTC
>NW_011495071.1:9885994-9898711 GCF_000754665.1 Bison bison bison
TTCTTATCTCTCCTTGCTGTTCTTTGGAACTCTGCATTCAGATGCTTATATCTTTCCTTTTCTCCTTTGCTTTTCGCTTCTCTTCTTTTCACAGCTATTTGTAAGGCCTCCCCAGACAGCCATTTTGCTTTTTTGCATTTCTTTTCTATGGGAATGGTCTTGATCCCTATCTCCTGTACAGTGTCACGAACCTCATTCCATAGTTCATCAGGCACTCTATGTATCAGATCTAGGCCCTTAAATCTATTTCTCACTTCCACTGTATAATCATAAGGGATTTGATTTAGGTCATACCTGAATGGTCTAGTGGTTTTCCCTACTTTCTTCAATTTAAGTCATACATGTGTTAGTATACGATATTTGTTTTTCCTCTGTCTGACTTATTTCACTCTGTAAAACAGTCTCTAGGTCCATCCATGTCTCTGCCAATGGCACAGTTTTGTTCCTTGTTAATGGCTGAGTCATATTCCATTGTATATATGTACTACATCTTCTTTATCCATTCCTCTGCTGATGGACATTTGGGTTGCTTTCATGTCCCAGCTATGAATTGTACACTTTTAAAGGGTGAATTTTATGGCATGTGAATTACATCTTTTAGAAAAAGGAAGGAAAAAAGTATCTTGGAGATCATGTACTCTGTCTCCACACTGAGTGATTCAGTGTCTTCATCCACCCTCTACTTACACTGAAGATGCTTAACCATCTCCTGTCATAGGAAACTTTCTCACAAAGTAACTCAGTCCGTGTTTTTGGACTTCTTACTGGTGTATGTGACACAGCGACTGAGGAACACAGACTGGACATTGGACAGTCCTAGTTCTGCCACTTACTAACTTGCGTGGCGCTGGGCAAGTTAGTTAACTTCACTAAGGCTCAGTGTCATCATCTGCAAGATGAGGAAAGTAATAGTGCCTGCCCCACAGGGTTACACGGAAGCAATGACGCAAGGCAGGGAGAGTGTAGGACACCTGTGCAGAGTCAGCACTCGCTAACTGGTAACACTTAGCTTTTTGTTATCTCTCACCTTCCCTTCATTACAGCACTGAACACCTAGCAAGAGCTCAATGACTACACTTACAGATTTGGTGGTCCCATAGGCCCAAAAGTCTAGAGCACTAGAGGCCATGACACTGCGGGAATAAGCGGTGAAAATGGTTTATTGGTGGTTTTGTTTTTTAAGACTTTTGATAGGCTCTTCTAATGCCTTTACTGTCAGTCAGTCAGTTTCCCAGGAGTTTTGTTTTTCCCTCATGAAGCACATGCACAACGTGGCCAGAGATCTCAGGGGTTTAGGGATCTAAACAACTGCTTGGTGACCCAACAAGGTGCCAGGGGAGCTTGCATTTAATTCTCCCCCAAAGATCCAATAACACTAAGGAGCTGACAGCAGTGCTCTTTAAAGTGCTCTTTATGTTAACATAAAGCAGCCCACCCAAACCTTCCCAATATCCCTACGCTCTTTGGCAATTAAAAGACATACACAGAAAGACAGTTGGTTAAGCATGTGAAAGCAATGAGGAATTGTCTCCTGGATTCTGGTCCTAACCTCAACCTTCTTATCCTTGTTTTGGCAAAGGTTAGACAAGTGCTCTGAAATGATGGGACGCCAAAAGTTGAGACAGGAGACAATTTATGCTGGTTCCATCCTCTAGATTTGGTAACCTTTTACAAGTGGTTTGTTATATTCCGTGTCTAGTGCAGTCCTGGTGTTAGCTGAAGCTATATGGGTAATCTGTATTGCTTCATAAAATACTGTAATAAACCCAATAGTAGCTGCTGCAATAGCTTTGCACCAAGGGAGCATGACTTCCCGCCTCTCATTCTCTCTGCTTCCTACTCCCCAACCCCTTTTTCACTCCCCCCACCAGGCAGCTGGAATAGCCAATTGCCAGTGTTACTTTCAGACAAATAACTCAAATCTCCCCACACAATTTTTTTTTAAGGTTTCTTTTTAAAAAATTTATTAGAGTATAGTTGACTTAAATTGTGTTAATTTTTGCTGTATAGCATAGCAAATCAGTTATATATACACATATATCCACTCATTTTAAGATTCTTTTCTCATATAGGTCATTACAGGGTATTAAGAAGAGTTCTCTGTATTGTACAGTTCAGTTCAGTTCAGTTCAGTTCAGTCGCTCAGCCGTGTCCGACTCTTTGCAACCCCATGAATCGCAGCACGCCAGGCCTCCCTGTCCATCACCAACTCCCGGAGTTCACTCAGACTCATGTGCATCGAGTCAGTGATGCCATCCAGCCATGTCATCCTCTGTCGTCCCCTTCTCCTCCTTCCCCCAATCCCTCCCAGCATCAGAGTCTTTTCCAATGAGTCAACTCTTTGCATGAGGTGGCCAAAGTACTGGAGTTTCAGCTTTAGCATCATTCCTTCCAAAGAAATCCCAGGGCTGATCTCCTTCAGAATGGACTGGTTGCATCTCCTTGCAGTCCAAGGGCCTCTCAAGAGTCTTCTCCAACACCACAGTTCAAAAGCATCAATTCTTCGGCACTCAGTTTTCTTCACAGTCCAACTCTCACATCCATACATGACCACAGGAAAAACCATAGCCTTGACTAGACGGACCTTTGTTGGCAAAGTAATATCTCTGCTTTTGAATATGCTATCTAGGTTGGTCATAACTTTCCTTCCAAGGAGTAAGTGTCTTTTAATTTCATGGCTGCAGTCACCATCTGCAGTGATTTTGGAGCCCCCCAAAAATAAAGTCTGACACTGTTTCCACTATTTCCCCATCTATTTCCCATGAAGTGATGGGACCAGATGCCAGTATTACTTTCAGACAAATAAATCTCCCTACACGATTTTTTTTAAGATTTCTTTAAAAAAATTTATTAGAGTATAGTTGATTTAAATTGTGTTAATTTTTGCTGTATAGCACAGCGAATCAGTTATATATACACATATATCCACTCATTTTAAGATTCTTTTCTCATATAGGTCATTACAGGGTATTAAGAAGAGTTCTCTGTACTGCACAGTGGGTCCTTATTAGTCGTCCATTGTACATAGAGGAGTGTCCCTGCCTGGTATTTTTTTAACTGGTTTGTTTGTTTCCAGATGTCAGGAGTGTGAAGCACTGTTCCAATCAATGGTTTAACCTTCTTGTTGATATTTATTCAGCTCTGTTGAATATCCTCTATTAAACTGAACTCCATGGATGGGAGAGTACATTTGAATCTTTCTCTGTTCTCTGGAGACATCATAATATTTCCTATTATCTGGGGTTATTGTTTTGCTGGGATATTAATGAGCAGTTCCCCTGCTGGAGTTATCACTGCTTCTTCCTGCCTTCAGCCCCCAAACAAACAGTTTTGAATTAACATGGAAACCAAGCTTAATTTCTTGACTCATCTCCTCTGATTTTGAATCTCTTTCTCCGTTTCATGGCCGTTATGGATAATTTGACGCGCCTATCTGTCCGTTTCCTCTGACCCTGGTACTGATAATGTGATTAAACCCTCTGTTGCTTTTCATTTACTTCTCAATCATTTCTGATCGTATGTGCTGTATTTTCTTTATTTGGATCCAAGGTGTAATTAGGAAAGAGAGCTGAACGGAAGATGCCTGTTTTTTTCTTTCTCTCACTGTGGCAATGGGTGAAAAATGCTGTCCAGCACGTCCGGTGGAATACCAACTGCTGTGCGTCTTTGGTAGCACTCCAGGGATGTGTGCAAGTCCAGATGTGTGACGGCAGCTTATTTACCTTACTTGGTGCTTAACGAGATGTTCAGATACTGTTACTCTGAAGCACTGCATCTATTTTTATTATCTAACATTTATTAAATGTCAACCATATGGTCTGTTAAACACAAAGAAGAGCATAGTTCTTCTGCCTGGATGAGGAATCTAGAGTGCATGTGAGTTTAGTTTTAGCCCTAATGGCCAAAATATTTTTTAAAAAAATGTGTAGTGGGCAATGTATGTCATCCTAGGGGAGGTTTTCCAAGTATCTCCTATTAAATTAATAAGCATTAACCCCTGCCCCCCTGGGGATGACATATAGAAATCAAGGTATGAAATAAGAAAGAGAAATAAAATACACTGGGAACTTGCTTTAAAAGTAAGATTGATCTAAAAGAAAGATTTGACTTTTGCTCTTATTTCAAGTGATGGGTTGCATTTTCCAGCTATTTTGGTTTCACCTGCGTTTTTCATTCCACAAAGAATGTTTTGATCTTTTCATCTGGCCCAAGGCAAAATTGGTGGCTTGGTGCTGTTAACAAGGAAAAAACCTGGAACTTGAAGGAACAGGAACTTGGATTGTAGCTCACTTAACCAAGAAGTGGCTCAGCTTTGTCAGTTACACTCTGTATAACCCAGGTTCAGGTGTATTACATGATGAGGGCAGAATGGAGTTAAAACCACAGTAAGAAGGAAATTTTTCTGGTTTAAAATCAGAAAATACAACTCGGGGGCTCATGATTTACTACCAAGCGGGTTCCTTTCCCATCTTTGAAATGAAGATAACATCATCACAGGGCTGAGATGAGGAACCCATGTCACAGTGGCCATGAAAACAACTCGTAAACAGTAAAGTGCTGTACAAACGTTAGTTGTTATGAAGAGTGATGGTGAGAGGGGCTAGATACCTACATGATGACAGAATTGAAAAGTATTCAACCTCAGAACTCTTACTGTCTATTTGTATATGTTTATGTGCAAGAAATGTATCCAAACACATTCACTCTTGCATTCAGATTTATTTTGCTTTTAATGAGGAAGGTGCCAGGGTAGGAGTATTGAGCAGAGGACCGAAATGAGTGGGTTGACCCTCTGGACTCAGGGCTGAGGGAGCTCCTGGAAGGTGGGACTTGTGCGTCCCCAGCCTCTGGGATGGGCCTGGGACCTAGTAACCACTGAGCAATAGTCCACCCAACCCAGCTGAAGATTGAAACCACATCCTCAGCAGTAATCTGTTACTTAATAAATTTTCTTCTGCCTGTCTCATCTACTGCTTTATCCAACAATACCATAAACCAGATCCTTATAGCACTGTGGAAAAGTACAAATCTTATCCTTGGGAGTTGGGAGAGGGAAGACTTACTCTCTGCTTTGGGAAGACTTGCTCTCTTGCTTTGGTTATTGAATGTCCAAGTATTTCTGTGTAAGCATTTTTGCTTGGGCCTACTTTTTTGGTCAATTTACTTTCTCTATTCCTCTTTCCCTATCAAAATTTTTTAATTAATTAATTAATTTGGCTGCATGGGGTCTTAGTTGCATCATGCAGGTTCTTTCACTGGGGCGCATAGACTCTCTTGTGGCACACCAGCTAAGTTGTTCCGTGGCATATGGGGTCTTAGTTCCCCAACCAGAGATCAAACCTGAGTCCCCTGCATTGTAGGGAGGATCCTTAACCAATGGACCACCAGGGAAGTCTCATTCCCATCCAAATTTTAAGTCAACTGTATCACCTCTACAGTGGGCCTAATTAAATAGCATTTGAAAAGCTGCACAGCCATCAGACTCGGGGAGGGGTGACTTGGAGTCGATTTGTATTCGGTAGAACAAGGTATTACTGTGTATGCTGAGCTTCACCCAAGTGCTTCATGCTTGAAAATGCATGAAGAAAACTATCCTTCCTCTAGCAGGAGCTAGTCTGGCTTGGAGGCTGAAAAGCAGTTGATGTATTGAGATGCTTTTTCACTTTGACTCCACACACAGTTTGCATTCCTGAAAGTGTATGCCTGTGTGCGTGTGTGTTATAAGAAGTCGTTTAAAAACCAAGCACGGTGTTCATCTATTCAGATTGGTCTTATTTGGAACCATCTTCTTTTCATGTAAATAGATTCCCTTTTCTTAACAAGGCCATTAGTGCTATTTACCTAGTAACACTTGAGTGTGTCAATAATATTACTTTGTCAAGACAGCATTTAAGTAATTACTGCATTTTCTAGTATTAAGTGTCTTCACTGCATTCAAAGAAAAGTGCCCATGCATCTAAAGAGAAAGGCCCAAACACATGTGGCGTGCTTTTACTTCCAACAATAAGTGTTACATGTCTTCAAAGATTGAAATTTCCTTTTAGCCTTGGGCCAAGGAGACAGACTGAGAACCGAGAATTTAGAGATGGAAGGTAGCTCATTCAACCTTCTAATCCAACGCTGGAATACCTTCTATGCAACCCTGGCAGATGGCCATCCATCTGCTTGTATACTTCCAATGCTGGGGAGCTCATTATCGCCTGAGGCAACTCATAAATTCTTTCTTATTTGAGCTAACATCAGCCCGTAACTTCTATCCATTGGTCCTGGTTATGGAGCAACATAGGAAAGCTCTTAAGTATTTGAAGACAGCTGCCACAGCTTCCTTTAGTCTTTTCAAATTAAAATAACTAGAGTCTTCTAAATTAAGACTTTTTTCTGAAATGTGGCAGAGCAAGAATGAAGTGATTGTTATATCATGCAATACCCATCACAGTACTTTGGTTGTAATTGCAGCTAGCAGGTAGGCATCTCTTCTAGTATTTTAAACTTGGGCTAAGCGTACTCTGCAGTACAGTTTCTGAATGTAACCCATGCCTTGTTTAGCTAGGAACAGTAAGAAATCTGTCCCTGGTGAATAGAAAACCTGCTATCTTCTTCCTGTTGCTATTCGGAATTCCTTGAGAGAGCACAAGCTCCGAGAAATTGCTCTGAGATAAAATTTAAATGTTTTCCTTTAGAAGGGAAAATTAAATGCACCCAAATATAAACTTTTTGAAAGTAGAAACTCTGTTCAATTTTTCTTTCTGTCCCCTATAGTATGTAATATCCTACCTGGCAGAAAGAAGCTGCTGGATGAATTGCTATTCTATTGAGCTGAAAAAAAGAAAACTGCTCAATCTTATGTTGAAATATGTATATATCAGGGATATGTATATATACACACACACACACATGTATATATATACTATATGTGAAATACATATATATTCATATATGTACAGAGAGACACATATACATATGCACACACACATCCTTTTTTTTTTTTAACCTTCAAATACCTTTATAATATCCTGAAGTCATTTTATAATAATTCATAGGAAGACTTAATGCCACTGTTCAGACAAAACTGTTCTCTGGATAAACTATAAATCCCAAACACCTGGGGGAATATGAAAAGTGTCATCTTATTTTTACATCCCGAGGCTGCTGCATGGAGAAGGCAGAGCTCTTTTTCACCTACTTTCCACTGCTAAAGTGATTCTGCTTTGCTCCCAGGCAGAATATGCCACCCTGCTCCTCATCGTCCTGCCTCTTCCTCCTGTGCAATCGTTTTGCTTCTTCAGCTGCCCTAGGTACTGGAGACTGAGAGGGAAAACAATGAGACAGGGAACAAAAATGCAACTGCTCTAGTCCTTGCTGAACAGTTTACCCAATTTGGCTTAAATGTTTAACATCTTCTCACAGTGACCTTTGACCAGCATCCTTCATGCGGCATGCTTCCTTCCTGATGCCTGAAGTCCCACGTTAAAGAAATTTTTTAAAAATTACTGATTTATGTAAATGGCTGCGCTGGGTGTTAGTTGCGGTATGTGGACTCTTCAGTCTCCGTTGAGGCATGCGGGGTCTTTAGTTGCTGCACCTGAGATCTTTAGTTGGGGGATGTGAACTGTTAGTTGCTGCACGTGGGATCTAGTTCCCTGACTGGGGATAGAACCTGGGCCCCCTCCATCGAGAGCACGGAGTCTTAGCTGCTGGACCACCAGGGGAGTCCCCAGAAGTACCAAGTCTTAACCTATCTTTGCTGCTTCCTCACTGAGTGATTTCTGTCTATCACATGGCATGATGGAAACTGGGAGTCATGAGGAAAGGTGGACATGGAAATCCATCCCAAGCAAAATGCTGCCTTTAGACGTGAGTATAGTAGCCTTACTACCTTGGGACTGGTTACGAACTTTTACTTGTGCTACCAAGCTGCAGCCTCCAGCTACAGCACAGATCTGTAGAAGGTCCAGGATGAAAATTCTGGGTGTAGACACAAGCCAGTGTGTGCTGGGGGCCCTCAGTCCCACCTCTGGAGTTGCCATAAGTCACACGCCCCTGCAGTCTGCTCCCTACCCCATCCAGTCAGCCAACCTAGTCCACGGCCATATAACTGAGTCAACTGTATGTGAAAAATCATACAGAAAACGCCTGACGAGAGAGCGGACCACAAACCACAACTGCTAGAAGCAGAACCTTCTCCCTCTACCAGATCTTTTACTTGACTGTGAGCTGCCAGAGGTCAAGCCCTGGATTGCTCTTTTGTTTCATTTCCTATTTTGTCTCCAGTCCCTATGCATAATAGGCACCGATGATTTTTTGAAGAACTAATTGCCACACAGTTTATCTCCTCTGCTGGGTGGTAAATGGAAGCTAAGACACGTGGTGGGATGTATTAGGGTCTCACATTAGGCAGACAGCATGGCTCAGGATGAGAGGCACGTTGCATTCTGATCAGGGATGACCCAAGTTTTCATTTTAATTTCAATGTGAGTGGTATTCTTTAGGTCTAGACTTAAAAAACGGAGATAAGAGGCATTGGGGGAAGGGAGATGCATGATCATGCAGTTGTCAAGAGAAGGGAAAAAAATTTTGTTTTCCTCCATATTCCAACATGTTTAGGTTTATTTATTTATGTATGTATTTGGCTGAGCTGGGTCTTAGTTTAGGCATGCGGGATCTTTAATTGTGGCATGAAGGATCTAGTTCCCTGACTACTAATTGAACCTGGGCCCCCTGCATTGGAAGCACAGTCTTAACCATTGGACCACCAGGGAAGTCCTGAGGAGGGGAGGTGGATTTTTAACATTAGATGTAGTCTTTGCAGCCAGGTAGGCTGAACAACATGCTGCAAGGAGGCCAGGAGGCTACGTATATCTAAACACACACGCGTGTATGTTTGTTCTCTGCCAGCGCTTGGCCATAATGTTATCAGGGCAAAGCACTGCTTGTTGCATCCGACAAGGCATGAGTGAGTATCTATGTCAAGTCCAAGAACTCTTTCTAATTTCAATTTTGCTCTTAAACTGGTCCTGTTAGATCATCCTTTATCCCCAAATAGGTGGCAAGAAGACACAGAGGGTCACTTTCATTTACTCCAGAGTTCGAGTGCAGTACTCTGGTGGGATGGCTGCATTTTACTTCTGTGTGGCAAGAAGGTTATTCAATCAGGCTGTTGCTTCCTTCAACTTCATTCCCCCAAATGTGAACCCCTAATTTAGATTAGGTTTATAAAAGCTTCAACTTAGCAGGGACCAAGGCTTCATACTGCCAGTTAGGTCATTTTATCTGACTCGTTTGGTCTGACCACAGAAGGCAATTTGATTTGCCTGAATTGCAGATCCACTAACTCTTACTCCGTGTTTGTGCATTCACTGAACACATTTACTCACATCTACTGTCCCAGGCATCGTGCTGTTAAGACAGCACGATTTTACCATGAACTGGTGATGAGCTTTCAAAGGATCTTAGAAAAGAGAGGGCAGGTAAACTGAAGATCAAATATTCTTTGTGGATATACCTGAAGCAAATACAAAGAAGGAAGAAGCTAAAAATAAATCCAGCAGATGAAATTCGTAGTCTCTTAGTGAAAGCAGACATGAAACAAGTGATAGCCATAAGCGCCAATAAGTGCAGGCGAAGTCCAAAAGAGGGAGTAATTAATTCTTTGAGAAGGGCCAGCCTGCAGGTCAGGAAAAACCTCTAGTAGAAAGAGATTCCTGAACTGAATTTGGAAAGGTAAATATGAACTTGTCTAGCTGTGTGTGGGGGTTGAGGGGAGGGAATGCGGGGATGGGCTTTGGACGAAAGTCAATGTGTTAAAGGCAAAGAGGCATAGCATGGGAGGACCAAGGACCGAGGACGCCCCTGGTGGTCAAGGGGCTAGGACTCTGTGCTCCCAATGCAAGGGGCCCAGGTTCGATCCCTGGTTGAGGAACTGGACTGTGCTGCAGTTAAGACCCAGCGAAGCCAAATAAACATATAAATTATTTTTTTTTTTTTGAAAAAAATGAGAGGACCAGAGAACTAACTACAAGCATTTGGTGTTGATGAAGTCTGAGAAGGTCGGTGGTGGAAAATAGGTGGTGGGACAGAAGTGAGCTGAGAGCTTTTATGTTGTGCTAAGAAGCTTGGGACTCAGTTTCACCTTAGAGGCCAGCTAGAGTCACGAAAGGATTTTAAGCTAGGGATGAAGTAGCTGAAACGACAGCCATTTGTGGATGTGTTGGAGGGAGCCAGGGAGGTCAGTTAGAAGACTGTTGCCATAGTTTCTAAGAGACAGTGACAGAGATGGCATGTACCCCTAAGCAAGTGCCAGGTCACACAGTCACTGTGAGCCCGAGTTGGCCCCACTTATGCAATGGGTTCATTATGAACTTGGGATGAACCTTCAAAGGGACCTTTGGAAAAGACAGGTTAGGAAATTTAAGATCAGGAATTCTTTTGGGATATACCTGAAGCAAATACAAAGAAAGAAGGTGCTAACATAAATCCAGGAGAACAAATTCCTTTCCATGGGCTCCAGTCACCAAAGCGCTTGAATCCACTGGGTTTAACCATGAGGCCCTAGCACACGGAATGCTGTCTGTCTAGCACAGCCCAGCAGCTGGCTGTGTGGGATGCTTCAGATGAGAGGTTCCAGGGGAGGGACCACCATTTCCAACCCTTCTCCTATCTCATTCAAGGCTGCAGCCTTGGAGGTAGTTCAGCTGAGCTGGCCTCATTCCCCTCCGACATAACCCTGCTGTGGGATCCAAGATTATCTGGACCAGCCTCTCCACCCCATTCCCACCCACAATCAGGTCTGGGAAGTTAGCTTGCCTGGAATTAAACTTTGATTGACAAGTGACACTGATTTTCAGGAGTAAAGAAAGTAGACACGCTCTTCCCTGGTGGTCTAGCGGTTAGGACTCCACGCTTCCACTTCAGGGGGCTTGGGTTCAATCCCTGGTCAAGGAACTAGGATTCTGCATACTGCTGCAAAAAGAGAGGACAGCAAGCAGCGATCACTCAGAACTCTGAGGTTAGTAGCAGAAGGAAGAGGCAGCAGGTGGGTGGGGGACAGCCAGGGTGGGGCTGTAGGCAGGCTTCTCTGGCATCAGTATTCACCTTCTGACTGCTAGCGGGCCTTGTGCTGTAGGAGGCAGAGGCCTTAAGGAAGGGAAAGAAGGTCAGAATCATCTTCTCAAGAAGGGGAGGAAGGGGTCCTCATTAGACCACAGTCAAGACCCATCAGCAATTCTGTTGCTCTTGCCAACAACTTCTCCCCCTCCCCGCCTCCATTTATCAGGAGACAAAGGAATAAGATGAGACATTTCACATAGATGGTACTTTTCTTCCCAAACACTTAAGCTTCTATGGTCTTGCTCATCTTACATCTTTCCAAGAAAAGGCCCAGGATCCAGACTCGGCCTTTCAGAGTTTGAAGTAACTTTAGAGATTATCAGTCTGCTTCCCTCATGTGAACACTGAAGGGGAGGGATGTGAAGTCACCTGCCCCGGGTGGGTCCCAGGAATGCCCCTTGCGCCTCCAGTGTGCTGTCTGCTGTTCTGTGCAGCCATGTGCCAGTTGGCAAATGAGGCCCTGAGTGAGAAGATGGAGCCGGAATTAGATGGTTCTGTGTGGCCGATTCACCCCAGGGTATGGCTGATTCTCCCCCGGGTATGGCCGGTTTACTGGGGGTATCTTAAGCTTTAGCAGCTTTCTTATGTGAAATGGGATTAGGGTCATCTTCACACATACCTTGCAGAGTTGATGCAAAGGTTCCTGAAAACCACAGGACAGTAGTTTCTGTCATGCCGGCACCCAGTAGAAGTACTGGTGTTTCCCCTACAGAGCATTCGCCACGCCCAGCTAGCGGAGGTGGGAATGGGAAGCCAGCACTCTTGTGACCCCCGTTCCTCCCTGCAGCCCTGGGTGGCCAAGAAGTGGTAAGAGTGGGGTGGTGAGCCTGGGGAATGCAGCATCATCATCCAGGTTTCAGCTTTTTATGCCCAAGACCCAACCCAGGACATCTGGGAACAAACCCTTCTCTGAGAACTGACTACCTTGTGGGTGGGCAGAGAGTTGAGTGCGGGCGGCTCAAGCCGTCGACGATGGGAAGACTCGGATCAGTGCCTTGTTTGTCCCAGATAGAGATCACGTGGGTGGGAAAGGAGGAAGTCCCCCTCTGAGGTCACATGTCCTCAGATCTTCCTCCTCAGGATCCCCGATTCCCCAGCTCCTCCGGAGGACAGCGGTGATGTAGTACAATGAGCTATGGAGGCATGTCAGAAAGCTTGATTGCCCCCCGGTCCTGATGCTCACTACCTCGTTTACCTGAAGCCCAGGCTCCTGGGCTGGGATCCTCATCCGTGGCATGAGGATGACGGCTCCTCCAAAGATGTTTGTATTCATAAAATAGTGCCCTGGAACTACTAAGTGCAAGCCGTCTGTCTCCAGCCTCCTGGAACAAATTGTTCTTTTCTCTCCGCCGACTTCACACTCCTCCAGCCTAGCCACCACCGAGGCCAGTCTCCAGAAACCAGCACGCTCTTCCCTCGCGCTGTTCCCCGAGAGCCCCACCAGGAGGCGCCCTTTGCCCGCCGAAGCGGGCCGGGCTCGAACTCCTCCGGGCCGGGGTGGGCACCCCTTTGCGCAGGGCGGTGCTGGGTGCGGGTTCGCCCGGGGTCCCCCGGAGGTCGATCCAGCGCAGCGCCCGCACCGCGTCCTGCGGCCGCTTGGTCGCGCGCGCC
>NW_011495071.1:9899687-9899955 GCF_000754665.1 Bison bison bison
CTGGGGCGGAGCGGGGGGAGGGGAGCTGAAAGCGAGCTCCTCTCTAGTGAGGACTGGCGAGCGGTGAGCGGCTCAGACCTGGCCAGAGGAGAGGGCCAGCTTGCGACAGCTGGGACAGGGGTTTCTAGGCTCCGGGAGCACCTGTGTCTCTTTCGCTGGCTCCCTTGAGCTGAGGAAAGTGATGGGGGAGGAGTTGGAGCCCAGGGAGAGTTGGCGAGGGCCTTTGGGCTGGGGAGGCCCGCAGCCAGGGAGGACCTGGGCCCTCTGG
>NW_011495071.1:9900347-9914455 GCF_000754665.1 Bison bison bison
CTGGGCCGCCAGTCTGGCAGTGGCCGGGCAATGCGGCCACCGTCTCCCCCACCGGACCTCGGGCTGCACAGCTCTTGGCACCTCTACTTCATGCTGCCATCTTCCTCCTGGTGCTGTTGTCTGGTGATGCCACGAGGTGCCACCTCCCTGCCTCCCTCCAGTGGCTCTCCTGGGCATGTTCTCCCAAGGGCCTGGGTTGTCTGGAAAGCAGAGGGACCCCTGGGCTTGGCTGGGCCCCGGAGCCAGGCAGTGGGCGCCAGTCGGGACCAGACCAAGACATCCCGGGACTGGCCAAGTGCCCGGAGCCTTGCCAGGGACAAGGAGAACTGCCTTCATCTAAGCTCCCTGTGGATCACCTGGGTGACTGGGGTGCTTCCAGGAGCACCTGCCAATGGTGGGCGTGGTATCCCCTGGGAGAGAGGCTGTCTGGGTTGACAGTGGGCTGCCAGAGAGAGGACTCTGGTCCTGTTTGCTCCTGGAGTGTCTGTGCTCGTGGAATGGGTGAGGGCTGGGGAGAGGTCCTCTGTGCTCTGGTCCCGCTCAGGGAGGAACCCCGGGAACTCCGCTGGGCATCGTCAGGCTCTATTTGCTGAAGCTGCAGCTCGTGCCTCTTCATTAATCAGGTTTATTATTTTCCTCACTGGCTGGATGTGTTCCTCAAGGTCATGACCCTTTGGAGAGTTAATCTAATATGCACACATTACAGTGTCTGGGTTTGTTTAATTTTCCGTATTTTGTTCATTTCTCGTGGAACTAGCCGTCCATGGAGCTGCGGCCCCGGCTTGCCCATCAGCCTCCTGCCTGCCTCTCTAGCTCCATCCCCATCCTCCTCTGGACCTGCCAGCCAAGACCAAAGATGAATCTGGCTCCTGGAGTTCTTGGGAGAGCCTGGTGGAGGAGGGCAGGGGTTAGGGGAGGGGGGTTGAGAGGAGGTTCTGATTTTCTGTGTTTCCCCATACCTCCCCCCCCACCCCCTAGGCATCTTGATCATTGGCTAGCATTTTCCCCAGCACCTAAAGTTCTTCCTAGAGACTGGCTCTGCTACTTGGTCTGGCTTCCCAATGTGGTTTTCCCTGCGGATGGAGAGGGAACTTTGCCTGGTGGCGGATAAGTGGAGACTCTGAGGAGGAGGTCCCAGCTGCTGGAGCACAGGACCTCCTGGACAGTGGGCCTCAGCTGTGCCTGGTATGAGTCTCAGCCCGACTGAGATGCAAGAAGGGAAGGAAGAGGGCAGGATGACCTGTCCTGGGAGACGAGGAAAACCTGCTCAGAAAACAAGAGGAACATCGAATATGACGCCGGTTGCTGTGCGGCTGGCGCGGGTGGGCAACAGGCAGAGAATACGTGTGGGAAGCAAACATCTCTTGTTGCTTCTGCATAGTATGAGTCCCTTACGTCGTGATTGAGTTCCGCAGTTTTCCAAATGCTTTTTAGAAAAATTACTCGATCTGAACCAGACAAGCTTTTTGTCTATACCACTGCCCTTCGGGGAGGTGTTATTGATCCCCTGAAAACTGAGCCTCGAAAAGGTTAAATGACTTGTCTGAGGCTCTGCAGCCACACCTGAAGCCTCTGGACTCCCAGCCTGGCTCTCGTGCTATTGTACGTGTGCTCAGTCTCTTCAGCCGTGTCCGACTCTGTGTGACCCTGTAGCCTGCCTCTCTCCTCTGCCCATGGCATTTCTCAGGCAAGAATACTGGAGTGGGTTGCCATGACACCTTCCCGACCCAGGGATCGAACCTGAGTCCGTGTTGTCTTCTAGTATTGGTAGGTGGGTTCTTTACCACTGGTGCCACCTGGGAAGCTACTTGTTGCTTTTTAAGGTCTTGCTGCTGTTCAGCCCTCCCTCTCCACATCCCAGGCTTCAGCCCTCACGTTCGCCAGGGTCAGCTCAGCACTCCTCCTTGCTCGGGGCGCTGGCTCCCCACCCCTGCCCCGGTCTGCAGCCTGGCTGGTCTGTGGTTCTGCGTTCTCCCTGCCCCTAGACTGGCTTCACTGGCACCCTGGCTGTCCTCCCACCCCCACCGCAGCCCATGGCTTCCTGTGGAACCCCGCCTGCAGAGTTCCTGGTTCTCCCAGGCACATGGCCTGGGGGCCTTGCACTCCTCAGCTCCCCCATCCCACCCTCCTGCACCTTGTTGCTTGAGCCTTGGTTCTCTGGGACACTGCTGGTGCCCAGCCTGACCTTTTCCCCTGGCTACTATCCCACATGGGGCTTCAGTGGCCCAGCCTTGGGTTATGGTAACATAGCCTCCTCTCTGGGGAGGCTGCAGGCACCTGACCTCCACCTGGCCTGCCTTCTGGCAAAGGATGGTGTTTGGAACATGTGACCCGGTCTTCAGAGCATCAGTGGTCCCCTTGGGTTCCTGGATGGAGTTCCCAGACTGTGGCCTGGAGTTTACAGCATCGACATGCTGGGCCCAGCTCTGTGCCTCTGGACCTGACCCTCTGCCCTCTCTCTGCCTACCCTCCCCCCAGGCACGCTATGCTTTTCCTTGTCCTTTTCTCCTCCTTTCTGCCCACCCTTCCCAGCCTTCAGGGTGCCTCTGGAGCCACACAAGGTATAGCCTGAGAAGGGATTCTCTGCTCCCACCCTGGCCTTCCATCCCCAAAGTGTGACAGCTTCAGCGGCTCATGTCAGGCAGACCTGGGGTTCGTATTCTGGTGTCACTCCATGGGTGTGAACAAATTGCTTAACCTCTCTGAGCCTCACTTGCCTCACCTGTAAAATGGGAATAGTCTCTTCTGCCTGAAAGGCTTGTTGTTGGCATGAATGTGAGCAGAAGGGACTGTGGTTTGTCAGCCCAGGAGGTGCCCAGGGAGTGTCCCCAGGTGGCTCCTCCCACACAGCCTCTGTGGTTTAGCTCCCAGCGCCTGCCTGCTGTATATAGTTACCTGTCTCTGCTTGTCTCCCACCTGGATGGCCGGTCCCCTAAAGAACAAGGCCTTTGGTGCCTTGGCACATCCTTAACTCCAAAGGAGCAAGCCCTGTCCTTCAACATCCCAGAAATTGGCCCCTGCCCCTAGTAGGAATGTGAGAAATAGTTGTTACTTGATTATAATATATGGTTACATAAAATAGGGTATGCCTTACCTGTAGCAAATCCAATAGGAAAAAAACATTTTAAGCCACAGTACCAGCTGAGAGAAATGGTGGGAAGGAAGTAGAGGCTCAATTTAATGTTGTATTGCCTGCAAAGTTGGCTCATTTCTCTCGGTCACCCCAGAGACCCCGTGAATTAGACCTGATGATCTCTTACAGATGAGGAAGGGGGCCCACAGGGGGCCCTGCGGTGTAGCCCACGGCTCAGACCAGGGAGCGCTTCAGAACCCCGCTTCCTTCCCCTCGACTGAGGCCAGAAAAGGGAAAGAAGAGCCTCTTTATGAAAAGATACATCGCAGGTTTTCTTTAAACAACTGAGCGTCTCTGTCACCTTGGTTCAGACCAGCAGGGATTGGGGGGTTACCAGAACCTCGGGGAGGCAGGACCCCTTCCAGCAGGGTTATGAGCAGGTGGAGAGCACAGGCGGGCACATGGCGTGGTTGGTGCGGTTGGCACGTGCGGTGTGGGCATGAACCTGCAGTGGCCGCCGGCTGAGCCAGGTGTTCACAAGGGGCTGGAGTGCAGGGATGCACAGGCCGAGTGGGGATGGGGGGTGCCCTGGGGCCTGGGTGATGGGCAGAAGGGATGGGACAGGTGAGGCTGGGTCCTCTCGGTGGGGAGGAAGGGGGACAGGGCTGGGGCAGAACTAACTGGAGTCTGCAGAACCCTGAGAGCCAAAGAGAAGGGTTCAGCATCCTTGGGCAGAGGCGACTGGGTGCCCAGAGTGGGTGAGGGACTTGGATGAGGCTGACGGCAGAAAGGGGGTGCACTTGAGTGGCATTTCCAAGGAGCGGCAGACGTGCTGACAGCTTGGGCACGCAGATGAGGGAGCAGGAAGTGTCGGAGGGAACTTCGAGATTTCCAGCCTCGGTTTTCTTTCAGGAACAAGGGAGCCAGGAGGGGAGGCAGGTCTGAAGGAGGCTGGGGAGTGTGTGCCCAGACATGCTGGGAGGAGAGCGATGAGGCATTTAGGGGTCCCCCCAGGTAGCTCTGGGGTCCTAGCTTGCAGCTGAGCAGTCTTTTGCAAAGACGCATGCCTCGGGGCACTTGCTGCCCTGGGGGCTGCTTCTAGGCATTTCTGGTGCCTGAATTTCACCCCCCAGCCTGCTGGGCGCCCTCTCGGTCCTCCCCTCCTGAAAGTGGGACCCTTGTGCCCAGCACCCCCTCTACCTGTCACCTCCAGGGGATCATGCCTCGCACAGAGCAGCTCTGAAATAAATATTAATATTTGTCTTATTTAAGTGGCCTCAACTCATGTTTAACAAATGTCTGTCATGGAGATATATTCGTGGAATATGGTGGGTGAGGAGGGCAAAGGAAGGCTGGGCGGGCCTTCAGCCTCCGGGAGCTGGGGCTCCTCCGCCACACAGGCCTCGACCTCTGTGACTCTTCCCATCCCTCCTTGGCCCCCTGCTTGATCCTGGACCTGCCTTTTCCCAGGATGGGGGGCCGGGTTGTGGGGGATGGAACAGGGGTCTGGAGGACAGTAGGCCGCCCTTTGTTGCTCAGTCCCGGGGTTGGCACTGGCCTGCCCCTCCTCTGGAGGGGTCCTGCTTACCCCTCCTGCCTTCTCCTGTGTTTCTCAGGGGGCAGTTTTCAGAGGAAGCAGGGAAAACCAGGTGGCTCTGGAGTTTCTGCCAGGGTGCACTGGGGATATTTTGGCCAAGGAAAGGCTGCGTGTACACAGTCTGGTGGGGAGATCTTTGTGAGGGGGGAGGGCCTATGTTGTGGACCTGTGGGACAGAGCCAGCTGGGAAATGGGAAAACCAGGCTACTGATTGCCTCAGTTTCCTCTCTATAATCTGGGCCGTATGATAAGGTCGACCTCACGGCTCCCGATTCAGTGAGATAATCACGTGGAGTCTCCTTGGGGGAGGGAGTAGAGAAGGGTGTGACCCCTCAGGACAGAAGAATGATTGTGAAGTAAACACATATTTAGAATTGGAGTTTAAGGGCCAGAGTTAAAACAGAGGATTTAATAAAATGAGAAATCAATAACCCAGAGGATGTTAAGTGTAAGTGAGAGGCTGGTTACAAGGCACACTTAATAAAAAAAGAAAAGTTTGAGAAGCCGAGGAGGATGGATGTGTCCTGGGGCTCCAGGGATGCTGGGTTGGCTTCTGCCCTCAGCCTGGCACGGTTTCCGAGTGGGCAGGCTGAGTGGAGGGATGAAGGGCTGCTGTCACCTTTTGGGGTCTGCTGTCTGCTCCTCTCTGCCTGAGCAGGGCACCCTGTCTCCCCTCCAGAGGCTGTGGGCGGGTGGCAGGGAGGCGGTGGCTGCTCCTGGATCAGACTGCATGGGATTCCAACCCCAGCTCTTCCAGTCCCATGAGGAACATAATACTCACCTGTGACAGTCTCAGCAGTGCTCCAAGTGCTTGCTAAATGGTCACAGTTGTTCTTGTTAGAAGTATGATTACATTTTCATCTTTACAGAGTCTCTCCAGCCCTGTTCAGTTCTGAAGATGTTATGGAATACCATTCCTAGTCAGGTCGGTGAGAAATGGGGAAGCCTTATTAGGAGGCAGCAGGGGTGTTTCTTTAGTCATCAGAGAAGTCTAGAGGGAGTTTAGTCCCAGCCCCAGGCAGAGGAGGGCCCTGAGGTCCAGGGAGCTTAGGTTAGTTGTCCAGGTTATAAGGCAGGAATCCACTGAGCTGGGGCATCCTTTTCACTGGGCTTTGTGGCCTCCAGGAGGGAGGGAGAAGGCTGGGAGAGAAAGACTCATAGTCATTTGGTCCCATCCAGGCATCCCAACAAAATCAGATTAGAACTAAAAAGGAAAATGGTCTTGATTTAAAAAAGAAAATTTTTTTTCTTGGCTGCACCACAAGGCATGCAAGATCTTAGTTCCCTGACCAGGGATCAAACCCACGTCCCCTGCTTTGGAAGCTTGGAGTCTCAACCACTGAACCTCCAGGGAAGCACCTGATCTTGATTCGTTAAGGCAACAGTCTGTGAACTCCTTGAAGGCGGGGATATGGCCTTGGATTTTTGACTCTAGCACTCAGCTGACACATAGTAAGTACTCAATAAATACTTGTTAAATGGACAGATGACTTCACAACAATGCCAATGCCAATAATAACAGCTAATGTTCATTGAGTACTTATTATGTGCCAGGCATGATGCAAAGTGCTTTCCGTATAGGATCTTAGTTCATCCTCTTAATAACTTTAAGGTACTATAATACCCATTTTACAGATGAGAAGGCTGAGATCCAGATCAGGCGATGAATTAGCCCAAAGTTTCATAGTAAGAAGTAAAGTTGGAATTTACACTCAAGCAGTCTGATTTCACACCCTGGGGGTAAAGTTTCTGTGTGTGTGCCTATGTGGGTGCACACACATGTGAGCACACAGGCACATGTGTGTGAAATGTGCGCTGACTCTCCCCTAATTTCCTAGACTCCCCTCCGGCTCCCTCACTCCCCTGTGGGCAAGGCCCGGCTTGGAGGAGGGGGCAAACTCTTGATGTACTCTGGTGCTTGTCTTTCCTTAGCCTGATTTCTCTGACCCCTGAGTGGAAGGCCACTGGCAGCACTGGGGGAACAGACCACCCCCAGCGGAGCTCCTGCTGTGGTAGCTGATTGTGTGCCAGTTTTATCCAACACAGAGGCTGTCCGAGTAAGGACCTGGCCTGGATGCTGGAGGAGGGAGCCACATGAAGCCTTAGCCAGACTCTCATGAGCTCAGATGAGATGGGGCCCCACAGGGTCCTGGATCCCACTTGGCCCAGACCAGCAAGGGTCTGTGTGTTCACCATCCCCCCAGGGCCCGGGGTCTAACTGGGGTATATTGGACTCTCAGAGGCATGACAGGACGTCTCTGGAGGAAATCTGAGGTGCCCTGCTGTTACAGTGTGGTTGTCAGGAATCTTTACAGCATCTCCCTGATCTAGGACTGTTCGTAAGGTCACGGAAAAATGTTCCCGGCAAGGCTGGTGACAGGATATCTCTCTCTCTGGAGGTAACACAGATGTTTTCAAAGGTAGAGAGGACTAGAGTGGATTTAGGGAGGGCCAGAAGACCCTCATGGAGTCATTTCCTAGGGGGCTTATGGGTGCAGCTTGTCACCGAGCCCACCCCACCCCCAAGCTTCCATCAGTCAGCACAACCAGCCCTTTGCTGAGTCTGCCGATGCCAGCTCCTGGTGTGTATCACATATTCAGAGGCTTGTGATGTCTTGGAGATTTCTTCTCTCCCAGGTATCTTACATGGCCTCAAACCTGAAAGGTAGATGCGACAGGTAGGAATTATCATCCCAGACTTTCAGAATTTCAGTAACTAGTCAAAAACAAGAGTTTATGGGTTGAGAGGTCGCATCAGTATCCAGGCCTGCTGCCCCTTGCCTGGGGCTCTGTCCTCACGCCTGAGACTGATTGAAGGCCACCGCAGCCTTTGCAGATGGTGGAAGCAGTGCTCTTCCCCAGGCTAAGAATATTGCATTGAATAAAGCAGCATTTGTCCAAGAATGATAATGCCTATTTTATTGCTGGGAAAACTGAAACACAGGGAGGTTAAATGAATCACAGAATCTTATTCCTGGAAGGAACTTGAGATCATTCAGTCAGCATCCTACCTGTGGACATCCCATCTTGTGGACAGAGTCTCTGCTGGCTATTTCCCAGCCTCAGCTCACCCTCCTGCTTCCCTCTTCTCCTCTTCTTCCTCCTCCCCATCTTCTGAAGTCTAGCTTTACTAAGCACGTACTGTGTTATAGATGCTTTTATGTGTGTTTATGATTGTTTATTATAAGGTAGTAACTGTCATTCCCTGTGCTATATAGTGGCTTCCCTGGTGGCTCAGTCGGTAAAGAATCCACCTGCAATGCAGGAGACCTCGGTTTGATCCCTGGGTGGGGAAGGTCCCCTGGAGAAGGAAATGGCAACTCACTCCAGTATTCTTGCCTGGAGAATCCTGTGGACAGAGGATAGACAATAGTCCTTAGACAATAGTCCTTAGTCCAATAGATAAACAACAGTCCTTGTTGCTTATCTATTTTATATCTAGCAGCCGGAGAAGGTGATGGCACCCCACTCCAGTACTCTTGCCTGGAAAATCCCATGGATGGAGGAGCCTGATAGGGTGCAGTCCATGGGGTCACGAAGAGTCGGACACAACTGAGCGACTTCACTTTCACTTTTCACTTTCACTTTTCACTTTCATGCACTAGAGAAGGAAATGGCAACCCACTCCAGTGTTCTTGCCTGGAGAATTCCAGGGATGGGGAGCCTGGTGGGCTGCCGTCTATGGGGTTGCACAGAGTTGGACATGACTGAAGCGACTTAGCAGCAGCAGCAGCATGTATCTATTCATCTCCTGTTCTCAACTTAACCCTCTTCTTCCCCTTTCTCAACCATACATTTGTTTTCTATGTCTATGACTCTGTTATGTAAATAAGATCATTTGTACAATTTTTTAGGTTCTGCATATAAGTGATATCAGATGATATGTGTCTTTGGCTTACTTCACTTAGTATGGTAATTTCTAAGTCCATCAATATTGCTGCAAATGGCATTATTTCATTCTTTTTTATGGTGAAGTTGATATTCCATTGTATCCTCTTTATCCATTCATCTATCGATGGACACTTAGGTTGCTTCCGTATCTTGGCTGTTGTAAATAATGCTGCCATGAACACTGAAGTGCATGTATCTTTTCAACGTAGAGCTTCCATCTTTTCCATATGTATGCCCAGAAGTAGGGTTGCTGGATCATATGGTACTTCTGTTTTTAGTGCTTTAAGGAACCTCCATAGTGTTTTCCTTAGTGACTTTTCCAATTCCCATTCACACCAGCAGTGTAGGAGAGTTCCGTAGATGCTCTCGAAGTATTACTTTGATCTTCCAGCAGCCCTCGGAAGTAGGGACTATCGTCTCATTTTACCAGTGAGTAACCTGAGGCTCAAAGAGGTTGCATAGCTTATCCAAGGTTTAGACTTGGCAGTCTCACCCGTGCTCTCGACCTCTCATGAGGCAGGCTGCTCCTCGCCAGGTAGCTGTAAACAAGGGAGCGTGTGGGAGCACCCAGCATACTGCCTGGCATGCAGAAGGTGCTCAGGAAACGCTAGTGATTCTCTCCTAAAAAATACCAGAACGCTTTGCCTTATACTGAGCCAAATCTACTCCTCACAAATCCTCGTTCTGCACCCTTCCTTGGAGCCCTGTAAGGTACTTTTACCCTTCTTCTCCTTCCAGTCCTGGGGTTGTGAAGAGCCCTTACGAGCAAAAGGCAAAGCCTCCTCCTACTTGGGTTTCTGCTCAGACTCTTTCCCATGGAGACTTCCCTGGCAGCCCAGTGGTTAAGACTCCAAGCTTCTACTGCAGGAGGGCACGGGTTTGATCACTGGTCGGGAAACTAAGATCCTACATGCTGTGTGGCATGGCCAAAAAAAAAAGACTCTTCCTCAAACTAGAGTAGCCTAGCAGGAAGATGATGGCCTGGAGCTGAGGGGGTGGGGTGCTCTGAGAAACCTACAAGGCTGGCGCTGGCCTGGAGGGCAGGTAGGTGCCCGATCCTTGGTCACGTCCATTCCTAGCACACATTTCTCAAGTGCCTCTTGGGTGCCAGGTCCTGCCACAGAGCAGCACAGGGTGGGCTTCCCCACCCCCAGGGCTGGGAGCACAGATATCTTCTGAATCTGTCAAATGATGGATTGGGCCTTGGGTCCTGGGGACTGGGGCCTGAGGACTGAGGTGACAGCCTGCTCCCACGAACTTCTGTGAGGCCACGTGAGGCTGCAGACACCCCGGGAAGGCCAGAAAGTTCAGGTGACCCAGGTCGCAGGGTAAGCAGCTGGGTGGAGAAGGCTCACCCGGGTGATCTGAATGAAAACAATACCATACCATTCTCCTTTGAAAAGTAGGTGTCTTGCCAGAGTCCGGGGTAAATAGTCTGGAACGTGAGATGTGCCAGGTAGGGTGCACATCAAAAGCAAACAAGGCGATTGCACCAGGTGAGCTGTGGAAAGTCAGCTGAGGATGTGCGTTTCCATCAGCACAAGGCTGGCTCTCCCCCTCAGCCCCTCCCCAGGGGAGGTGGTGAGCGGAGGGGGATGCTCCGGGCTTGACCTTGGGCCTCAGAAGCCAGAGTGGACCTTTGTCCCATGTTCCTGGACCAGGAATGCTGCCCCTCTTGTCACGTCTCCAGTGTCCATCCTCAAATGTTCTGGCGTATCCTCTCCGCAACTTACACCATAGGGGTCACTGGTTCCGTTTGACCCAGGAGATTACGGATACTCCTGGGTAACCTGCAGCCACACAGCTGGACCATAGCATCACCCCTTTTCTCTGTATCTGTGTCTTCTCATGGTGGCCAGTGCCTCTCCAAGGAGCCAGTAGGTGTCTCTGCTTGAGCCTTCAGCCCCGGCAGGGGAGGAACTTAAACAGCCCACCAGTTGCAGAGGGTCCAGGGCAGGAGACTGTGTGGCCAGATGCTTCAGGAAGGTCAGCAGAAGTCATCCTCTCTCTCCCCAAGAGATGAGCTCCGGTGGCACAGGGGCTGGGTCTGTTTCTCAGCATTGCCTCCCCAACAGCTTGGATGGTACCAGCTTCTAATAGGTGCTTAAGACATATTTTTGAATGAATGGCTTCTTCTGGGAGCCCTTGTGTGCAGAGGCCCTGGATGGTGGAGTCTGGGGCTAGCAATGAGCCTCAGCTCTGGAAAGATCGGATTGACAGCTTCAGCTCACAGTGTGTGGATCCAAGGTCCCCCTGGACCGAATCCCTAGGCACCTCACTCCCTCCTGGCGTCAAGGGCCAAGGGGGACTGGACAGGGGTGTCTAGTGAGAGTGGGGGTGGCACGTGCGGTGAGAGCTCTGACTTCACTCCCATGAATCAGGAGGAGACTCGGGGAGCAGAGGCCTGAGCCCCAGGGGTGCTACCCTACACACATGAGGTATGAGCCAGGGATGGTGTGCCCCCAGAATTTCATTTATTCCTGGTGGAATATTTGTGGGAGGGTGCCAGGCAGGTGAGTGTAAGGACTGTGGGGGCAGAGAACCTGGGAGAAGACTGCCTTTTGTGGGGATGGAAGCCCCAGGATTTGGGGCGTGAGCTGTGGCCCTGTCTGCGCTTTCAGCCCCTGGATCTCAGGGCACAGTCTGGCACTGAACGCAGATGCAGAGTCCCAGTGTCGCCTGTTGCTTGGTGCCAGCGTGTTCAGTGGTGTCTGCTGGATCTCCTCCTGGGCCCACTTCTGCTGATGGGCGGTGGTGCCTGCAGGGCAGGGTTGAGAGGGGTCTGGGGCCAAGGGTGGGCTCCCTGGAACAGAACCTGGGTTGATGGGATGTCTGCCAGGGGCCCAGGGTACAGTAAATTTGTCCAGTTGGACTTGGTCCAATCAGCTCATTGTTTTTTCCTAGGTTTTACCTTCTCTTTAAAAATTAATTATTTGTTTATTTCTGGCTGTGTGGGTCTTTGTTGCTGTGCGGACTCTAGTTGTGGTGAGTGGGGGCTACGCTCTAGTTGCGGTGCTTGGGCTTCTCACTGCGGTGGCTTCTCTCGTTACGGAGCTCGGGCTCTAGGCCCATGAACCCAGTTGCTCCATGGTGTGTGGGATCCTCTCAGACCAGGGTTCGAACCCATGTCCCCTGCATTGGCAGGTGGATTCTTAACCACTAGACCACTGGGGAAGTCCCCAGTCAGCTCATTTTACAAGTGAGGAAAGCAAGACCCAGAGAGAGGAAGAAGCTGGCCTGAGGTCACATGACTTGCAGCATCAGGATTTGAAATGGGGGCCCCTGGTTCTTCCTTGTCTCCCAGCTCACACTAAACTGGCTCTCCAGGAGCCTCCCCTCACACCAGGGGAGCAAGCGTCCTGCGCCAGTGCCCACTCCTGGTGGGCCCGATTCACAGCTACTCCCACCCTCCCAGCTGTTAGCCCACCCTGAGTCCCGGGCAGGGCAGGGAATGAGCCCTGGAGCAGGCCTTGCCCTCTGGGACTTGTGACCCCAAGAGGTGTGTGGAGAAGAGAAGGCAAAAATTTTGTGCAAACCCACAGGAGTGAGTAAACAGCTCCCCCCGCTCCCAGGGACAAGGATATGTTCAGTCAGCAGTATTATAAGACCCCCAGTGTCCAGATTGCAATGGGCAGCATGAGGCAGGCTGACCGTTCTCTGGGCAATCCCAGGAGGCTTCCTGGAGGAGGGGATTCACCCCCACCCCCGACACACACACACATGGTTAGGGGTGTGTGGTCTAGTATGATGTGTGGGATGTAGCCTGGTGTGGTGGGGTAGTGACAGGAGAGGGCCTTGGCCAGCCTGGAGTTGGCAACCCCTCCTCTTCACCTCCTCTATGTGCGTGCGTGCTAAGTCGCTTCAGTCGGTTCTGACTCTGTGTGACCCCATAGACTATAGCTGGCCAGGGTCCTTTGTCCATACGATTCTCCAGGCAAGAATACTAGAATGAGTCACCAAGCTCTCCTCCAGGGGATCTACAGCCTTGGATAAGTTTGTTACCATGTCTGACGCCTCTGTTTGCTCAGCAATAAAATGGGGGTAATAAAAGAGCTAATCTCCTCAGCCTTGGGGAAGAGCAAATTGGATAACATCTATGGAAGGGCTTCTTAAGTAAGGTGCTTTCAGTACGTACTATACGACTTTATATAGATTTATAAGATTCGAGAACAGGAAAATAAATCTCTGGTAACAAGTCAGGATAACAGTACCCTCGCAGAAGGCATGGGGGTACAGGGGGCTCTATGATACTGATAATGCTGTCTCTTGATCTGAGAGCTGATACTATGGGAAATTCATGGAGCTCTACACTTAATGTGCACTTTTCTGTGCAGACATTACACTTTGATTTGAAAACTTTTTCTTAAAAAAGAAAAAAATTTGGGAGGCTCCAAGGCTTATAGGGGACTTCCCCAGCAGGACAGTGGTTAAGATTCTGCCTTCCAATGCAGAGGGCGTGAGTTTAATCCCTGGTTGGGGAACTAAGACCCATATACTGTGGTGGAATCAAAAATTTTAAAAAGAAGAGGAAAAAAAAAAAGTGGTTAGAATGGCCAGACACTTGACAGAGTGTCCTTGAGGAGGCCTGGAATGCTGTTGGTAGAAATAGTAGCTGGTTTCTGTGGAATGTTTCAGGCAGTGTGCTACTGAGTTCACATGCACTTCCTCCCCTAATCCTTCCAACAGCCACATTTTACGAGGAGGGAAACGGAGCCTCAGAGAGGTTCTGTAAGTTGCCCAAAGTCACACAGCCAACTTGGGGCAGAGCGGGGCACAGGCCAGGTGTGACTCCAGAGCTGCCCTCTTGGTGAAGCATGAAGGACCTAAGTGTTGCCTTGACCCTTCCTCAGCTAGCTGGAGGGTGGCTCCTGGGTCTTTGTCGTCTTTTTTGACTCTGATGATGCCAGGGTTCTGCTGGCCTGCAGCTTGTGGTGGAAGATGCAGAAGGGCGCGGCTCCCAAGCTGGTCCCAATCTGGAGATGCCCTCAGAATGGGAGTAAGGGGGCAGCCGGAACCAGATGGAAGCGCTTGTCTGGAGACCTGCAAGATCACGCAGGCAGGATGAGGTGGGCAGCCTCTGAGGGTCCTGGTGGGGAGGGCGCTGTATGGGGCTCCAGGGCAAATGATGACTAGCTCAGTTTGAAACCTCCAGGGCAGATCCCTGCCAGGTGAGAGGGGAATGGCTGGAGAATTTCTCCTCCCAGCAGCCAGGGGAAGAGGAGAGCTTTTCTGCATAATGCGAATCCCCTTGGCACCTCCTGAGCCCCAGATGGGGGGTTTGCATCTTCACCAGGCCTTACTGCTCCCCTGAGGAGCTTCGGGCATGAGTGCAGGCGCTTCCTTTGTTGCCTTTATTCTTAGCCCAACTCAAGACTTAACGGCCCTGCCCTGTGGCCTTGTCTAGTGGGAGAGAGATTCCATTGTTTTTGCCTTTATATGCAACTGGAAAAGTAGATAAAGCCTTATTGTTGTCCAAAATTTCCAATCAGATGGGAAAACTAGGGCTCCTGGCATCATTCAGGTGTGCCGGAGGAGGGCGGACAGCAG
>NW_011495071.1:9914555-9916153 GCF_000754665.1 Bison bison bison
AGAACCCCTCACCTCCTCTGGGAGGCCTGCCCTGATTAACCCCTTCAGCTCTTGCTGGTTACAGCCCAGCTCTTAGCAAGAAGGCACATCCTCTGATTAGAGTAAGCACAGTAGCAAGTTCTGGTTCTTTGTGATGGTTTATGTCTAAAGCCTGTCTCCAGTTCACTGACTCTGTTACTACCATTTGACTGGAGGTTGGCCAAGGGCAGGACCGTGAGGACCTTCCTCTGGGCCTCCCTTAGAGGTTCCATCCACGTAACCAGTGCCAGTCTGCAGTGCTGGCTGTAGTTTCCCAGTGCAGAGTTGACTCTGCCTCAGGACCTTTGCACATGCTGCACAGCTGCCTGGAACCCCTTCTACCACCTCCTCTCCTTTTGCTTCTCCATCCTCTTCCAGGAAGCCCTTTCCTGTAACCTGAACGGGGCCCCTCTTGCTGCTCTGGCTCCTCCCGTGCTCCTTCCCTCTGGAGCGCTCCCCAGCTGGCACTGTAGCTGCCTATTCATGGTTCAGTTTCCCCTTACTGGGCACTGAGCTCTGGGAAGCCAGGGATGGGATTGGACTGTCACATCCACTTCTGTGCCACAGCCTGTAACTCCGAGGATCTTGCCGAGGGTTTATTGAAAGAAGTGAGCCCGTTGAGCACTGAAGAGAGGAGTAAGTCCAGAGCTTCTCTCTGGGTGCCCAGCTGCTGTGTCCACCTGCCCTGGAAGGAATGCCCTTGGCTGTGACTCCCTCTAGCGGAGTCTGAGACCTCAGACAGCTATAGAGGCAGGAGCCTGGAGCCCAGTGTGGGTACCAGTGGCTGCATCTGTTTTGCTCAGTGCTGAGCCTCTGACATCTGCCTGCAGGTGCTACATCAGAGTGTCCCATGGATTTGCCTGGAAGTTCAAATGTGTCAGCCCCCTGTGGGGATCGGGGGTGACCAGGAAAGGAGATGCCCATCTTTCATCCTTCTAGGGAACTGGGTGGAGGTGGTTTCAGATGGCCTGGCCTCAGCCACTGTCCCCATTGTGTGCAAATTGCTTATAGGAGTTTCTCATCCAGTTTCTCATTTATTCCCTCCAGCAACCCTGGGAGGAGCATGTTATTGGCCCATTTTACAGATAAGGAAAAGAAAGTTCAAAATGGTTAAGTGGGCACAGCCCAGGTGACGTACCTGGTAAGCAGCGGAGCTGGGGTTCGGTTCGTCTCTTTCAGCATGCAGCACCTCTCCCCACCCTGTCCCCTGCCCCTCAGCTCTCTTTCCTCTTGGGTGGCTCAGTGCCTGCGCAGGAGCCAGGGAGCCCAAAGTGTGAGTCCTCAGAGCAGCCCCCCATCCTTGCTTGGCACCTGAGAGTCCATGACCTTGGAAGGCCCGTGTCCTGATCACAGTGGGGAGGAAGTCTGGCTTTGACAAATAGCCCTGTGGTCCCAGGACAGGCAGGGCTAATTCAAGTGCAAACAGTGTATTAGTATTTATTCCTCACGCTCCACTGCTAATAAAATTTGAGTTTTAAAAATAATGGTGAGCAAATGAATTGGTCGATGGCCTGTGGGGAGAAGATGCAGAAAGGATATTTCATGGAGACATATGACAGGGGGACTAAGCCACGGCGGGT
>NW_011495071.1:9916290-9935732 GCF_000754665.1 Bison bison bison
GGGGAACAGCTCTCCACTCCTGGTCCAGTTTGAGAAGTCGTTAATCTGCATGTTAAAATTTGTTGAAAGTACATTTGCCAACTGCGGCAGCGTCTCCAGGCTGAGGAGGTGGCTGTTGGCTGGGGAAATAGCTCTCCAATGTCTATTTCAGTTATCTGTGCTTAAAATCTGTAATTTGGAAGGCTGCTTCCTACAAGGTCCCATGACTGCCATCCAGCGCGTGCCTCCGTTTCTGACACCTGAGTTATAGAGCTGGTCAGGTTCTGCCAGGCAGGGCAGAGACCTAAAAAGGTTCTAAGAAAAATGTAGGGACGTATCATAGGTTCCGTGATGCCTGGGAATAAGGAAGAGAGAGAGAGGGGGCCCCCAGGATGGGAGAGGGGACTCAGAACCACCCACTCCCCTACAATAGATAGCACCTCTGTCCCTGTGATTCATCGGTTCCACTGTGCCTCAGGAGCATCACGAGCTGTAAAAAGCATAATTTAAGAAAGATAGGACCTGCTACTGTGTGACTTTGAGCAAGTCATTTATCCTCTTGGTAACTTAGTTTCCTCATCCATACAAAGCAGGTGATGAGACCTGCGGGGCTGGCTTCATAGGATCCAGAAGGAAAACAGGACTGTGTAAGCAGAGGGATATGACAGCCCTTCAGATACTAGCAGACAGGCTCCTGCTTCCCTCAAGAAATTGCTTTGCTTAAAGCTGGGCTTTTGGAGGGCTTAGAGAATGTGAGGGGATTTGGGATTTGCGTGTCTGGGTAGTACCTGCAACACCTTTCAGATTTCATCCATCAGCCGTGATGGACGGGGAGAGGCATGGCCCTCCCCGCCCCGCTCCCTTCCCCCTCCCTGTCCCCACATGGGCGGCAGCTCTGCAGCACTGCCCAAAGGATCGCTGAGATGTCAAGAGTGCCTGCGCTGTGGACTCAGCACTCGGCACACTGCTCCCCAGTTCTCAGCCGACCTTGAGGTGGGCACCAGTATTAACCCACTTTACTGGAGCAGGAGGAAACTGAGGCCCAGAGCCGTGAGGGGGCCGCCCAAGGTCACGGTTAGATCTGAGCTCTGCCTGCTCCTTCAGCATCCTGCCGCCTCAAGGTTCTGGCCCACGGCTGCCTCGCCAAAGTGGGGTCAGTGACCTCGGGGTGTCCCTGTGGAGTGGCTGCCATCCCCCCTTCCTCTCTTTTACCCCCAAATGGAGACTCTCCTCCTGCCCCAGCATCCAGCATGAAGAAAGACTTCAGTGTCCCCGGCAGATATTTTATCTTCCGAGTACCATGAACCGCAGGGAGTAAGACTTCCAAAGGGCAAGCTGGGGTCATGGCCACTTGGACCCTGGGCTGCAGATGCAAAGATGGCTGCCTGATTCTGATTCTGACCTCTTGGAGTCCTTTGTAGCTCCTCCCAGTTCCAGAAGTGGCCTGGCCCTGCTGCTCTCAACATCCTTTCCCCAGCCCTGAGGCCAGACTCTGAGTGTCCACGCAGGCCCACCCTTCACCCCCTGCATCTTTTGATCTGGCTGATCCAGTACCGTGGAGTCTGCCCCGTGGCCTGGTGGCCCTGTGATGTTAGCAGGGGAAGTCCAAACAGCTGGGAGGTGTTGAATCCAAGACCTTGGCAGTGGGGGGAGTGGGTACTGTTTAGACATTTTGTGTAAATTAGTATTATTGTAACTGTTAATTGAATGTCCATTGACTGCCTGTCAGAGGTTTGATTTAATCTGTCCTTCCCCTCTGAGTCTCGGTCCACTGCTTAAACAGTTTGCTTGATTTGTGCTCGTTTTTCTTTCTCTAATGTGGTCTCCTTCCCTGCATCACAACCTGAGTTTCATCTCACTGGCTTCATAATGAGCATCTTCTGTTTTCTGGCACTGGCTTTGGCCTCCATGTGGCCCCTAGTCCCTCCCAAGTGGATTCCCAAGACTCATTCCTTAACTGGGGACTCAAGACAGACATAGAGTCAGCCTGGTGTGTTTCTTTGGGGGCTTTAAGTGCTTTGAGATGTTTTCTGGAAGGGAGTAGAAAGGGCAGTGGCCTGGAGACTTAGGGGACGAGCCCCGGTTTTGCCTCATTCATTCATTCAGTGAGACACCAGCTCTCTGCCAGGCTCTGTGATCAGCACTCAGGGGACGAGTTCCTGCGTTTAGCCCTCTGTAGGAGAGACGTGAACAGCTGATCCAGTGCAGCATGATGGTCAAGGCAGGGGGCCATGGGGACACTGAGAGGACATTGAAATCAGATGTGGGCGGCAGGAAAGGCTTCGTGGAAGAGGAACAGTGCCTGAAAAGCAGCTTGAGCTCTTCATTCAGAAGACAAGGAAGAGTTAGCCTGGCAAAGGGCACCCCAGGCAGAGGAAGCAGTGGGTAACAGCGGGGCTCCTAAAGAGGTAGCTGAGAGGAACTGATAGTCATTACAGTGATGATAATATATTGAGACTCACTCAGCATCAGGCAGTGTCCAAGGGCTTTTCTTGGCTTATCTAGTTTAGTCCTTATAACAACCCCACACGCAGATGCCATTGGCATCTCCTTTAATGACTGAGGCGTGGAGCCCGGATCTCACCTGTCCTAGTGAAGGGACTGGAGCCATGGACTCAGGCGTCTGATTCAGGGCTGCTGGCTCCTTCAGCATTTTGCTGCCTCTGTGTCTGTTCCAGGGATGTCACACCAAGACTTGGGGTGTCCTTGCTGAACCAGATTGTGGAGGGTCTTAGGTGAGTACGTGGAAAAATTTTACCTTTATCCTGAAAGCTACAGAGAGCCACTGAGAAATTGTAAATTGAGGAATAGCTTGATCGGGTTTGTTTTTAGAATTTATCACTCTGGCTGCTGTGTGGAGGACGGATGGGGCTTGATCCAGAGTGGAGGCATGGAGAGCAGTTGCTGAGTGGGGCCGTGACCCTACGAGGAGGGCTAGGGGCTGGCTCAGGCAGGGGAACCGGGGTGCACAGATGAGCATGGGCTTCAGAAGCACGAGGAGGCAGAATGTGCAGGACACTCAGGGGGTGCTCGAATGAGGGTGAGGGGTGGTGGGTGAAGGCGGGGTTTAGATGATTCTGAGGTTCCTTTTTTTTTTTCACCAAAGGTTGCAGAATTTTATTTTTGTAAAGTCACATCAAAAGTTAAATTATTGGGACTCCCCTGGTGATCCAGTGGTTAAGACTCTGCGCTTCCAATGCAGAGGGTACGAGTCCAATCCCTGGTAGGTGAACTAGATCCCACATGCCGCATGGCATGGCCAAAAAATAGAAAAGTCAAATTATTAACCTATTACAGTTTCTCTTTTGGTGTTCTGAGGCCAGTTTCCAATGTGTGCAGGAGGGGTTTTCCCTCATAGCACCAGGCAATTCTCAGACATCCAAAGGGTATTCAAGAATTCAGCTCAATCCTGGCACCATCTACCATGGTCTAGAATCAGATTCCCCAGGTGAAGGGCTCAATCCCCCAAGAGCATCTTCCACTTCAGATGCCGGCATCACACCCAGGTAATGACCTGTGCTTCTGACCCCCTGGCTAAAGGATAGAGGGTCCCACCACTGCCTCTAACTCAGGATGGCTGATGGGCTATAAATCAGAGGTTCCCACCACCTCCTCCTTGGGGTCGATGATTTTGCTAGAGTGGCTCACAGAACTCAGGAAACATTTTTCTTACCAGATTACCCGGTAAAGAATATAACTCAGGAACAGCCAGATGGAAGAGATGGGGAGGACAAGGTACCGGGGAAGAGTGGGGGGTTTCCATGCCCTCCACGGGGGTGCTGCTCCCCACAAGTCTCCTCGTGTTCACCAACCTGGCAGCTCTCTGAATCCTGTCCTTTCGGGTTTTTATGGAGATTATATTGCATAGTCATGATTGATTGATTAAATCCTTGGCTATTGGCAATTGATTCAGCCGCCAGTCCCTCTCCTCTCCCGGAACCATCTAATCATGTGGTTGGATCTCCTGGCAACCAGTCCCCATCCCCAGGGGAGGTCCAGAAGTCACGTCATTAACGAAACAATAGACACTTTATCACTCTCATCACTTAGGAGATTCCAGGGGTTTTAGGAGCTCTGTGCCAGAAATGGTGACGAAGACCAAATATATATTTATTATAAATCGCAATATCACAGTTCCCAAATCAATAAAAATATCTTTATCATAGAATGACTCATATTCCCTGAAACGAGAAAGGAATCTTTTCTAGTTGCAGCGTGTTGATTCTGCTGATTAGAAGACTCAGATGTGGCAGGAATCTTGAAGACTGTCAGTTGATAGACCATTGGCTCACTAGCATTAATTTCTTGATAGCAAAATTTCCAAAACACAGAAGAAGATGTGTGTTGAAACTCACTTAACTCACTAAAACTAAACTCATATACCTTCTAAATGTGACTGTAAGTGTTACTGGCTACAGAATTCTTAATAGGAGTTATTTCAATAAGACAAGAGGTTTTTTTCCCTCAGTTTTATTGAGATATAATTGATATATAATCACTGTATTCGTTTAAGGAGTACAGCACAACAGTTTAACTTGCATATATTCAGTTCAATTCAGTTCAGTTGCTCAGCCGTGTCCGACTCTTTGCGACCCCACGGAGTGCAGCACGCCAGGCTTCCCTGTCCATCACCAACTCCTGGAGTTTGCTCAAACTCATGTCCATTGAGTCGGTGATGTCATCCACCATCTCATCCTCTGTCGTCCCCTTCTCCCACCTTCAGTCTTTCCCAGCATCAGGGTCTTTTCCAATGAGTTAGTTCTTCGCATCAGGTGGCCAAAGTATTGGAATTTTAGCTTCAGCATCAGTCCTTCCAATGAACACCCAGGACTGATCTCCTTTAGGATGGACTGATTGGATCTCTTGCAGTCCAAGGGACTCTCAAGAGTCTTCTCCAACACCACAGTTCAAAAGCACCAATTCTTCAGCACTCAGCTTTCTTTATAGTCCAACTCTCACATCCATACATGACTACTGGAAAAACCATAGCTTTGACTAGATGGACCTTTGTCGGCGAAGTAGTGTCTCTGCTTTTTAATATGCTGTCTAGGTTGGTCATAACTTTTCTTCCAAGGATATATCATGCATATATTATGAGATGATTACTGCAGCAAGTTTAGTTAGCATCCGTAGTCTTGTATAGATACAATAAAAAGAAAAAGGAAAAATGGAAAAAAATTTTTCCTTAAATCCAGAACTTTTTAACTTAAATCCAGAGGGTGTACTCTTTCCAGCTTGCCTGTATCTCATTCAGCGGTGTTAGCTAGTCCTCATGCTGTACATCACGTCCCCACTGCTGGTTTATCTTATAACTGAAAGTTTGTACCTGTGACCATTTTTTCCCAACACCTCTCCGCCCTCCCCCACCTCTGGTAACCACAAATCTGACTTCTTTTTCTCTAAATTCGGTTTGTTTGTTGTTTAGATTCCACGTATAAGTGAGATCATACAGTTTTTGTTTTTTTCTGTCTGACTCATTTCACTTAGTAAAATGCCCTCAGAGTCCATCCACGTGGTCACAAGTGGCAGGATTTCTCTGTTGTTTTTGTTATGGCTGAATAATATTCCATTGTCTATATACGCTACGTCTTTTCTGCTGAAATATAGCTGATTTACAATGTTGGTTTCAGGTGTGCAGCAGAGTGACTCGGTCATACGTCATATATGCCACATCCATATGCTTTATCTCTTTATCCATTGGTGGACACTTATGATTGTTTCCATGTCTTGGCTCTTGTGAATAATGCCACTGTGGACGTGGGGGTGCAGATATCTCTTTGACATAGTGTTTTCATTTCCTTTGGATGTATTCCCAGAAGTGAATTTGCTGGATCAGATGGTCGTTCTATCTTTAATTTTTTGAGGAACCTCCATACTGTTTTCCACAGTGGCTGCACCAATTTATAATTCCACCAACAGTGCACAAGGGTTCCCTTTTCTCCGCATCTTCGCCAGCATTTGTCATCTCAGAGACTTCGTGTAGGGCGGCTGGGAGTCATTCACGAGACGGGGTGTACAGGGGAGGACTAGATGGCAGTTCAAGTGATGGAATCAGTTCTGTTTTAGACTCGCTGATTTGAAGTGACTAAAGGATATCCACATGATGTCCAGTGAATGTACACCCAGAGCCCAGGAGAGAGGCAAGGGCTGGAGATGCAGATTCTGGAACTGGAGCACATAGACGGTACATGGATTTGGATGAGCTCTCCTTGAACATTTAATGTCAGAAGAGGGGAGGGCTGGTGCCGGGCTTCTGAAGCCTGCCCACACTGAGGGCCTGAGTCTGTGATAAGGACCAGAGGAAGGAGCCAGAGTTAGAAGGACAGCCTGGAGAGAGAGAGAAAAAGGGGTTGCAGAAACCTCAGTAGAAGTGGAGAAACGATCCAGGGTGGCGTGCGGCAGAAAGGTACAGTAAGCAAGGCAAGGGCAGGCTGTGCTTAGCGATTTGGCAACTTGGGGGTCCCTGGGGACCTTGCAGGGAGAAGACTTGGGGGGACACAGGGTGGAGGTGATTGCAACCGGTTGCAGCCATGCAGGAATGTTGGACGGGATGAGAGAGGACCTGTAACAGGTGGTTTTGGTAGCTTTGTTAGGGAAGGGAGGAGAGACCAGGAGAGCCCTGGGCAGGGGCAGGGATCCCTGGGAAGCCTCTCCAACCTTTGGGAGACCTGGGCACGGTTTATAGTGAAGAGGGGAGGAGAGAGTGACCAACCATTCTGTATGCCTAGAACTCAGGATCTCCCCAGGCTCGGGACTAAGCCCAGGATGCTCCCGGGCAAACTGGGACGATAGGTCGGGGTTGAAGCTAGTGTGGAGGCAGGAGGGAAGAACCTGGCCAGTTGGGGTTTGGTAGGGCGGGGTGATCCAAGGCCAGGGGAATAGGTGGGCTCAGGGTCACGGTTACTGCAGTAATTAGCCATGGGTTTCAGGCCAGTCAGGGCAGATGGTAGAGGGAACCACTGCTTTCAGAGGTTCAGAAATTGAGGGAGTGATGGGCATTAGTAGGCAGGGGAGGAGGGCGGAGGTGCACATCCTGGAGTTGGTACTGGTTTGGGAAAAATTGAAACAATGATCAGGAGCCGTGTGGCCCTGTGGAGCCAGGTGTGACTTGAGGGAGGGGCCACAGGTGGGCAGCCAGACCTACACTTGGGTAAATACACCTGTGCTGTAACCTGGCTGTACCATGAGGGACGTGGAGAAACCCTCTTCCCCAGCAGGGAAGGCTGAGACATGCTCACAGAGGTCTGGAGCAGGTCCGGTTCTGGAGCCCCTGCCCTCCATCACGCCCCTCATTCTAGCCACGGAAGTGAATATCTGGTCCAGGAGCCCAGCTGTCATACAGGACCAGCCAGGCCCATCTTTGGAGCAGGGCTCGGTTTTGAGTCTTCCCCTGCTTTGTCTCTGTTCTCAGGCATATTTTGGGGATGCAGAGAACAGAACTCCTGGCTGCTGCAGCTCAAGACTAATGACTTGTGGGGTTTAGTGGCCCCGAAGTCTGAGAGACGTGTGTTTGAGCCCCAGTCCTGTCATGTGGACTCCACGGGTTGTTGATTAGGATGCTTAACCTCTCCAAGCCTCAGTGGCCTCATCTGCACAAGGGGGATGACAACAGCCCTCACCTTATAAACCTGGGAGGATTCGGTGGACTGCTCTGCGTGAGTGTCAAGTGTAGTTACTGCTAGCTGTGACCACTGCAGCTGTGTGTCCTTTCCAGTGGTTCTGTTGGCTGGTCCTTCTCATCTGTGTCAGCCTCAGATCAATAGGGTAGTCTTGGCTCCTGTTGGCTCCTTGGCTCCTTATCACCACTGCTAGAGGTAAGAGTGAGGCAGCTGAGGGGCCTGCTTTTCCTCTGAAGCGCTGGCCAAGTTCCGTGGGAAAAGGAACACTGTCTATGCTGTTCTGGTTGGTACTGTGTAGTGGCAACCAAGCGTTAAGTCTCAGAGATAAGGATTCCATTGCAAAACGTTCCTGTCCTTCCCCTGTACTCTCTGCCCCTGCCCCTCTTTTTTCCTTACTACCTCTTTCTTACTACCTTCTAATATGTTTTGGGGCTTCCCTTGTGGCTCAGGTGGTAAAGAATCTGCCTGCAATGCACAAGACCCAGGTTCGATCCCCAGGTGGGGAAGATCCCCTGGAGAAGGGAATGGCAACCCACTCCAGTATTCCTGGAGAATCCCATGGCCACAGGAGCCTGGTGAGCTACAGTCCATGGGATCGCAAAGAGTCGGACACGACTGAGTGAGTAACACAACGCTTCTAATATGTTTACTTATTTGTGTTGTTTATTTTCCAGGCCCCCTAGAATGTGAGCTCCATGAGGACAGGGATTTCTGTGTTTTGTTCACTGCTCAATCCCCAGTATCTGAAGTAGTGCCTGGTATACAATTAGCATTAAATAAGTATCTATTGAATGAATGACTAAGCCCCAGATAACCTGCAAGCTTTTTTCTTGCGGTTTTTTTGTCAGCTGCCTGGCCCCCTACATCCCTGTTTCAGAATCTTGCACTATTTATAAAGCCTGATCTAGCCAGTTAAGATATTGTGTAGTGCAAACAACTTGCTATAGGATCAGAAGGGAGGGAATAAATGATTCTATCCAGGATGGGAATAGGACATGCTTCACTGAACAGATGACATTGAACTGGGCTTTGAAGGATGAATAGGAGTTTTCTCTGTGGGGAAGAGGAGAAAGGAGATTCCAGGCAGAGCCAATAACATGAACAGAGGCACGAGTTCTATGAAAGTACATGGAACATTCAGGGAATGATGAGGAGTACCCAGATGTAAGGAATGTGAGGTGTGCTGGTAGATTGAAGGAAATGAAGTGGAAGTCTTGGGATGACATCTTACTGATATAAGCAAACATGCCTAAGAAGAGAGAATGGTAGTTGAGAGCCCAAACTCGGGGGCCAGGCTGCTTGGCTTCCAATCCCAGCTGTACCACTTCCAGCTGTGTGCTTCTGTTTGCTGTAAAGAGGAGATAATGAGAGTATTCACCTCACAGGGCTGGAGCGAGGATTAAACGAGTAAAATATACGAAGCACTTAGTACCTGAGCATAGTAAGTGACATGAACATTAACTATTATTATTATAGCAGGAACCCAATGAATGCTGAATGCTTTGGGTACACATATCCATGCTCACTGCCACACGTAATGAGCAGTCGTCAAGTTATGAAACTGATGCTATAACCGACCTCCAATCAGCGGGCATCATTTTTATTTCTCGGCGGCAGGCATGAATGCACTTGAATGCGGTATTAGCAAGCTTGACTGGCTGCTCCTGACCAAGGGCTGCCTTTATACCTTCTTGGGCCAAGGCTAGGGATCAATCTGAGATGATGACAAACAAAGGTAACCACAGAGTCATTCTTAGGGGAGCTGCGGACGATTATCAATGTGATTCTAGAAGCATCGTGCCGAGAAATTGCCTGGAGAGTCGGAGAGGTGCCAGAAGTCTGAAGACAGGCAGATGTTTTCACAAAGAAGAAAAAGGTAGATTAAAGAATATTATGAAGCAATAAGTGTTAGGCCATTTTCCTCCAATATTTTGGAAGAGCATGTGGAGCAGATGGTTTTTGAGCTCTGGGAAAACAGAGGTGTTCACTGGGGCTGGCAGTGCTCATGAAGAGCAAGCCAAGTCAACCTCATCTTTTCTTTTTTTTGTTGTTCCAAAAACTTAACTGTGTCTAAGTATCTTAGACACGGTGTCTTAACTTCACAGAGCTTTGAGCCAAGTCTTGACTGTGTTTTAGGAATACGATTCTTGTTGTTCAGTCATTAAGTCATATCTGACTCTTTGTGACCCCCATGGACTGCAGCACACCAGGCTCCTCTGTCCTTCATTATCTCCCAGAGTTTGCTCAGATTCATGTCCATTGAGTTGGTGATGCTGTCTAGCCATCTCATCCTCTGTCACCCCCTTATCTTCCTGCCTTCAGTCTTTCCCCGCATCAGTGTCTTTTCCAGTGAGTCAGCTCTTCGCATTAGGTGGCCAAAGTATTGGCGTTTCAGCTTTAGCATCAGTCCTTCCAATGAATATTCAGGGTTGATTTCCTTTAGGATCGACTGGTTTGATCACCTTACTGTTTAAGGGACTCTCAAGAGTCTTCTCCAGCGCTATAGTTTGAAAGCATCATTTCTGTGGCAAATTAGATGAAATGCTGTTATAGTCCTGATGTACAGACAGGTAAATTCATAGCGGGTTAAATAATTGAATCCAGAGTGTTGATTAAGAATTAAGGTGGACCCAGAGAAAACTCACCTTTGTCTGGGCTTTCATTCACTTCCCCACGTGTTTTCATGATGAAGAGTAACTGAGCCCTTCCTGTAGTGCCAAGGGTGTCATCCTTGGGCCTGTCCTGGGTGGCATGTCTCTGGATGTCCTGGATGAAGAGAGAGAAGGCAGATTATCAGGCAGGGAGAAGAGCCACTCCACTAGGTGACATAATTGCTATGTGGGATGACTGATGGGCAGAACAGTGGGCCAAAGCCAAGCCCATGGAATTAACTACTCGAAGTCTCACATCCAGATTTTTAGAAAAATCAATTACATGAACACAGAATGAGGAGACCCGAGTTGGCCTTGTGAGGGGCAAAGGACTTGGAGATGGGGCTGACACGAGCTCCTTGTAGCCCCAGTGCAATCTGAGGAAAGGACCATGTGTTCAGGCAAAGGGAATGTGCCCAAACCCCGCGCCCTAAGTAGATCATGCTCGAGCAAGGTAGGGGAGCCACCCTGTGCTCATTACTGAGTGCCTCACTCTGAGATAGGTTGATTAAAACCGCAGTACCTTTGGGAGCCAGCTGGTGAGATGGCCAGTGGACTGCAGGAAGGTGGACGAGAAGATTCAGGGTGAATGCTTCAGACCCTGGAAGGTCTGCAGCATGGTTCGAGGAGAAAGATCCTTACTTAACTGCGTCACTGTCCCATATTCTTTGCCCCATCCCCAGTCAGAGGAGACACCTCCTTTTCCTTTCCGCAGTTTCAGCATCCCCTCCTTACGTGGCCAGCAGTTTCTTTAGAAACAAGAGACTGTGAGGCAGGAGGACATTTGGGTTGTGATCAGGCAGGGGACTCCTAGGTGGGGATGTCCAGATGCTTCATGAGTTCTGGCCACACAGCAAGCCTCTAAATAAACTCTCACCATCCTGACTAGCACTGCTGCCTTGCTCTTTATTGGACACGGAGAGAAGGCAGCTGAGTGTGTACAAATGTGGTGACTGAGATCTCAGCGGAGCAGCTGCTGTACTGCCTGGGGGAGTCCTACCTGGAAACTCACAGTGAAGGAAGCAAATGCAAATGCCTTCTGCCAAAGCCCAAGGCAGAATTAATCACTGCTTCTTCTCTGGTCTCCAAGTCCGTGGTACCTGCTTCCATCAGCGCGCTGCTGCTCGGACTGCACCCTGGATGGGCATTCGTACCCCCAACTGCACCCTGGGTGGGCGTTGGTACCCCCTCCCCCAGCACACTCTGCCTGCGTTCCTTTATAGCCTCAGTCCTGGCCCTTTGCCACACACAAAGTAGCTGCTCAATAATGAATGAGTGAATCTGCAGTAGAATAAATATGTGCTCTTCTGCGTATGGGCTGGAACGCATACTCACTTGTTCTTTACCAAAAACAAACCTTTGAGTGAGTTTTCCTTGTTAAGGGGAAGGACCCAGGGTGGAGGGCAGGGGTCTGTATCTATGCATCATCCAGTGAGGAGAACCACAGAGGGAGCTCATGATTTATGGCCAAGGCCAACATTTAAATAGAAACCTGGTCTTAATTATTTAGCCTTAATAAACAAAAGTGTGTTTTGTGGTCATAGCCACAGACTTTCATATATCACATAGCTCTAAGGAGAGCAGAAGGATTTCTTTTTTTAAATTAAAAAAAATTATTCATTTTTCAGTGTGCTGGGTCTTTGTTGCTGCTAGTGGACTTTCTCTAGTTGTGTTGATGGGGGCTTCTCCTGTTGTGGAGCACGGATTCTAGGGCATGTAGGCTCAGTAGCTGTGGCATGCCAGCTTAGTTGCCCGGCAGGCATGTGGGATCTTCCCAGACCAGAGATCAAACCTGTGTCCCCTGGACTGGCAGGACTCTCAACCCCTGGACCACCAGGGAAGTCCCAAGGATTTCTTTAGAGCTAGGAAGAAGCCTGGGTATCGACCCCACTCATGGTCTCAGAAGCTTCAACACATCCCTCCAGACACGTGCCTGTCCCTAAGCACCTTTGCTTCTCCAGACAGGTTTGGTACCAGGCCAGTGGGGAGGGGTGTGTTTCTTGAGATTTGTTTCCTCTTGAGAAGAAGGGGTAGGGCACAGGAGTTACTTACAGGTGGGTGCTTATTCTGAGAAGTAGAAAATGTCCAGGTGACACCCCCTACCTCCAACACCACCTGACTCTGGGCCACCAGATTCCCTTCTGTCTGATTCCCTTCCCATGAAGTCTATGTTATAAAGGCCCACTCTCTCAGGACCGGCCCATCCAACCACTCCAGATCCTTGGGACTTAACATTCCAAGCAGATTTCCCTTTTCTTTCTCCCTAAGTTGGCACCAATTTTCACATTAGTAATGAGATTGTGTGTATTGCAATAGCCAGCACTGTTGGCTTCCTTGCCACTTAGAGCTGTCTGAGCCGACTGCCTCAGGTCTGTTCTCTTCAAGTGCAGAGGTGGGCCAGGTGCTGGAGTACGCTGTTTATCTGAGACTTTTAAACTGGCAAGCCCTCCTGCTCAACCACCCAGATCACTCCAGAGGAGAAGGAAGTCAGAAGGAAAAAGAGATTGCGTTTCTCCAGTTGTGAGTCAAGGCAATCCCAGGAAGTCTGCAGGACAATTCTGATGATACCAGCCAGAGCTTGGGGCTCTGAGTGCATCCCAGGATGGGCTAGGGTCCTCCCAACGGAGGCATCAGAGAGAAGGCCAGCATCCTCAGCGGTCCATGAGTCAGATGAGGTTTCTTCTGTCCTTACTCCCCAGACTGGGGAATTCTGTTCAAGGGCAGGCAAGCAGCACTGGGATCATCCAGACCAGAGCCACATCCAGAGCAGGTGAGAGGCGCTCCGCCAGGCTTCTCCGTGGAGGTAGACTCCCTAAGGTCAGAGGTAGTGCCCGGGACACTCTGCTTAGGGGATAGCACCCTGAGGAAGCTGTCCCTGTGGAAGGAGAGTCCAGCCCCTTTACCAGTGCTAGGGTGGCTTCCAGGGGCCCATGGGATAGTCCCGGGCCTGTGTTCTGGCTATCTTTCTTTTTTGGTTTGTTTCCTCCCACCTCTTTTTCTTTTATTTATTTATTTAGTTTTAGGCTGTGATGCTAATTTTGGCTAAGATCCTAACATCAGGATCTCAGTTTCCCAACTAGGGGTGGAACCCGTACCTCCTGCATCAGGAGCCTGGAGTCTTAACCAGACCAGCAGGGAAGTCCCTGTTCCCGCTATCTTAAAGAGGTACCAGGTGAGAGGCGTGGCATATCACAGGGTGGAACTTTCGGATGAGTGGGGAGCATCTTAAATTCTCAGTGATAGTCATCCCTTGTGTCTATCTCCACTGAATAATAGGTCACCAAAGGAAGCATTTTTGCAAACATGATCTCATGCTTTTCACAATAGCACAGTGGGAAGGAGTGCTATCTGCCCCTCTTTGCAGGTGGACTCCAAGTCCAGTGCTCTGTCTGGGATACACAGCTGTCCCTCGTGGCTCTCAACTGTGAGGGAAGCTGGCCAGGGATTGAATTGGAAGTACTTTGGCTTCAACAGATCTTATTTGATCTGGAGCTTAAGTCAAGCTGCCATCGGTGAAGTTATTATCATTACCACATATTTAAAGTGGTTAAATATTTAAAGCCATGTCAGCTTTTCTCTGCTGAACAGGGTCACCAGACACATCAACCAGATGCCTCCACTGGGAGCCCGACACTGGGTCTCTGCACCAGGAGGGTGAGTGGGTTCCCTGACGGGAAAGGAGGCAGCCAGGTAAAGAGGAGCCTGCAGCTCCAACCTGCTTGGCTTCTGAACTCCTTCTCAAGGTTGCCTGCCAAAGCAGTTTTTAAATAATCAAGTTACTGTGGGGCTGTGACTCTGACTCTCACTGGTGGGGAAGCTGGCAGCAGAAAGGGGTGGGATGGATGGGCAAGGAATGGAGTGTTTCCTGGGCGGGGAGTACCTTTGGGAATGATGGTAACCCTGGGCTCGTTGGAGGCTCTTCCTGACCTCTGGGCACAGATCACTGAAGGTCTTGCCCACCTATTCAGGTGGCTGGGAAAGAGCAGGGTGGCTTTAATGGTAGTTAAGTGTGTCAGGATGCTTCTAGGGCAGAATAACCCACACCTTGGAGTGCAGGGGCTGAGCGCCTATTACCAGGTTTCTTCTTGAGGGTGCTCACCCAGGGTTCAATACCTGGATGTCCTAAATGTGCAGGGGTCATGGGTAGAGTTCAGAGCTAGGAAGACTCTGGAGTTGGATGCAAGTTTGTGACACTATGCCTTTAATTTTAATTTTTTTGGCCATATCTTGCGGCACTCGGTGGGATGCAGCGCTTCCCAGGTGGCGCTAGTGGTAAAGAACCCATCTGCCAATGCAGGAGACTTAAGACATGGGTTCAATCCCTGGGTCAGGAAGATCCCCTGGAGGAAGGCGTGGCAACCCACTCCGGTATTTTTGCCTGGAGAATCTCATGGACAGAGGAGCCTGATGGGTTACGGTCCACAGGGCTGCAGAGAGTAGGACACGACTGAAGTGATTTAGCGCGCATGCATGTGGCATCAGGATTTTAATTCCCTGTCCAGGGATTGAACCCATGCCCTCTGCAGTGGAGGCGCAGAGTCTGAAGCACTGGACCACCGGGGAAATCCCAAGTGAATCTGTCCCTTTGAGGTACAAGGTTGATAGTGTCCATAAGATTCTCAAAGAGGGCTGTGGTCTCAGAAATACAAAGCACCACTTGTTGGTGTGCTGGGAGACCCTTGCACCTCCCCCAAACCTGGGGACCAGGCACCGGATCCAGGTGCAGCTTCTCTGGACATGCTGTGGTAGTTCACGGTTCAGGGCCTTTGCCGAGGCTGTTCTGTCTGTCTGTGCCTCCTTGCCCATCTGCCAACCTCCTATTCATCCTTCAACAGCCAGTTCAAGCTTTTGCTGATCCCCTCCCCGTGGACAGAGCCAATCGTCCCCTCTTTTGTGTACATGCATGCTCAGTCTATCATTCATGTCCAACTTTTTGTGACCTCATGGACTGCAGCCCACCAGGCTTCTCTGTCCATGGGATTTTCCATGCAAGGATACTAGAATGGGTTGCCGTTTCCTTCTCCAGGGAATCTTGCCAACCCAGGGATCGAATGTGCATGTCTTGCATCTCCTGCATTGGCAGGCGGATTCTTTGTCACTGTGGCCTCTGTTTTGAGCCAGCATCAAGCTTTAAACAGGTTTACTGGAGCACCTACCACTCAGTGTTTTCAAACCATTTATTCCTGTGTTTATTTCACCAGGACAAGGTATTTCTCCTAAAAAGAAAAAAAAAACCCACAAACTTATTTTATTTATTATTTGTTTATTTGTCAGCTCCAGGTCTCAGTTGCGGCATGCTGGATCTTTAGCTGAGGTGTGTGGGATCTAGTTCCCTGACCAGGGATGGAACCTGGGTCCCTGGAATTGGGAGTGTGGAGTCTTAGCCTCTGGACCAGGGAAGTCCCAAGACTAAGTATTTCTTGAGTGCAGGTGAGCTCGTCTTCATTTCTGAATGGACCTTTTGAGTAAACCTTTAATAAAATGTGTTAAATTGATTTGGTGAGGCCCTTTCAACCCAAATGGCCACAACTGGGTAGGTATCAAGAAAAATGCCCTTTAAATGTGAAGATTGGAACAGTTGCAGCACAGCTGTTATGAGGAAGCTGTGTCCCTCTTTGCCGATATTTCCTTGGGTTTGGAACAGGCTGAGTTTGATGTACGAGGGAAAACAAGGAAGGAGGTCGTCCTGTGGGTCACCAGAGCTCTGGTCCTAAAGGAGGAGAGGGGTCAGGGCTGGACATGGAGACTTAGGATGTCATGGAGGAACCATGTGTGGCCCATTTCACAGATGGACTAAGGAGAGGACACCATGCAGCACTCAGGAGAGGTGACCTGCGATGGTGAGCACCCAGGCTCCCTCCCAGTGCCAGGCGGGGTGCCCACATGCCTCACTGGAGCTGCACAACAGCCCTCTGCCGGAGGGTCCTGTTTCTCTAGTGTGTAGATGGGGAAACTGGACCAGGGAGTTTGCCCTCTTAGCCCAAGGCCACATGGCATGTCTGCGGCGGGGTCAGAACTCACAGCTGCAGGAGTCCAGCTGCGAGTCTGGGCACCGCTGGAGAATGCACCTCTGAGCCAGAGAGGCGTGAACGAACCAGAGAGGCTCTGAGCCTGGCTGGAAGCCGGGGTGGGGCCCAGCGTCCCCTGCTTCACCTCCGGGTAGAATTCTTCAGCCAGGGTCATGAGGAGACATTGGGAGTCATTTTGAAAAAGGGGCCGAGAGCACGTCTGTGCGTTACGTAGTCACACCAGAAATGGAGCTTTGCTCACTCCAAATCACCTTATCTCTAGTCTTTAGAATGTTCTTTTGGCTGAAACTATATTGAATTAATTTAATTGAAGTTTTTTTTCCTGAGATAATTTTTTTCTTATTATAAAATGATATATGTTCATTGAAGAGAGTTTAAAATACAGTGAGGCAAATGTAAGAGAGTGGGAATCGCCCATAATTCTACTATGTATAATAACATTAATAATCATAACTGATGTGCTGAATGCTGTGTATTAAGGACTATACTAAGGGCTTTGAGGTACTGTTATCATTAACCCTTTTTTTAGAGTGTGAGGAAAACAGACTCAGAGAGGTTAAGTAACTTGGCAAAGGTCACACAGCCAGGAATTGATGAGATTTTAATATGCACAGAGTGACTCCAGGGCCCGGGCTCTTAAATTCCTCTTTCTTGTGTGAAATAGCAACAGCAATGAATTGGAAAGGGAGGCGTTGAAGCTGTTTACTGGATTTTGCCTACTTGGGACTGGAGCAATTGTGATTATAGTGGTCAGGTGGGGACCACCAGTTTCAGGAATCTTTCGATAGCAACGTCTCGTGGTTCTTTAACTCAGGCTTTATGAAGACAGGGAAGGCGTTACTGAAAGCCAGAGGCGTGCTCCATCCTGAGCTTTCCACTCGGTTGAGGCTATGCGCACACGGGAGCAGCAGGGACAGTCTCCCTCCATCAAGGGTGGAGGCTCTGGGTGAGCCCCCCTGGGCTCTGCTTCGTGGTCTGCTGCCCACTTCATGGCCTGGGTGCCCTCCCTTTCTCTCCTCAGTGCCCCTGTAGCCAGTGGCTAAGAGTCTTCTGTCCTCGTGGGTTGGTCCAGGTGTTGACCCCACGGCATGGCAGACCTGTCCTGTGCTTCTAACAGGGTCCCTTGGGGTGGCATCCTCCCAGGGGAGCCAGTGTGTGGAGGAGAAGGGAGGTGTCTGCGGGCGGTACCCCTCTCTGAAAACCACGCCTTATGGCATCCACACGACCGTTCTGGTTCAGCTGCTTCATCCCCTGTGGACGTGGGTGTGCTCATGCATTTCTCAGGACTGCAGCTGGTCCGAAGAAATGATCAGGGCTATTTTCAAGGAGGGCGAAGGAATAGGGAGAGGGTGAGCCATGTGAGAACAGACCAAGTGGTCTGGAGCGGTTCTTTCTGGGATGGCAGAGGACTTCCTGGGGGCTGTGTCTGCTTCCCGCCAGGCTGTGGGTGTGTAGCTTCCGCACCTGCTGGTCTAATAATCATTAACCCCAAGTGCCTGACCCAGTGTGTCGCTCCCCTTTCTGAGTCACAGGCACCAACTCTCCCAGAGTCCTCTCCCCACTCTGGGGTTATTATGAATATGGATGGGATTGGGGCAGTGCTTCAGGCTTCCATGAACTGGGTATGAAAGAGAAATACCAGAGGATGATTCAGAATCTTGCTAGAGGAACCAAATATGACCTCAACCCTTAATACCACTAGGTTCTGGGCCTGAACACAGCTTTGGAACAACGAGGGAGGCTTGGCATTGCCTGACCAACCATCTAGCTTAAGCCTCTTCTTGCATGCAGAGCCCTGTGTCCCTCCCCTGGGCTCTGTGCCATTCCCTCAGAGCTCCTGCTTGGCTTGCCCCATCCCTTTTGCATGGCCATCCCATCTACTTGAAGTACCTGTCCCTTTCGCACCCCCTCCCGCCCCCATCCTCAGGAGCCAGCTCAGTGTCCATCTCCCCCATGAAGCCTCTTCTGGAAGCCTTTACTAGAAAGGGTCCCCTCTTCTTGCCCCCAGGACACCACAGGCTTGTGTCCACTGTGGCCTTTAGCGGCTGTGCTCGTTTGTCTTGACATCTCTCTTTGCACTTAGACTGTGAGCTCCGGAGGTCAGTGACCTTGCCTCAGGCGTGTCTGACTCCTAGCAGCAGTGACCTCAGCAGGTGGCCGGATGGCTGGAGGGACAGAGAGGGACGAATACTGTGGCGACGTGAGGGCGGGGCACAGGCAGCATCACTGGAGGTGGTCAGACGCCTAAACAGGCACGCAGTCTCACACACACTTTCAAGGCAGTGATCACGTAGGTGGAGGAGACGGTTGCAGTTGGTAAGACCAAGTGGGGAAGCATTAGCCCCATTTCCAGCCACTCAGGCATGGGTTTTGTCCCAGCATAAACATATGTTTTTTCCATCAAAGTATCTTGCATGGGAAATCAGAAAATCTTTCTTAGGGAGAGACCAAAAATTACAAGAGCTCATCATTATTATTTTTTAATTAAAAGACAGCAACTGCCTGATATTCGGTAAATTCAGGCCCCTCCCATGGGTCCACTAATGTGCTGAAATCTGGGTTTAATGTGCTGAATTTATTTTTTATAAGAATCTGTTGCTGAATCTGCTTGACGAAGAGAGCCTGGTTAGAGCTTTAAGAAACTTCTCATTAGCGGGATAAATGTGCTGGGTGCTTGGGGAATCTGCAGCCTACTGCTGCTGGGCACCTGCCGGGGCAAGTGGGGCTGCTTGGCCTATGCTGGGGTAAATCCAGAGGGTCCCCGTGGGTGGGCACACATGGGGGCCAGACCCTGGGAAGTGCACGCACAGGTGTCCTGATCAAAGCCGTTGCGTGAGTCATCTCCTGTTACCTGGTGCTGGAAGCATGATGCTGGCTCAGGCTGCCAGACTGCCAGGCCCTGCCTGGCACCCAGGAGTTCTCCCTGTTGTGTGAGAATACGCCTCGTGTCGTGTTGTTTAAATGCTGGTTTGTAGAAGGCAGGTGTGTAGAAGGGGACCTAGTATATGGATGCCCAGGTAACCCTAGTTCTGATGGGGGTGGGGATGAGCAGAGATATGTGGGGGACACTGGAGGTGAGAACTGCACAAGGTGGAGCCATGTGGTGTAAAAACAAGGGGACTCCAGGCAGAGACAGTGAAGGTGGGCGGCATGGAAAAGGGAGG
>NW_011495071.1:9935832-9937019 GCF_000754665.1 Bison bison bison
GTTGGAGACAGCATGTCTCACTTGGGTGGATGGCAGGCTGACAGGAGAGGAGATGGGAGCAAGCTGGTTCCTTGATCGCCTTACTAGGGGATTCAGACTTTCTCTTCTCAGCTGCTGGGTTCTAGGAGAGAGAACAGTGTGATCCCGTTGGCGTTCTGGGACGAGCTGATGGCAGTGTGGAGGATGCACAGCTGTGGGTTAGAGGGAGTCTTGGTACCTGGGTGCGGCACTGGAGCAGAGGCCCGTCCCTGGGCGTCTGTCCCCCAGCCCCAGGGCCCTCTGAGTCGCAGCACCAAGCTTTTTCCTTTGAGGCCAGGCCTTCTGAGTGGAAGCACAACTCCAAACCAATATTCTAGGCCACAGAACCTGGGGCCACACGATGCTGGTCGGAAAAGCAAGGGTGAGTGCTTGGCCTAGGCAGCTGTTGGACCCTGCCGGGGGGAGGGGGGACGTTCTGAAGGATGCTCTCTTTCTTGGCTGCTTCTTATCAGAAGACACATGCCCCCTATCCACCCATGAGATATTGTTAGATCGCAGCAGTGAACAGACACAAAGTTGAACCAAGAAAGAGGGAGCTTCATGGGAGCTGCAGCAGCCCATGTTTTAAAGCTCTCTTTCTGGGACTTCCATGGTAGTCCAGTGGTTAAGACTCTGCTTCCAATGCAGGGCTCACAGGTTCGATCCCTGTTCCGGGGACTAGGATCCCACATGCTGTGTGGTGCAGCCAAAAAATAAAAATTAAAAAAGAAAATCATCTTTAAAAAATGAAAAAGGTCTTTTTTCCTTTAAAAAGGACCTGCGGTTAGACAGAGTATGGGAGAGGCACAGTGAACACCACCCTAAGCCTGGAAAGGTTGCACACGCTGTCAATTCAGTCGTTTCGGACTCTTTGTGACCCTGTGGACTGTAGCCCTCCAGGGCCCTCTGTTCATGGGATTCTCCAGGCAAGAATACTGGAGTGGGTTGCCATGTCCTCCTCCAAGGGATCTTCATGACCCAGGGATAGAACCCACATCTCTTATGTCTCCAGAATTGCCAGTCGGATTCTTTACCACTAGCGCCACCTGGGAAAGGTTATTTGCCACAAGATGCTGCTGGGCTCAGAGCAGAAGCCTGGGACTGGAATGTGCAGAGGCTGAGGAGGGTGGCTGTGGGCAGCCGGTGGAGCTGGGGTGCAGAGGAGGATC
>NW_011495071.1:9937119-9951018 GCF_000754665.1 Bison bison bison
CACGCCGCTGCCGTGAAATGAGGGAAGACCAGGGAAACCTGTACGAGAACAGATGCCCAGGGTCAGAGAATGCCAGTCATGTCAGGGCCGTTCCTGGCCTTCAGGGCCCTTCATGGTAGAAAAGGCTCCCTTGGATATTGAGGTGCGAAAATATGAGGTCTTCAGACATTTTGCTATCAATAATTTAGTCTTTATCATTTAAGCCAGTTTGAGTTGGGTTTTCTGTCACTTGCAATGGATTCAGTTCCAAGTGCAATGAAAAGCTATTAAAGGATTTTGAGCTGAGGAGCACACGATCTCATTTACATGTTGAAAAGATGCCTCTGGCTGCCGGTGGAGAATGGACTCTAGAGTGGCATGAGTGGAAGCAGGGGACTCCTCGAGAGGCTGTTGTAGCTGTTCAGGTGGGCGGAGGAGAGGCTTAAACTCGGGTGATCATGGCAGAGTGGGCAGATGATGCCAGCAGAGTCCTGGGGTAGCTGGTGCAGGATCAACAAGACTGCTGTGGGTGGACTGGAAGGACCGGAGTGACTGGAGGAAGACGGAGCTGTTAGTGATGCTGGTGAGGAACGGGGCTGGAGGAGTGTTGGGTTGGTGGGCGGGACGGGTTGGAACTTCTCTTTTCAGCAGATTCTGTTGAAGAAGCTAATCAGACAACTAAGCAGCCCTAACAAGTCAACAGTTGGATATCAGTCTCTTGCCCAAGCCAAGGGTCAGGGTTAATTTGGGCGTCATCAGTGGTTAAGAAAAAAGTCATGTAGGGGGAAAATACAGAGATGGAGAAAAGAGGGCTGAGGGTAGAGCCCTGAAGTTTGCCAATCTTAGAGCCTGGTAGAGATGGAGAAGCTAGTGATGGAGAGAGAAAGTGGCCAGACGGAGAGGAGCCCAGGCAGTGTGGAGCCACAGCACCCAGGAAGGAGAGGTCAGCTATATCCAGGAGTGATGGGGGTGTCACAGAGAAGAAGAACACCGAAGCATCTGCAGGATTTGGCAACATGGCAGTCATTGGTGACCTCGATAAGCCAGACTGGGGTGACTGAAGAGTGAACAGGAAGAGAGGGGTAGGGGTGTGATCACTGAAGTTTCTTTGAGGTGAGCTGTGACCAGGAGCAGGTGATGGAGCTGTGGTTGGAGGGGGATGTGGGTTCAAGGAGGGCATTTTATTTTTAAAGGCAGGAGATGGCGGAGTGTGTGAATAGTGATGGAAATGATCTAGTGTAGGGGGGATAAATTGATAATACAGGAGAGAGGGGGAATCTCTTCCTGAATGAAAGGGAGGGCTTGAAATCAACTGATTTGGCCTCTCCTGGAGCAGAAGTGGAGGGATGACAGAGAATTTGAGAACAGGAGGTAAGGCTGCCAACTTGGTGGTGAGAAATTAAGGGGTTTCCTCTTTCCTTGTTTTCTTAGTGGGTTACAGGGTGAGGCAAGGGGCTGAGAGTCCCAGGGGCTGTTGAGGAAGGAGGGAGGGCAGAAGACAGGAGTCTGAGAGCAGAGGGTAGGGCGACCTTACCTGGGATCTGTAGGAGGAGTACAGGGTGATGCTGAGTGCCTGTCTGAAGCTTGTGGTTATAAAATTAAAGTGCGAGCAGTCAGCCTGGCTCTTTGGTCGCCTCCCGAAACGTTTGGTGGCTGAGGTGCAGACGTGGAGAAGACGGAGAGTTGGATTCTGGCAGACTGGGGACTCAGCCCAGGGAATGGAAGGAGGGTGGAAGGGGAAAAGAGTCTGAGGTCATTTGCAAGGGAGAGATTATACGGAGCCATAATTATGCATGTCCAAGAACTTCTGAGATAGAAAAGATGTTGGAGATAAACATTTAGGATCATCAGCTAATGGGCAGCAGGTGAAGGGTTTAGACGAGATTGCCCAGAAGAGGGTGTGATGTGAGAGAGAAGAGGACCAGCGATCAGATCAGACCGGGGGAGTCAGCATTCCAGATGGGAGTCGGGGAGCCTTGGGGGTGACTGAAAGGGAGACATGCAGGAGAGGTGGTGCCTGGAAACCAAAGGAGGGAAGAGCAAGAGTGACCAACCCTCCCGGGAGGCTGGAATTGTTACTTTAGATGTCACTGGTTACGTGGGGTGAAGATGGAAGGGGAGGGAGTGGAGGCAGTGAGTGGGGTCAGAGGGATGAACAGCATTAGAAGCGCGGCAACTTGACCCAGATCTAGAGAAACGAGAAGTGGGTTAATTTTCCAAGAGGCAACAGAGAAAGGAAGTTAGGACCTGAACTTGGGGGTTCTGTTCGGAACCAGAAAACAGCACTTGGCTCCCTCAGGGGCTGGAGCTGTGAGAGAGAGGACCCTTTGTGCCCGGAGAAGGAAGGAGGTGTGGAAAGGGGTCAGGGACCAGATGTAGGGGGCATGTCATGAGGACTGTGTTCTGTGGAATCTGAACAAGCAAGTGAGTGTAGATTGCTTGCCCACATGTCTCTTGTACCCGGATATTTCTCTCTTCATACTGGAGCAGACCATGTTTTCCCAAAGCTGGCAGAGTTGGGGGTGGAGTGGGAGGGATAGGGCTGAGGAAGGTCCAGGCCACAGTGTCCAGGCCAGGCTTTCACACAGAGAAACCAGCTTGGAGGGGGCACAGACGTGACAGGGCTGGGTGCATGCAGACACTGACACTGGGGAGAATGTTAGGGGTCAAACACACACACACACACACACACACACACAGTCCCTGGAATAGCCTTGAACTATAGGCATCTGTAGGCACCATGAACAAAAGGAAAGTGAATGAATATCTAACATTAAAAAACCTAGGGTCAGGCCCCAGTGGGACTGCAGAAGGCTCTGTAGATTGTGTGAGGTTTGGAGCCCAGGATATCTTGGCAGAAACAATTTGTGCACTAAAAGAGCCCTGGCTCATCAGAGGGGCAGTTCCTTCATTATTCTTGCCATAAAGGCCTTTGCAGTCTCACAGCACGTCCTGCCGTCTCTTTCAGTGTTGGGGTTGCGGTCGGGTGTCAGGGCTGGACCACAGCATCTCCCCCTGCGGCCCCTGCAAGAAATCCTGTCTCCACTTTGGTTTTGTTTTCCTCCCAGGTTCGCTTCTCCACTCCCCAAACTGCTGAGTGGCATGAAGTCACAGGGAGGCCTGGCTTCGTCCTCCTTTCCAGTCTCCTGCGAGTGAGCTCAGATGGCCCCAAGCCCCTTTCGCCCTCCTTTCAGATGAGGAATATCTGCTGGGTTTGAGGGTGCGGCAGGAAGACTGCATCCACATTGCTACCCAGTGTCGCGGAAGGAAGGGGGGTGTCCACGGAGGTCCGCTGGACGGAGTGCTTGCTTCAGCTGCCTGGGGGGCCCAAGATGGTTCTCTGCAGCCCATGTGTCCTTCAGCGCACACACACTTGGGTCAAAGTGCAGGTAGCCAATGACCATGCGCTATCTCCTGGTCTTTCCCATGACTCCACGTGTCACTCCTGCAAATGGAGACATTTCCAGCCTCAGTCTGAGTTTCTGGTGGTTTTTGCTGGTGGGGATTCTGAATGCAGAGCCCGTCGTGCAGCTTCCTGCTTATTCATTAGGTCTGGGCACTCTCATTACTGGGTGGTGAACCAGAAGCCACAGCGAGGTGCCGGGCCAGATGAGGGTGGAAAGGCTTCTCTCCGGAGCTGACACAGCAGTCATGGGTCTGGCTTGTGTTTCTTCACTTCTGATTTGCATCGAGGTTGCTAAGAAAGCTTTCCACCCAGGTCTGCTTACGTCCCCGTACGCCCAGCCAACGCTCCCAGACCTTCTTCTCTGCCATCAGTGGAATTCAGGTTGGGGCTGAGGTTGCTCTGAGAGGTACACAGCAGTCATCCTTCTCACTCACAGTCCACCTGCCTTTCCCTTCTGGGTAGCTTTTTATTTGACAAATAGAATTGAGCAGCACCCAGCGTCTAGGTGGTGGGGTGGGCAGGGCACAGGGGATGCAGAGAGAAGATCTGCCCTTTATCCCTGGCTCTTTGTACCTCTCAGGAAAGCTGTGAGTGGCATCAAGTCTACAAGTCCCTTTTACCTCTGTCCCCAGAGGCTCAGTCATCATGAGAGGCCTGGGGCCTTCTTCCCACATTTGTCACTATCAAATCAATCCTAAAAGAAATCAACCCTGAATGTTCATTAGAAGGATTGATGCTGAAGCTGAAGCTCCAATACTTTGGCCACCTGATTCGAAGAGCTGACTCATTGGAAAAGACCCTGATGCTGGGAAAGATTGAAGCCAGGAGGAGAAGGGGATGACAGAGGACCAGATGGTTGGATGGCATCACTGACTCAATAGACACAATTTGAGCAAACTCTGGGAGATAGGGAAGGACAGGGGAGACTGGCGTGCTGCAGTCCATGGAGTCGCAGAGAGTTGAACATGACTTAGTAACTGAACAGCAACAACTGGCCCCACCCACCGAGAATCACAGTCGCGCAGCCGGGCTGGGCTCGTTAATCTCGGAGGCAACAGAAATTGCTTTGCCTTGAATTTGACGGTTTAGGCAATGACAACATTTATACAGGCAGTTCCCACTTACGTACAGGTCATATTTCTGGCAGTTTATTTATAAATTGGCTGTTGGCTACTTGAAAACAGTTTTTCTCATAGAAATACATTTTCAGGTGATGGTTAAGTTTCCCTGCCAGCACACAAAGGGCTATTTAACTTGGATTAAAGTAAATTATCAGCTAGTTGAAAGGGGTGGGTCTAGGTCAAGATTTAAATTGAAGGGGAGATTGCTGGGGAGTCAGGGTCAGCCTGGGAGAATGAAAGGTCATTCCATTTGGTGTACATAACAGTACAGCCGGTCTGAGCCATACATTCATTGATGGTTCTTTATCTTGCAATCCATATTCATCAACAATCCTGTTTGTTCTACCTGAAAAACAGACCCCAAATCTAATCACCTTTCAACTTCTGCTAGCCACCATCGCCCTAGATGGAACTACCATTCTCTCTTCAGCTCCCTGTTCCTGTGTACCCCGCCCCCTCCCCACAGCCTGTCCTTCACAGCGCTGGCAGAGTAAACCTTTAAAATGGGAGTCAGATCAGGCCGGTTCACAAGGTGAAGACAGAGGGCATCCAGGAGGCAGCACCTCCCTCTCCTCTGCCCCTCACCCCCATCGATTCCACTTACCTCCTGCCAACTCCACAAAGAGGTAGGGATCCGGTGCCTGCTTTTTTTGGGGAGCTTCCTGGTTTCCTTTCGGTTCACTCACTCTTTAAAAGTCACTAGGTTTCTGCATATATCCTCAGTATCTGGGGCTTAAACCCCTGTGCTTTGTTTTAGGAGGAAAACCCACCCCCATCACCTACTGTGTACATACACGGGAGGACACTTTAAAAAAAACTGTGCTCCATAGGTTCATAATTACAGTAATTCATCTCCTCTGTGCTCCTCCATTAATGGTGACCGGCAGTCTCGTTCCCAGCCCTGTGTGAATTTCTCTCCACTCTGCACTGGCCGCTGATTCCTGCTCATTCATCACTCTCCATCCCCTCTGGTGGCACAGGGACCCTGTCCTGGGGACCTCGCCTCCCAGTGGACCTCCTCTTCCTGGTGTGAGCTGACTCCATCATTGGAGCCGGCCTGGTACAGACAGCAGCCTGCTCTCAGGAGGGCCCGACCTCCAACTACTGCTGTGCCAAGGTGGCCTGTCTGAGGTGTAAATCAACCCCGACTGCAAGGCCATCGGCCGTGTTCTTGGAGCTGCCTGCTGACAGCATTCAGGAGTCCGGGCTGACTCTTTCTCTCCTGGCTGTAGCAGTGTGGGCCATGTGTTATGACCACAGAGGATTCAAGGACTGGGAGGAGCCCTCTGAAGTTATTTTGCCTCCCTGGCCTCTGCCCTCGGCTAACACCTTCTGACCATCACCGTGGGACAAAGAACCCTCTTCCCATGGAGACTTGGTTCAGCACGGCGCCCCTCCCAGCTGCCTGCCCTCTGCTCACGCAGGCTCGGTTGCGTTGGTGGAAGAAAACAGTACCTCCTGCTGATGAAGTCACCTGCCTCTGGCGCTGCACTCCCACCATCACCAGCTTCTTCTCTTGACCACTTGTTTACAGTTTCCCAGCCTCTCTGCCGTCTGGGCGACAGGAGCACCCAGCCAAGACAATCTGAATTAATTTTGCAAGTAAAATTTAATCAGACGACCCATCAAGCGCCCCACTAAATCAAGACATATTACATCTTGTGTGAGCCCTGAGCCCATTCATCATGTAAGGCAGCCCCTGAAATGCCAGCCAGGGTTAGGGCAAAAAGGAAGAGCGTTCTTGTCTGAAGTCAGAAGCAGTCTTCCCTGTCCCCGGCTTAGCTCTTTTGCGGGTGATAGCATCAAGAAGGTGGTATTGGTATTGGTGGCATCAGAGTCAGGGTCAAATGCTCCTGAAACAGATCTCTGCTTCTACACTTGCTAGCTGTGCAGTTCTGCACAGCTTACTTAACCTCTCTGAGCCTCAGTTTTCTTATATGTAAAATGGGAATGATGGCCCTCTTAGAGGGCTGTTACAAGGTTAAATGAGGGAGACCTATGTGAAGTGTCTGTATTATACTAAATGTTCTATAAATGGTAGTTCCTCCCTGCCTCTGCCCCTGCCCCCCATAAGAAGTAAGTTAAAAACCTCATGGATGTTTTTGGTTCAGCTATGCCAATGTAGTGGCATTTACACACAACATAAATAATAGAAAATTAGCAGGCAAGTACATTATATACAAGGAACAGTTGAATGAATTCAGCTGACTGAGGGAGATGGATTCAGGGGACATTTTAGGTTCACATAGAAAGAAAATGGGCAGAAGTTTTCACCATTCGGATGTGGTGTGGGTTTCAAAGGTTGGTCTCTCTTTGTGCTGTACTTTCTGTCTTGTTCTGACTCACAAACTGTGAGCGTCTGGTTTTACAGAGCTTTCTGAGATCCTTAGTAAAGCCTAACCATGGTGGTGGTGATGGAGCCTCATCTTTTTGCTTCGTTTACTTTTTCTGTTACCTTTCTAGGCTGCAACAGACTACAGCCATTTAGGACCAGGCATAGGGAGATAGGGGGCTTTTTGGGGGGTGCAGTGGTAAAGAATCCACATAACAATGCAGGAGACTTGGGTTTGATCCCTGGGTCGGGAAGATCTCCTGGAGGAGGAAATGGCAACCCACTCTAGTATTCTTGTCTGGAGAATTGCATGGACAGAGGAGTCTGGCGGGCTAAGTCCATGGGTTGCAAAGGATCAGACACGACTGAGCACGCATGCTTAAGAAGATAGAGAAACCTCGAACATTATCTGCTGACAACTTTGATTAGGATTCCTTCTAGAGAAGTCTGGGAGTGGCGACCCTCAGGGGACAGCAAAGGTCCCCTTGGGTTAGGTGGTGGTAGTTCTGCTCTCAGCGTGGCCTCCAGGGAGCTGGGGAATGAGTCCGGACTACCGGACTACTCGGGCTCCTCAGGACTGGCTTTGGGGGAGAGGGGCTCCCTAGCTTCCCCTACTTTCTCAGCCATGTGTGAAGGAAGTCCCAGCGGCCATGGGACCCTCGTCTCTGATTGAGTGCTTACCTGAGCCCTGAGCAGAGAGCGCCAGACAGAATCTTCATCTTTGTTTTTTAATTAAACTTTGTATTTTGTATTGGAGTATAGCCGATTAACAATGTTGTGATAGTTTCAGGGGGACAGCAATACATATACATGTATGCATTCTCACCCCAAATTCCCCTCCCCTCCAGGCAGAGTCTTGTTGACCAACAGGAGCTCCCAGTCCTGACTGACTGTGGTACTTACAGAACCAGTGACAGAACGTAACTTACTTCTTTAAGGACCAAAACTTAAAAAAATATTTTGGCCGCTTTAATGAAATCTTTCCATCCAAATGGACATAAGAAAAGTAGGGATAATATGCATGCTTTTTTTTTTTTTTTAAGGTTTCATTCTGAGCTTCTAAAAAAAATATATTTATTTTTAATTAAAGGATAATTGCTTTACAGTATTGTGTTGGTTTCTATCAAACATCAACATGAATCAGCCATAGGCATGCTCTCTTAACCAGTGTACTCAGAATACAGTTGGATTACTTTTTCATTTCTCAGGGTTGTGATCATAAATGTTAGCTACTACCCGGGTGCTATGGGCTTCCCAGGCGGCTCAGTGGTAAAGAATCCTCCTGCCAATGCAGAAGATATGGATTCTATCCCTGGGTGGGGAAGATACCCTGGAGGAGGAAATAGCAACCCACTCCAGTGTTCTTGCCTGGGAAATCCCATGGACAAAGCAGCCCGGCAGGCTGCAGTCCAGGGGGTTGCAAAGAGTCAGACACGACTTAGCGACTAACAGCAACAGCCCTGGCTGATAATGAACCAGTGCTCCAGAGCCTGGTGGGATAGTTTTTTTCCTCCACAGCAGACCTGCTTGGGTTCCCGTGACTTTTCTCTTTTCTCCTGCTTCATCGGCTGCCTCTTACTCTTGCCCACTTGTCTGCCTCCCTTTTCCTCTTCCCTCTTCTGCACTTAGTGTGAATAAACTCTCTGAGCATTAGCTTAGAGTGGGGCCAGGAGGGGTCTCTCTTGTTTGCTCTGAGTCCTTTTTGTTTCCTCCTTTATCTCAGTAGAGTTGAGGCCCCTAGCTGGGTGGTATTATGGTTCTGCCTGTGTGGAAGTTGCATTGTTTGCACATGTGCCCAGCTTTCCTGATAGATTTTTAGATCGTGGTCCACAAGGGACCGGACTACATTTGTTTTCCCCACAGCAGTGCTCCATGGATAGCAGGGTCCCTTCACAAATGTACGCACTGACTTTATCAATGAATCTATTGGATTGGCCGAAAAGTTCGTGAAGGTTTTCCATAAGATGTTATTAAAAAACCCAAACAAATATTTTGGCCAATCCAGTACTTAATGAGATAGGGAATTAAATGGAACAGTTAGTTCCATTGGAAATAGACGTAGTTACACCACTAGAAAGAAAGAGAGCATTTCCCTCATGTATACAAAAGAAGCAGTCCGATAGTGGCTAGGAGCTAGTGAAATGGGGCTGTAGCTGGGTGATCTTGATTACTCTATGCCTTACTTTCCCCACCTGAAAGATAGGATAATTATACTGGCTGCGTCATAGGGTTGTAAAGATAAATGGGGTCCTGGCTGTTAAAATTGCTTAGTACTGGACTTTCCTGGTGGTCGAGTGGCTGAGACTGCCAATGCAGGGTGGCCCCGGGTTTGATCCCAGGTTAGGGAACTGGATGCCACATGCTGCAACTAAGACCTGGCACAGCCAAATAAATATATAAATAAAAATAAATATTAAAAAAAAAATTACTTAGCTCAATACCTGGCACGTAATAAAGCATTTGCTGATGTTAGTAATGATAATAAAAAAGCTTTATGTGTGATTTGGTGTATCTGGTGGGGATGGTGTGTGCTTCCTAGGGGTCTGTCTAGGGGCCCTTCCTTTCTGCCCTGGATTGCACCCTCCTTTCCCCGCTTCCATGCCTCTGGGAAGATCTTTATTTGGCCTCGGTGTGAGAAGGATGTTAATGCAGAAGTGTTAGGTCTGGAGATTTCCACAGCCTTTGAATAATAGACATTTGGAAAATTAAATATTTCTGTCAAGTGTGCCATAAATCTTGGCTGTTTAGGAAGGTGAGAAATTACAATTGCAAACCATCCAGGGAGGGAGCAAGCCAGTCCAGCTCCCTGGTGCGTGGTCTCAGGGTGAGGGTGGGTGGAGCAGGGGCTCCCAGAGACAGCAGCTTTGGACCAGGACAGGGAGCAGACCCTGGGCTGAGGGCGGTCAGGAGAGGACTGGTTACTGCAGGTCGTCAACCCGGCGCACTTTGAAGTTCAGAAGGTTTTGATGGAGGCTTCCCTCTCTGCGTTCTAGATCTGCACCTACCGGGCTTCAAGCATTTCTCTCTCTTCTTTCCCTCTTGTTTTGGCTTTCCTGCCTATCCACCCACACACCTGCTGGGCACCCTCCCTCCCTCCTCCTGCTTCAGAGGAAGCATCAGTCCCAGTAATTCCTGGCACTGCTGGAGAGCCATTTGGGGAGCTGGGGAGCCTGTTCTGGGCTTCCTCTGCCCCAGCAATGGCAAACCATGAGAGGGTCTCACGAATAGAAATGGTATCCCAGACTACACAGAGCAGGCAGTAGATAAGCTGCCAGGCTCCTCTGTCCATGGATTTCTTTAGGTAAGAATATTGGAGTGGGTTGCCATTCCTTTCTCTGGGGGATCTTCCCGACCCAGGGATTGAACCCAGGCCCCCTGCATTGCAGGCATCTGAGCCACCAGGGAAGCCCATATGTATCTCTAGGGCTCAGGAAACATCAGAGGAGGAGATTTGGGTGAAGTCTATATAGACTATGAACAGCTCCCTGTCTCCTCCCTCAAGCCCCAAGATGACCCAAAGATAGGCACCCACCTTCAGCCCTGTCTGTGTGTCTCTCTCCTGCCTTCTTACCCACTCATGTATCCAGATTGGACTCTTGGATGACTACACTGTATATTGTGTTGGGAAAAAGACTCACTCGGATTTTTCCATCACGTTGTACAGGAAAGCATGAACAAATTTTTGGGCCAACCCATTAAATGTGATGAGGGCATGTCAACTGGTCACCAGTTCTTTGTGACCCTCTTGAAAAGGGCTACAAAGAAACCAAAGCCTATCTAAGGAAGTTTGGCCAGGTGTTGAGGAGACTCAGAACCATGTCATGTCCTTCCTTTAAGGCATTTGTTTCATTCGGCCATTGTGAGTAGGTGGCTAGAATGTTCCAGAAGCACTGGTTGCTGAGGAGAAACAAGTAATAAAGAGACAAGTCCATCTTCTCTGTGTCAAACATTGTGCTAAATTCCGTAAACACAATAATTCATTTAACACGAAGAACCTTAAGATGTTACTATTATTCATTTAAGTAAGAGAACTGTGATTCAGAGAAATTAAGCAACCTTCACAGATGGAAGAGCTGAGAATCAAACCCTTATCTGACTTTCAGTCATTTTGAATCACTTGCTAATAAGGCCTTGCTGGAAAGTTGAGGGAGCCAAGCCTTGCCCCTGAGGAGCTCGGGATCTAGTCGGAGAGCAGGTGAATACATTTGAGTGGGGAGCTCAGTCTTGGATGGATGACAAAGAACCAGGGAGGGCTTCCTGGAGGAGGTGATGCAAAAGCTGAATCTAGCAGGATGTAGAAGAGCCAGTTGGGAAAAAATGGGAGGTAGGCTATCATGAGGTTGGGGAAGCGTTTCAACACATGCACGGAAGTGAGGACTTATGTTTAGGTCATAGCAAGCAGTGGGAGCCAAGGTACAAGGGGAGAAGCCAGGGAGTTGGCAGGGATCCGATTGTGAAGAGCCTTGTATGTCAGACTAAAGGTAGCAGGAGGCCACTGCGGGGATTTCTACAAAAGGGGACAGGTTGAGATCCACTTAGCAGCTGGACAGGAGGCAGAAAAACCATGAGGCCACTGTGGACATTAGTGTGAAATGTGTGTGTCTTAAACTAAGGTCTGGAAGTACACAAATCTGAAGGACCTAGAAAGGAGAATTGATAGGACTCTGTGCTGGTTCGTCATTTGTGGAGAAGGGAGGAGCCAGGTCTGGGGGAACAGAATGGGTAGCCGAGTCCCCAGATTTGCGTGGCCTGCTTGGTGGCAGCAGGGATCCTCACCGTGGACCCAGGCCTGTTCATGTGGATGAAGTAGATGTATTATGATCACTGGGCTAGGGGATGCTTGTGACTATTGAGATGTCAGTCATGCAGGCAGGGACCCAGCTGGCCCTGCTCCCAGGAACTGGGCTAGGGAAGTGTGCCTCCCCACCCCATCCTCCCCCAGGCACAACCTCTTCTTTGTCAGTTACAAAGGAAGTCAACTCTGTGTGTATTGGACATATGGATGGTGTCTATTATTGTCTTCTTTTCCCGTGTGGCCTAAGGATTGCTTGGCCAGTAAGCTTTGCTTTTGGCCCTGCTTTCTCCTAGGATACTAGCACATGGCTGTTTGGAAGGCAGCTGCCCTGAAACCCGCAGCCTAGCTTTGGGATGGCAGCTGTGAGATCATGGGGTGGAGGGGAGGTCGTGTTTCCAGGTGCCAGCTTCTCTGGGTTCTAGGGAACAACTTCTGGGTCCTGGGTGAACTCTGTGCCCAAGGTTGTTTAGTTGCTAAGTCGTGTCCGACTCTTGCAACCCTGTGGACTGTAGCCTGCTAGGCTCCTCTGTCCATGGGATTTCCCAGGCAAGAATACTGGAGTGGGTTGCCGTTCCCGTCTCCAGGGGATTTTCCTGACGCAGGGATCAAACCTGATTTCCTGCATTGCAGGCAGCTTCTGAGCCACCAGGAAAGGACTCTGTGCCCAAGGAGAAGCTTATAAAAGGAAATAAGACAATCCTTATATTTTTAGGACCCTAGAAGGGAAGTAGGATGGATGGCAACCTTGACTTTCTGGAGTAAAATGTGAACTTCTGAAAACTGAGGACCAAAAGCTAGGTCCAGTCTTGGCCAGGCATAGGCCAAGGGCTGGGGGCGGAGCAGCAGCAGCCCTCTTGTAGTTATGAGGGGGATGGGCAGAGTTGATCAGCATCCAACTGGCCTCCTCCCTCAGCTCAGCAGACCCCAGCACTTCTGGAACTCTATCCTTTGATCCAAGTGTTCCATCATGGGCGTCTTTGTTCTCCAGCGCCGAATCCCTCCCCACCCTTCAGAAAAGCCCACCTGAGTTGAATCCCCATCTGCTTTCTCTCTGGCTGTTTGAGCCAGTTCTGGCTCCTACCGCACCTGGGGTTCTGTTCTGTCGCCCGGGCCCGCCATGAGCATAGCTACAGTCTAGTTTGACTCCAGACTGACCCCCTGGGCCTGGCACATTATCCATCTCGGACTAGATGCTCCAGATGTGTCTCCTGTATGTAATACAAGCTCTCAGAGAACCTTTAAAAGGCTGGGGTGTGGGGAGGGGGCAGGATCCTGAGAGCGCCTACAGAGTGGAAAGATGGGGACGCGGAGGCAGTGCTCCAGGGGAAGGGCTGCCGGTCCTGGAAGGCGGCGGCGAGCCCTGGAGCCCCCGCCCGCTCCCTCTCCCTACGTGTGCGCTAGGCTTTCGTTACTCTGGCAACTGGTCCCGCTCAGACGGCAGCAGGCAGCTGAATCCAGCCCCTTGTTGCGGGGGAAAATGCTCTCATTGAAGCGCCCGAGCGGAGCTTCTGCCTTTTATTGCAACCGGCGCCACCGGCTTCCATTTGTAAACTTACTAGTGTGCGCGCGCGGGGAGAGGGCCGGGGAATCCGGGCCGCCGCGCCGGGGGACGGCAGGGGCGACGGCAGCCGCATGCTAATCAGCCGGGCTAGCTGAGCCGAGGGGCGGGCGGGGCCTCCTGGCCCCAAGCGCCCCCGCCCCAGCGTTGACCTTGGCCTGGCCTGCTTTGATTCCCCGACTAGGCGGTAGGAGGGGGATCGATGCGCACGGATGGAAAGGGCCTTAGGATTGAGAAAGCAAACAGGTGTCTCCTGGGGGAAGGAACCCTGTCCCGCATAGGGACCAGGCCGGTCTCCGCCCTGCCCTGAGGTTGCCCTAGCCCGGGTCCCGAGGCTTCCTGCAGCCACAGTCAGCCGGCGCCTGCCCAGCCGGCCAGGGGAGACCTCCTGCGCCCGGAATGATAATGCGCCCGCTCGCCCGCGCCTCCTTTGTAAAGGGCAGCGGCCTGGCTGCCGTAGCAGGTAATTAGCTGGACAGATGGGGACCGCGCGGAGGTAGATGTTCGCAGTGAAGACCGGCGCCCTCTCCCTGTCTCGCTCCCCTAAGGCTCGAGAGTGGGATGATGAACAAAGCGTGGGCCTTCCGGAAGCGGGCGGCTTTGGACCCATCTCAGGACTTCACACAAGGGCAGCTCTTTGTTTACAGCTCTTCTTTCCCTTCCCATTTCCTTTTCTTCCACCTCCTCCCGTTTTCCGGTTGTCTGCTC
>NW_011495071.1:9951118-9955911 GCF_000754665.1 Bison bison bison
GGCGGATGGTTCCTGTCAAACCGACCCCCTTCCCAATCGCGGTTACTCTGGTGGGTACTCTTTGCCAGGGAGACTGTCACACACACATCAGAGGCAGTGACGCTGGGGCGGCGTGGGAGGACTGACTGCGGAACCCACGTCATCCAGCCCCGGAGGAGCGCTGGGCTCCTCTCCTGCCTGCGGGCACCCGGGCAGCCACCAAGCAAGGCTTTGCCTGCCGCGTCCAGCAGCTGCTGACCTCATTAGGGCTCCGATCATGGAGGCGCAGGCCGTTAAAGGTCCATAAGAACCAGAGCTAAGTGGCTGCAAAGATATTGACAGCCTCCCTGGAAACTCACTTTCCAATGAGCTGCTGCATCCCTCCTCCTTTAATTAGCAGGAGGGAGCTGGACAAGTTGTTACAACTGCAGGGAAAAACGATAAAAGATGGCTTTGTATTAGTGTGGCAAATTTTATTAAACCGAGAGAAAGGGTAACTGAAACATGACAGCCGTGTGTGTAGTGCCTCCTGAATTTGTAATAACCCAATCTTGCTCTGAATCATCCCTGCGTTGACAAACCGAATATAAAGCATTGAACAGATCCAATATTGTAAGAGGAACAACAGAGAACAGCCGAATGCCCAGGGACAGGTAGGGGAAGAGGGTCTCCAGCCCAGGGCAGCAGTCACTGGTTCATGAGCAGAAATAGAGGGTCTGGCCTAAGGTTTTGTCTCCTGAATGACTCCCCCCACCCCTTTTTTCTATGTCCCTGTCTTTTCACTTATAATTCAGAGGTAATATCTGGCCACAAGAGAAAACTTAACTAATAGCATGTTAGTTGGCAGGGAACGGACAAAGCCATGTTTTTCTAAAGGGAGGAAAGGGTGAGACAGGAAATCTAAGAGAAAGAACTGAGCCACATGGCGGATCTGGGCTTGGAAAGCTCTTTGGTGCCCAAGCAGGAAGGGGGTGGTCTTATGTTTACTCTGCATTGGCTGTGATGCAGGTCGCTGTCCTTGTTTTGATGATAGAGATCTGAGCCAGGCTTGGAGAGGTTAAGTCCTGGATCTCCTGAATGGCAGCCTGGATCTGTACTTTGATCTCTCCGCCTCCAAAGCCTGTGCTTTGCCTTTTACCCTAGGCCTTAGATTTTAGTTGACAAATGAGAAGGGAAAAATATTCTTCATTTGTAGAGGCCATTTTGTGAGGAATTGTAGCCCTTGAGCTCTAAGGGGTTTTGAGAGATTTTCTGATGAAGGTGAGATATTGTCTCCTCTGTTTTTCAGAGGAAGTCACTGGGGCCCAGAGATGTTAAGCAGGGTGATCCAGCCAGGAAGTGACAGAGAGGAGACCAGACCTCACATCCCTTCCAACTAATATTCGGGTGTCAGATAAATCCATGCTGTCTTAAAACAGAGTCTACTTGGGATAATCACAAACTAATTTGTGGACTGGCCAGGCCAACATATGTGGTTTTAGACCTTCTAGAGTTGGAATAAAGAAAGTACTTGGAAAGTATGTGGGTTTCCCAGGTGGCTCAGTGGTAAAGAATCCACCTGCCAGTGCAGGAGACATGTGTTTGATCCCTGGGTTAGGAAGATCTCCTAAAGTAGGAAATGGCAATCCATTCCAATATTCTTCCCTGAGAAATCCCATGGACAGAGGACCATGGCAGGCCTTTGTCCAAGGGGTTGCAAAGAGTCAGACATGACTGAGCACGCATGCATGCCCTTGGAGTGTTTATCACAAACTATTCCAACAACATGCAAACTTTTTTTTGACTTTAGGTTCAGGTTTTTTTTTTTTTTAAGATTTTTAAGATTTATTTTTTACAATATTCTAGAAGTGGGAGTACAGAGATTTCCCACAAAGCCCCTGTTCCCACACATGTATGCTGCTGCTACTGCTAAGTCACTTCAGTCGTGTCTGACTCTGTGCGACCCCATAGACGGCAGCCCACCAGGCTCCCCCGTCCCTGGGATTCTCCAGGCAAGAACACTGGAGTGGGTTGCCATTTCCTTCTCCAATGCATGAAAGTGAAAAGTGAAAGTGAAGTCACTCAGTCGTGTCCGACCCTCAGCGACCCCATGGACTGCAGCCCCCAGGCTCCTCTGTCCATGGGATTTTCCAGGCAAGAGTACTGGAGTGGGGTGCCATTGCCGTCTCCCCCACACATGTATCGTGTCCCCCATTATCAGCATCACTGCCATCAGCATCATTGGAATGGTGCACTTGTTACCCAGGACGCACCTACACTGACACTGTAACTACCCATAGATGCATGGGTTCCCTAAGGGTCCCTCTTGGTGCTGTACATTCATGGGTTTGGACATATGTATAATGACATGTATCTGTCACTACAGTATCAAGCAGAGTACTTTAACTGCCCTGAACATGCTCTGTGCTCTGCTACTCATCTCTCCCCCGATCACCACCCCTAGAAACTGATCTTTTCATCATCTCCACACTTCTGCTTTTTTAGGTTCAATTTTCTGAATGGGAGATGGTAGAGTTAAGTGGATTCATCACTGGTTGAGCGGTTACTGGGTTGGTGTCAACTAGAAGGGAGTTCCTGGGAGCATGTATCAGGACTTTGTTCTTCTTTCCCACTTCACTGTTTGTGATGTGTTGATGTTGGAATTAAGACTCACAAAGCTCTCAGCAGGATGGTATAGGGGCTCGAGGGGGCATTTCTGTGGAAGTCAGCAGAACTATGGGTGTGGAACGGACTCGTGGACACATGATTGAAAGCCTTGCCTGCCAGGCCTGCATGAGAGGCTGTGGAGTGGCCGGCCGGCCCTTCTTTAGCAGAGGAAGAGACTGATGAAGTGAGGTCTCCAGGACAGAGAGAGAAGCCCGCATTTTCTTCCAAGACCCTCGTGCCTGGTACCAGATAGTCCCCTGATGTCACAGGAGGAGTTTCCTAGTATGCCACAGTGTTGGGCTTTTCATGGGTCATCTATCCCTTCATCTGCCACAAGGCAGCTATGAACCCAAAACATGCCATACAAATGGTTGTCTAGCCCCATAAACTCTCTAGGAGATGTGATCAAATGTTGCTCACTTCCGGGCAGTGAGACTGGTCCTCCTGGGGTTCAGCCTGACTTCTCACTGCTGCTTCTCCCTTCTCTTCTGTCTGCTTCTCTCCCTTCTCTTCTGTCCTCAGAAGAGACAGATGTACACCTCCATCTTCTCCATCACTCTTCCTAGATGTGAAGGCTGGCGTTGCAGACTCACCTCTCCTCTCACTCAAGTTCTTGCGGCCGAAGACAAACTGGACCCTCTGAAGGGTTCACACCCCACTCAGGAGTGATTGATGTGTCCGCCTCCTCAGCGTGGAGTGGAAATGAGCAGAGCACTTCTGTTCAAAAACAGGAGACAAAAATATGTAATACAACCCCAGGCTCCAGTTTGGGTTTGCAAAGTGGAAAACAAAACAGAACCATTTTCCAGGTACTTTTATGTTATTGCCTCTATAATGTGCCCAAAAATATTTTCTGAGTGATTCATCTACAATCCAATAAGAACAACGGCTGTTGCCATTTGTGTGAGAGGAACAGAAGCGCATTTGTGAGCGGTTTTATTTTACGGAGGGGAAATGGCACAGGTGTTTGGAACCATTTGCCTGAGGCATGGAGATCTGTGCCCAGGGCGTCGGCAGCTCCAGGTGGGACAGCCCACACCACTGCAGGGAAGAGGAGAGACCTACCAGGCAACTCCCCATGGTTACCATGGGAAAGGGCTGTCCGAAGTTGAGGCTTTTAACTTCATACACTCATCTCCTGCCACTATCTTTAAAGATCTCTGTATCGTCTGCTAATTTTAAAAAAATCGTATGGTGGGCTTCCCTGGTGGCTCAGAGGTTAAAGCGTCTGCCTGCAATGCAGGAGACCCCCTGGAGAAGGAAATGGCAACCCACTCCAGTATTCTTGCCTGGAGAATCCCATGGAAGGAGGAGCCTGGTGGGCTACAGTCCACGGGGTCGCAAAGAGTTGGACACGACTGAGCGACTTCACTTTCACTTTCACTTTCATAGGGGCTGTGTGAAGGAAGTTCAGGAGCAAGAAGATGTATGATACATATAGCTGATTCCCCTGGAGGAGGGCATGGTAACCCACTTCAGTATTCTTGCCTGGAGAATCCCCATGAACAGAGGGATGGCGGGCTACAGTCCGTGGGGTCGCAAAGCGTCAGACACGACTGAGTGACTAAGCACAGGAGCTGATTCACTTCACTGTACAGCAGAAAGTAACACAACACTGTAAAGCAATTATACGCCAATAAAAAAAGAAAAATAAGACATTAAAAAAAATTAAGATTTATAGTAATCATTCACATTTCTAAGTTTTTGCAACGCTGCCTTCTATTCATCTCTATCTTGATCCTGATAAGCACCCTGGGATTGGAACAGACTCTGCAGTCCCCATTTTACAGATGAGGGAACTCAGGCTTTGGGATGTTTACTGCTTTGTTCAAGATTAAGAGACTCCCCGTCTCTTGTTCTCCTATTCTTCAAGTAGGGTGCCCCCTTGTAAATGTCAGGGGTTTCATGTTGCATTTTGATTTGGGGGAAGAGATGTGAGCTGCCCCAAAGGGTTGTGCTACCGAGTGTCAGTCACTGCAGGAAGAGGAGGGTCATTAGCCAGGAAACAGGAGTGGCTGGGAGGACCCCAAGGTGCCAGGGGAGAAGCTCTAGGCCCTGCTCTTGTGAGTATACACTTGGGGGAGGAGTCGGTGTAGGGAAAGGTGCTGTCTCCCCATGGGCAGGCAGGGTCTAGGTAGGAAGGGTGAACTGGGAACCCTGGACATTTA
>NW_011495071.1:9956011-9956907 GCF_000754665.1 Bison bison bison
CCCCCATTCCCATAAAAGCCAGCTTCCTTGTTCCTTTCCCCTTTGTGTTTCCAGGCTGTTAGAAAAGTCTTATTTAATCATTCCAGCCTCATCAGATGTGTTTCTTGAGAGAAAGGCAGTGGACCTGTGTCTACAGCAAAGCATTGTTTGACCACCTTGTTGGTTCAGCATCATGAGTGAGACAGCCCTTCCCCCAGGACAAGATGAAGCTTGGGTGACAAGGGTCAGGGTAGAAGGTGCCTGCTGCCTTGCCTCACTGGAGAGCATCCCTGCACGGCCAGCACTGCAGGGTCAGGGTTTGAGGATTTTAAGAACTAATTGCACACAACAGTGTGAGTATATGTAACACTACTGGACTGTATCCTTATAAACACTTAAGATGGTAAAGTATATGTTTTGTGTATTTTACCATAATAAAAAAATGAAAAATAATGATTGTAATCACTGTTCATAGTTCATAAGTCAAATAATATTAAAAGGCTTATGATAATAGATATTACTTCTTTGCGCCTAATCTCCCTTGTCCCATAGTTTTCCTTCTGAGAAGTAATGGCTTTCAACTTTTCACTTGTTTCTTCTGACGTTTATGTACCTTCATAGTTCTAAATAATATATGTGTGTTGTTAAAGTTTGGGGAAGGCAATGGTACCCCACTCCAGTACTCTTGCCTGGAAAATCCCATGGATGGAGGAGCCTGGTAGACTGCAGTTCATGGGGTCGCTAAGAGTTGGACACGACTGAGCGACTTCGCTTTCCCTTTTCACTTTCACGCATTGGCGAAGGAAATAGCAACCCACTCCGGTATTCTTACCTGGAGAATCCCAGGACGGGGGAGCCTGGTGGGCTGCCGTCTATGGGGTCGCACAGAGTCGGACACGACTGAAGCGACTTAGCAG
>NW_011495071.1:9957007-9957619 GCF_000754665.1 Bison bison bison
CCTCCCAGCATCAGAGTCTTTTCCAATGAGTCAACTCTTTGCATGAGGTGGCCAAAGTATTGGAGTTTCAGCTTTAGCATCAGTCCTTCCAAAGAACACCCAGGACTGATCTCCTTTAGAATGGACCGGTTGGGTCTCCTTGCAGTCCAAGGGATTCTCAAGAGTCTTCTCCAACACCACAGTTCAAAATCATCAACTCTTCTGTGCTCAGATTTCTTCACAGTCCAACTCTCACATCCATACATGACTACTGGAAAAACCATAGCCTTGACTAGACAGACCTTTGTTGACAAAGTAATGTCTCTGCTTTTCAATATGCTATCTAGGTTGGACATAACTTTACTTCCAAGGAGTAAATGTCTTTTAATTTCATGGCTGCAGTCACCATCTGCAGTGATTTTGGAGCCCAAAAAAATAAAGTCTGACACTGTTTCCACTGTTTGCCCATCTATTTCCCATGAAGTGATGGGACCAGATGCCATGATCTTAGTTTTCTGAATGTTGAGCTTTAAGCCAACTTTTTCACTCTCTTCTTTCACCTTCATCAAGAGGCTTTTGAGTTCCTCTTCACTTTCTGCCATAAGGGTGGTATCATCTGCATATCTGAGGTTA
>NW_011495071.1:9957719-9957951 GCF_000754665.1 Bison bison bison
GTTAAAGTTTAATGCATTGATTATATTATCGAATGACTATTTGTGGTAATGAGGATTTAGCTCTGTCACACTGCCTTCCCCTCTGATTCTTAAGGCTTACATAGTGTATTCAAATTTTAGTTAAATCAGTATTGGCGATTTATTGATACATTGTTCAGTTCAATTCAGTTCAGTTGCTCAGTTGTGTCCGACTCTTTGCGACCCCATGAACCGCAGCACACCAGGCCTCCCT
>NW_011495071.1:9958611-9960018 GCF_000754665.1 Bison bison bison
TGGCTCTAGGTGAATGATCACACCATCGTGATTATCTTGGTCATGAAGATCTTTTTGTACAGTTCTTCTGTGTATTCTTGCCCCTCTTCTTAATATCTTCTGCTTCTGTTAGGTCCATACCATTTCTGTCCTTTATCGAGCCCATCTTTGCATGAAATGTCCCCTTGGTATCTCTAATTTTCTTGAAGAGATCTCTAGTCTTTCCCATTCTGTTGTTTTCCTCTATTTCTTTACATTGATTGCTGAGGAAGGCTTTCTTATCTCTCCTTGCTATTCTTTGGAACTCTGCATTCAGATACTTATATCTTTTCTTTCCTACCTCCTTTTCACTTCTCTTCTTTTCACAGCTATTTGTAAGGCCTCCCCAGACAGCCATTTTGCTTTTTTGCATTTCTTTTCCATGGGGATGGTCTTGATCCCTGTCTCCTATACAATGTCACGAACCTCCGTCCATAGTTCATCAGGCACTCTGTCTATGAGATCCAGTCCCTTAAATCTATTTCTCACTTCCACTGTATACCTATTTGAATAATATTTACAACTGACTGCTTTATTATGGTTATGCTTCATTTTCCCCCCTAAAGTTAGTAACTGCCTTGTTTTGCTTAACTTTGTGGCTCTAATTTTCTTTGTATCTACTAATAGCCTCTCAGAATAATTTTCCTCAAGATTACTGTCATCAGGCAATGCATCAGTTGCAGCAGGTTTCTCATAAACTTTGCTCCTGGACACCTCTGTTCTGTCTGGACAGCTTGTTCCCAGGCCTGCAGCCATGTTATCCCGGGACCTCCCTCTGCTCTGGTCCTGAGAATTCCCTTTGCCCTTCTGTGATTTGCATTCTCTGTTTCTAGGATCCTGCATCTTCTTCTTATTTGGTTTGCTCCATTGTTTTTTTTTTTTTTGCTCCATTGTTTTGATGGAGCACATTCTCCAGGAGTTTCTCAGGTTTGAAACGTGCAGTGTCCGAGGGCTTGGTGGTGACGGTCCGCTGGGGGCACCGTGCACCCTGGACCGGGGCCTTCTGTACCTGGTGCGTGGCAGTCCCCTCTTCCTGGTGTTTTCTGTCATCCTCCTTCATCTTGCTGGAGGATTTTGAGTTTAGGAAGGCCGGTTGGTGGTGGGGCCCTTGTATATGTCATGCTAGTAGGTGGCAGAACTGTGACTTGGACCCAGATTTGCTGGTTCAAATCCGGTGCCCTTCCTCTGAGCGCGGATCCTCACTCCTCCTACCGTGGCCAGAACCAGTGCTCCCTGGCCTCAGCTGACCTCACTCACAGTCTTGCCTCTCCTCCTTGTCCTCCCTAGCCAGCCCCACTGTTGATGTCTGTCTCTAGAACACCTTTGCTTAGGCTCTGTCCAGGATCTGGTCTCCTAGAGGACCCCAGGGTCTGTATGGTGACCTCGACA
>NW_011495071.1:9960118-9980280 GCF_000754665.1 Bison bison bison
GTGACCTCGACATTTTATACCTTTCTGGGTGGCCAGGCTACTTGGAGGCAGGGAGCATGGTTTGTAAGGATCACTGCCCCCTTGCTTTGCCTGTTGCACACTCACTCTGCTCATACCCCATCCCCCTTTAAAAAAATTAGCTATAGTTGATCTAAAATGTTGTATTACTGTCAAGGTATACAGCTTCAGATTATTTTTCATTATAGGCTATACAAGATACTGGATGTACTTCCTTGTGCTCTACAGCAAATCCTTGTTAACCTATTTTATATATAGTGATGTGCATCTGTTAATCCCAGACTCCTGATTTATCCCTCCCCCTTTCTTGTGCCCCTTTGTATTGGCAGGAAGTCAGCGAAGGGATCCCCTCTACAACATGTCTACTAGCCTTTACCTGGAAGAATTCAGACCTGAATCCCGCAGGTGAAGGAGTAGAGATCATGGGAGAGAGTCAGGCTCTTCTCAAGTCCATTGTAACTCTGTAGCTAAGAGCATGTTGAGATGGTGAACAGGGCAGGAGGGCCGTCTGCTTTGCAGGCTGTCTCTGGGAGGACTTTCTAGGCTTGCTTTAAGATAGCGGCTTCCTCCTTCCCCAGTCCCTTCTGTCCCTCTTTCAATCCCTGCCTATAGCAGTACCTCTCTTGGGATATTTCCCAGGCTAAGTGGAAGCAAGATGGCAGTTCATGGCAGGAGTCTTGCATAAATAAAAATCCACAGATAACTCCCAAGAAACCTGGCTGTAGCCATCAGTTTCAATCTTTCTTACCCACCAAACCTTTCCCAGAGCTGCTGCATGGAGCAAGACTGAATGATCCGTGTCTTTCCTGTTTTCATCCCCTCCGCTCCCTCCTTCTGCTCCTGAATGAGGTACAAATTAGCAATGAAATGACCCAAGTAAGGCCATTAAATATTGCGTGAGAAGATGGAAAAGCAAGAGGCTTCAGTCGTCCATAATTAAATAACCGGGCTCATAGCCCATGAAAGGTGACTATTCTATTTACTCATTCATTAATTTACTCAGTAGTCTTTTATTCATCTAGTAAAGTTCTAGACTCTGGCATTATAAAAGCCCAGTGTCTTTCAATTTGAGGTATTTAAAGTGTATTTAAAGCAAACTGACCCTTGATGAGTTGTAATTACCCTGAGGTCGTGAATCTTTGATTGGTTTTGCTGATTCCACGCAGGGTCCCCCGGGTTCACGGTTTGGGCCGAAGGACAGGCAGATGCTGGGAGCCATAGCCCCATAAATGTTGCTGAGGATGCTGGTGCTTGATCAATAAAGCTAATACTGCCATTGTCATCAGGGAATAAATCTGTACTCATGTGTGTGAGAATTTCCCCTTGAATGTACTTCTGAGGGTGCTCAATCAGATTTTTTATGGTTTCCAAGAGCTAGGCCTGATGAAAAAGGCCTTGGCAATTTATTTCTGAGGAGAAGTTGAGCAGAAAACAAGAAGTCACTGAGCTAGTCCAGTGTCCTACCCCCAACATCCCAAAGCTGCTGGGGACCCTGGACCCCAGCTCATGTCCTACCCCCAACATCCCAAAGCTGCTGGGGACCCTGGACCCCAGCTCAGTGCTCCTCAGCTGTGCCTCGTGGGTCTTTGGTGCCCAGCTCAAATCTTCTCTCTGGGTGGAGGAGGAGGTGCATGTGGGGATGGAAAGTTGGAATCGGAGCCCTGGGACTCAAAAAGTGGTCATGAGCAAGCATGTAAGAGGACAAAGCAGGAAAGGAAAGAGGAGTGGGGTGAGGCTGCATGGGGAGTCAATAGGCCCTGGTCCTGCCACCATACACGGTGTGTGGATGGACCTGAACTGTGAGCCAGGTAACCACCGAGGACTGGAGCCTGGGGCTCAGGACCCTCTCCCAGCGCCTTATATCTGGAGATGACTAAGCCTGTACTCCCACTCTGGCTCCTCTGTGGGGCCCAGACAGAAGGTGGCTGAGGGCCAGGCCTTGGGACTCCTGCTGACTCATCTCTGTTGCCTCGTGGACTAGAAACTGCTGCCCTGGGAGGGCCTTACAGCCCTGAGAACATCTCTTGACAAATCCTGTCACCTCCAGGGCCAGCACCAGTGCCTCTGGGACCAACTGGGGAATGTGAGGTGTCTTCTCTCCAGCTTGTCACAGCTTTTCATGAACATGAACATGCCCCGAGTCCACAACATGCCCCAGCATGTACCCAGGGTGCAGTAGGGGCTCTATACATGCTGTATGAATTGAGCGGTAACCACACTGTGTGACTGTCCCTGAATGGGCAGGGGACAGTGTTGGGAGCAGCATCCACGACTAAGCTGCTCAGAAGGATAGACCTCTGTGGCCAGAGCCCTTCTCCCAAAGAGGGAATGATGGAGGGATGATGATAATAATAGTAGTAGTAGGGACTTCCCTGGTGGTCCAGTGGTTGAGAATCCTTCTGCCAAGGCAGAGGGCACTGGTTCGATCCCTGGTCTGGGAAGATTCCACTTGTGTAAGCCCATGCAGTGGGCTTCAGAGCAGTGCCCTTAGAGCCCATGCTCCACAGCAGGGGAAGCCGCTGCAATGGGAAGCCCGCATACAGCAAGGAAGATACAAAAGAAAATAACATTTTTTAAAAAACAACAAAAATAATAGTAGTAATAGTTGTTGTTCAGTTGCTCAGTCACGTCTAGCTCTTTGCCATCCCACAGACTCAGCACACCAGGCTTCCCTGTCCTTCACAGAAGCAGCAGTTAGAACCAGACATGGAACAATGGACTGGTTCAAAAGTGGGAATGGAGTACGTCAAGGCTGTATGTTGTCACCCTGGTTATTTAACTTATATGCAGAGTACGTCATGCAAAATACTGGCTGGGCTGGATGACTCACAAGCTGGAATCAAGACTGCTAGAAGAAATATCAATAACCACAGATATGCAGATGATACCACTTTAATGGCAGAAAGCAAAGAAGAACTAAAGTAGTAATGGTAATAACAGCAAACACTTATAACCGGGCACTAGACCAGGTAGAACATCTTTGTATGTTATCTACTTAATTCTCACAACAACCCTAGGAGGCAGGCATTCTTTTTTTTTCACTTAAAATTAAAAAAAAACTAATAGTTTTGACCGCACTGGGTCTTGCATGCTGCGTGAAGACTCTCTGTAGTTGCGGTGAGTGGGCTTCTCGTTGCCGTAGCATCTCTTGTTCTGGAGCATGGGCTCTAGACACACGGCTTCAGTAGCTGTGGCATGTGGGCTCTAGAGCGTGGGTTTTAGTAGTTGTGGCACATGGACTTGCGTGCATGTGGAATCTTCCTGGAACAGGGATTCCATGCATTGGCAGGAGATTCTTAACCACTGGACCACCAGGGAAGACTGAGGCAGGCATTCTTATTCCCATTTTACCGATGAGGACATGGAGGCACCTGGTTTCCTGCTGTGCTTTCCTCTGGTCTCAGTTTGATTCTCTTCCTCTGGGTGAGGCTGTAGCACTTTATCTCCCTCTCACGGCATTGCTCGCTCCTCCTGGCTGTTTGCTTCCCTACAACAGTGAGCTCCGTCAGGTCAGGGCTCTGCCTGCCTTCCTCATAGGCAACCCCTGGCACTTGGTACAAAGGTGCCATGGAGTAGACACCCAAGGAATGTTTTGAATGAATGAACGGACACGTTCTGAGAGCATCACTTGCTGTCCATGAAGAAGTCGTCAATCAGTCTGCAGGGAGGGGGGCTCTATCCTCTGGGTCTCCCTGCAATGCCCACTGAGCAGAGGGGTGTCCCAGAAACCAGCCCCTCTGTTTAACATGTGTTTATTGTTGTTCAGTCGCTAAGTCACGTCCGACTCTTTGTGACCCCATGAGCTGCAGCATGCCAGACTTCCGTGTCCTTCACTATCTCCCTGAGTTTGCTCAAATTCATGTCCATTGAGTCAGTGATGCCATCCAACCATCTTGTCCTCTGTCACCCCCTTCTCCTCTTGCCCTCAATCTTTCCCAGCATCAGGGTCTTTTCCAATGAGTTGGCTCTTTGCATCAAGTGGCCAAAGTATTGGAGCTTCAGCTTCAGGATCAGTCCTTCCAATGAATATTCAGGGTTGATTTATTTTAAGATTGACTGGTTTGATCTTCTTGCTGTCCAAAGGACTTTCAAGAGTCTTCTCCAGCACCACAATTCGAAAGTATACATTCTTTGGTGCTCAGCCTTCTTTATGGTCCAAATCTCATATCCATACATGACTACTGGAGAAACCATAGCTTTGACTATATGGACCTTTGTTGGCAAAGTGATGTCTCTGCTTTTTAATACACTATCTAGAATGATCATAGCTTTCCCTCCAGGGAGCATGCGTCTTTTAATTTCATCACTGTAGTCACCATCTGCAGTGATTTTGTAGCCCAAGAAAATAAAATCTGCCACTGTTTCCACTTTCCCCCATCTATTGTGCTTATTAAGCACCTACTGTGTGTCCTATACTAAGTGGCAGGGAGGAGGCCCATGACCATAAGGAGTTTCCAGTTTCTCTTGCCAGGAAGTCCCTTCATTTGAATTTCTTCCAAAGCTGTCCTGTGTTTTTGCTCAGTGGCTCCTGCTTTGCCCTCTAGGAGATCTGGGAAGGGGAAACAGGTATCTTGCTCAGCAGCCTTTTCCATTTCAGAGAACCCTGCCACACCCAGCATCCCTCAGACAGGCTAACCGAGATAATTCAATTATGCATGTTAATGCTGGGATCTATCATTCCCTCCATTTGTGGACATGTGCATTTTTGCCAATTCTGAAGAGGACAGGTTTTCTGCTCAGCCTGTGGTGGGCTGAGGGTGACGCCATGGTGCTGGTATCTTTTCCATGTATTGTCTCACAGTTCTCCTGCCTCTCCCTGCCTTTTACCTGATTTAATTTTCACACCTTATTCAGTAGCTCCTTGAGAAACTCTTCTACACCTCTTCCCTCTGACCTATGGGTCTTTCCACCATCTTCCAAGCTCTTCTCCCCTCTGGGGCATTTTTGCAGGAAATACAAAGGATTTTCTGAAGGGCTGGTGCTCTTGAGAGCCTGAGCGTGTGTTTGGGGCCTGAGCATCACCCGCCCACCCAGGCACAACAGTGTGTACAACTCCTATTCTCGCCTCCACGATTCTCCCTTCAGATACCTCCAGCCACTCTGACCTCCTGCTGACACCCTAGGATGCTGGCAGATCCAGGCATGGGCATCCAGCTCCCTCCGCCCTTCTCCTGGCGCTTCTGAACCGAGCAGCAGAAAGCTGTCGAGTGGGACCCTGAGGAGCAGCTCAGAGGCGGTCCAGACAGCATCCTGCTGCAGCTGGAAGATGCAACCCCTTTTTCATTTTGTGGGCGACGACCATAGGAAAACAGAGTATGAATGGCCATAATTTACTGGGCTCCTGGGTAAATTTGTATTTCATTCTGATTATTGAATGTGTCTCCTAATTGCAGCTATAAAAAGGAATAGTCCATCTTCCCCCTTGAAAGCCTGGTGCTGGCTGATTTTTGTTTAATTAGTTGATGCCAGTGGTCGAGGGGTGAGTTTGGAATTACAATTACAACTCCTATTATTTCAGGGAGATTGCTGAATTAATTAGTGGGACAATAGGATTCCTCATTGTTGACATCTTAAGAATCCACAATAATAACTTTAAAATGGGTTGCAGTAATGGGAGTTTGTAATGGCTTTGTCTTCTCTGCCGGGAGAGGCTGGACTTCAGGAGGACGGAGGCCTACCTTCTCTGCCCCCTCCCAGAGGGGTGTGGAGTGTGGAGAAGCAGGTGCTCCTGACCTGGAGAGAGTTTTGAGTGGCTGGATTGGGAAAGGAAGCAGGGAGGACTCACACGCCCGTCCTTAGCTTTCTCATGACCTGGCCAGCTGGAGACCAAAGGTTATATTGTTGTTTCATTGCCAAGTCATATCCGACTCTTTTGCAAATCCCATGGACTGTAGCCTGCCAAGCTCCTCTGTCCAGGGCATTTCCCAGGCAAGAATACTGGAGTGGGTTGCCATTTCCTTCTTCAGGGGATCTTCCTGACCCAGGGATCAAACCAGTGTCTCCTGCATTGCAAGCAGATTCTTAACCACTGAGCCACCAGGGAAGTTCAAAGGTTCCATTAGACAAGAGAATAACGAGAGACAAGAAAGGGTCCAGCCAAAAGCATGGAGTGTTTAGTTCAAGAAGGAACCTGGCTTATAGCTCTGAGGGTCATGGACAGCCCCTCTGGCCAGGGCCCAGGGGTGGCACCTCCTGAGGCAGGCCCAAGTGGTGACAAGGTCTAGTTCATGCACGGAGCTCTTGGAGGTGGGTGGATGGAGTCTGGTGAGCCTGTGTTCCCAAGACCCCTCTGGGAGCACCAATCTGTGCTGGGTTAGGGATGAGGCTGACTGTTGTTTGGAGTGGGTGACCTTCAGCCTTCTGCTCAAGGTCTCCCCTGAGTTCCTGCTGGGCGTCCAGACGGCCTGTGTTGGGGGTGGGGGGAGCTGGAACGATCCTGCTCCCTCTCCCCATGCTTGCCCGCTCCTTCTCTTTCTTGTCATCCTTCCTGTCTCCCCAGGAGCCACCAGAAGCATCTTTGCTCTGGATATAAAAGAGAAATATTGCACTTTAGCTTCAGCAAGAGAGGTGATAATGAGAATATAGGAGAAACTGTTTATCCAGGTAGTTAATATTTGAATAATCCTGAAGGTCATGTGGCATCTTTCTTTCAGAGAGAGATTTCTACCCTGGCCTGGGCTGTGTGCATGGAAAGTGGGGCAGGGTGCACCTCTGTCCCACATTCTATGCCTAGTTGGTTTCTGTAGCTTAGAGACAGAAGTGGGCACCTGGGCTGGAGGGGGCCAAGTGGGCTTCAGAGTGGGTGTAGCCTGCAGTCTGAGCAGAGAGGAGGGTTGGGTCCCGAGAAGCACAGAATGGGAAGATGGAGAGCTCTTGGTTTAGAAAGACATGCTTGGTTCCGGTTCTGAAGACGGATGCTCAATGAAAGATGTTTGGTGGGAACCCTTACCAGACACCATCTCTTGGGTGTTCATCTCCCCCTTTCCCCAGCCAGCACCCCACCCTGTTTTTCCAGGGCTCCGTGTCCTCCAGGGGACAGAAGGCCTGGGGAGTTTCTTGGAAGGCAGATCATTAAGATTTAATGGGATGTTTCCCGCCAGACAGGGGGATCATAAAATACAACTAATTTAGAGAGCTAAAGGATCACAGAGTCATTTTGCCTGTCGGCTAGGAAAGGCCAGATGTGAAATTATGCCAGTCCCTGCCCTCCTCTCTCTAGCCTTCCCCAACCGCACTGCTGGGCTGCAGATGAGCTGGCCGAGAGCACCTGCTGGACAGAGCCCCTCCCTGCTGGCGATGAGGTGTGCGGCCACGGCCAACTGGTGGACTGGTGTGCACTTAGCCAGGCTGAGAGCTTCGTGAGAAGGGGTGATACTGGAGCAGGGTCCAGGAAGCGATGCGCCCCTGTGCAGTGCACAGACATCTCAGCTGCAGCCCAGGGGACCATAACTGTGGCCTGGACATCGTTTTGATCCTTTGAATCCCTTGCAGCATGGTATCCACCGCATTAATCTGTCATGGTCCTGTCCTCCAGGCAGAGTGAATTCAATAGCTAAAGGGAGTGAGTTGGAAAAGGGGTGGTGACAGTATGCAAGTGTGTTTGTGTGTGTATGTGTGTGCCCGTATGCGTGAGTTCACATGGATGGGGCAAAGATATAGAGACAGAGAGACAAAGGGAGAGAGATGGGGTAGATGGAGATGAGGGCAGGAGAAGGGGAGCCACAGGCTGGGGGCAGGGAGGTTGAAGGGCAACAGTTGCCTTCCCAAGGGCAGGGACATTTGGTCCCTTAGCTGTGAGTCTACACCCACCAGAGATGGGCAATGAGATCATGAAGGGACAGAGGTGGGCACAGCCCAGGGGCAGCAAGGGGGAGGCCTGATGTTACAACAGCAGCAGGATCCTCTGGGCTCTCTGTCTGCTCCCTGACTCTTAGACTGAGTACGTGCTGTATTGGTGCTCCCCAAGAAGCCGGAGAGAGGATGGGTGTAGAGTTGCCCCTAGGCATGTGATGGAACCAGCTCTAGACAAGGACTCTATTTATCTAAAATTATTAGAACAGGGGATTCCCTGGCAGTCCAGTGGTGTTAAGACTCTGAGCTTACACTACAGGGGGCAGGAGTTTGATTCCTGGCCAAGAAACTAAGACCCTGCATGCCATGTGTGAAAAAAATAATAGCCAGTAATTTTATTAGTACCAGCAAAATGGGCTTATTTGGCAACAGCAAGAATTGCAGTTCAGAACATGCCAACTTTGGGGAACCACAGGCATGTCCAGATAATAAAGGAGGGCATTTTATAAATAAAGGAGGCATGGGAAGTGCTGTTCTAAATGAAAGTTCATTGGTTGGAAGTGGGAGACACACAAAGACAGATATCATGATACCACTTACATGTGGAATCTAAAAACAATGGTACAAATGAACTTATTTACAAAGCAGAAATAGTCTCAGAAAACAGACATAGAGAACAAAGTTAGGGGAAAGAGAGGAAGGCGGGGCAAGAGCGGACGAAAGCTTGGACAGAGTGGCCCTGGGGATAGCAGGTGGCTGCTAGGCGGATTCCAGATATGTGCGCTGCTGTTTTTCTGAAGGTACACTTTACATGCAATGAAACTCGCCCTGTTTGGTGTAAAGTTCTATGCGTTTTCATGGCCGAATGTCTTTGTGTGAGCACCACCACAGTCAAGGGATGGTGACTATGGTTACCCCCAACTCCTCTCTGCCCCTTGGGTCATCCTCTCCCCTGTTTTCCAGCCCTGGCTGCCTCTGATCTGCTTTTTTTGTCCCATAGCTTTGCCATTTCTACAGAGTCCCATAAATGAAATCGTATGGTGTATAGCAGAGGGAGTCAGTATAATGCACTCTCACTTGGCATCGTGTGTTCAAGAATCTTCCATGTTGCTTCATATATATTAGGAGTTCATGCCTTTTTCCTGCTGGGTTTTCCATTCTGTGGAAATACCAGCTTCAATATTCTTTCACCACTTGAAGGACATTTGGGTTGTTTTCAACTTGGGGCAGCTTCAAATAAAGCTCAGTTTCAATAAAGCTCATTGGTGTGCACATGTTTATGTGAATGTTTGACTTTATAGGAAACAGCCAACCTGTGTTCCAGAATGGCTGTACCATCTTGCATTCTCACTGGTAGTGTATGTGAGTTCCAGTTCCTCTGAATGCTCACCAGCATTTAATATTGTCCTTTACATTTTTCTTCCTCCACTCTGATAGGTATATAGCGGTATATCATTGTGGTTTTAATTTGCATTTGTCTAATGATTAATGACATAAGTATCTTTTCATCTACTTGTTTGTGATCCCCTTATCTTTTTGGCTCACATATCTTTTTAAAGTATTTTGTACATTTCTGTATTCTTGTTGGGGTATTTTTTTTAATTTTTGAGAGTTCTTGTATATTCTGGATATATCCTTTTTCAGGTATGCAATTTGCAAGGTTTTTCTCCCAGTCTGTGATTCTCCCCATTTTTTCCTCGCTCCCTCTCTCACTCTCACTTTCTCTTTTAAGTCACAAGACTAAGTACATTTATGAAAACAGAACCAAGACTAAATATATAATTTAAAAAATCAGAGACCACCAATCTGTTGTCATTCAAAGAATGATTCCAGAAAACTGCTTCTTCTTAAGATTTGCTGGGAATCTTATCTTGATGACCTAAGGTTCATAGTTTATTTTTTTTTAAGTTGTAATAAAATATATAATTTTTACCATCTTAGTCTTTGTAAAGTGTGCAGTACAGTAGCATTAAGTGCATTCACATTATTGTGCAACCAATCTCTAGAACCCTTTCCATCTTTCAAAACTGAGATTCTGTGTCCATTAAATGAAGCTCCCCAGTGCCTGGCAACCACCATTCTACTTTCTCTCCTTATGAATTTGACTGCTCATTAAGTGGAATTGTACAGTATTTATCCTTTGGTAACTGGCTTATTTCACTTAGCATAAGGCTCCCAAGTTTCATCTATCTTGTAGAATGTAGCAGACTTTCCTTCCTTTTCAAGGCTGAATAATATTCCCTGTATGTGCAAAGACCACATTTTAGTCATCTATTCTTCTGTGCATGGACCTGTGCATTGCTTCCACCTTTTCTCTATTGTACATAATGCTACTTTAAAATTAGGTTTAAAACTATTTCTTTGGGACCCTGCTTTCAGTTCTTTTGGGTTCTTTTCATTCTGTTGACAGTGCTTTTTGAAGGACAGGAGTTCTTAATTTTCATTTTAAAATTTATCAATTTTTATTTTTTGGTTTCTTGTTGCTTGGTTTTTTGATGTTGAGTTGTAGGAGCTGTTTGTATATTTTGAATATCAACTCCTTATCAGTCATCTCATTTGCAAATATTTTCTCCCATCCAGTATGTTGTTTTCATTTTGTTGATACATTCCTTTGCTGTGCAAAAGCTTTTAAGTTTAATTAGGTCCCATTTGTTTATTTTTATTTTTGTTTCCTTTGACTTAGGAGACAGATCCAAAACAAGATTGCTACGATTTATATCAGAGTGTTCTGACTGTGCTTTCTTCTAGGAATCTTATGGTTTCTAGTCTTACATTTAGGTCTTTAATCCATTTTGAGTTAATTTTTTATATAGTGTGAGAAAATGTTCTAATTTCATTATTTTATATGTCCCTGTCGAGTTTTCTCACATCATTTATTGGAGAGACTATCTTTTCTCTGTTGTATATTCTCGCCTCCTTTGCTGTAGATTAATGACCACAAGTATGTGGGTTTATCTCAGAGCTCTCTATTTTATTCCATTGAGCTATGTCCTTTTGCGCCAGTACCAAATACTGTTTTGATTACTTAACTTTGTAGTATAGTCTGAAGTCAGGAAGCTGATACTTTCAGCTCTGTTTTTCTTTCTCAAGATTGTTTTGACTATTTGGATTTGTATTTATGTACAAATTTAAAAATCATTCCTTCTAGTTCTGTGATGAATGCCATTGGTATTTTGATAGGGATTGCACTGAATCTGTAGATTGCCTTGGGTAGCATGGTCATTTTAACAATATTAATTTTTCCAATCCATGAACACTCTATATTTTTCCATCTGTTTGTGTCTTCATCGGTTTCCCTGAGTACAGGTCTTACACCTCTTTAGGTAGGTTTATTTCTAGGTATTTTATTCTTTTTGATACAATTGTTCTCTTCCTTTCTCTTTCTCATAGTTCATTGCATTAGAAATGTTTTGACATAGGATTGACAGGACATGTCTTTGGATGTGGAACTTAGAGGAGAAAGAGGAATTAGGGGTGACTGAATTTTGGCTCAGGTGACTGGTTGGATCAGGGTGCTGCCTTCTTAGATGGGGTACCCTTAGAGAGAACAGCTTTGGGACTTGAAATTTTTGAGTTATGTTTTGGAAGTCCTCTAAGATCATTTGGCAAGGAATGAGCTAGACATATGTGTCTAAAGTTCAGGGCAGAGGTGAGGGCTAGAGATACACATTTTACAAGTCACTGGTACCTAGAAACAGACAGGTAAGCTGATGCTTAGAGTGCGGTGTGCTGAACGCAGAGACAGACGCGTATGCAGTGTGTCTGAGCCCTGCGGCAGGAGGACAGGGTGGAGCAGAGAAAGGCCCCAGAGGAGGTCAGGTCAGGGGGTCTTAACAGAGGAGTAGGAGTTTGCCGAGAGAGGATCTTGGGAGTGGAATTTCAGGGGAAGGATCTGTGCACAGGCTTTGGAACATGAAGTGGAGGGTGTTCAGGAAAATTCAGAGTTTGAAGCTGTCAGAGAGAAGGTGCCTGGATAGGGATGTGGGTGGGGAGTCTGGAAGAAGGGAAGGCCAGTGCCAGGAAGAACTTTATATAGAGAGAGCAATTTGGCCTTTCTTGTGTAGATATCGGGGAAATGAACCACAAACTTTCTGTGTGTGGTGGGGGGAGGGGATCATCCCATCTTCCCTCGAATGTTTGTTCGAGGTAAAGGACCAGGGCCACGTGTATGAATTAGAGGCCATGAGACAGGAAGCAGGAAGGTCAGTGAGGGGGCGCGTGTTCACTGTGAGATGCTGAGTGTCTGAACTTGGCAACGGCTGGAGGGATGGAGAGTCAGAGGTCATGGTGTGACCTTCGGGATGAGCTCCCTCTACTCCTGGTCTCCCCTCCCTTGGCCCCACCAGCGAGGCTGCCCTTCCTGCGACCTGTCGAGTGTGCCTGTCCCCAGGGATCCCTTGATTAGATCAAGCCCCACAATTGAGGTGAGTCTCTTTGTGCTTCAGCCTCCCCCAGACCTGACATGCAGTTGGTATCAAGACACCTGCCCAGGTTTGGAGGCGAGTGGGGTCCAGACACTTCAGGGGACTGGCATCAGGTCTGAGCCTTCATCCGTCTGCCTAATCAGACCCTGTCTATCCTGACAGGAATATAGATTCGATGCTCCTTTTTCACTCTGTCTGAAATAGCTCCGTAATAACGGCAGGAGTTAGAGAGGCATTTTTATTGATTAAACAATCGAAGCGATTTGTCTTTACAAAACTGAAAATATAGAGGTGTCTCTTTCTCCCTCTGTATACATTACGCATGCTTATTTATTGGAGGCAACAGTCTCTGCTTGTAATCAAGCTGATGTTTATGATGGCGCTGCTTTATAATGCCAGGCTGAGATGATATAATGGGAATTGGGCTGAAAAGAAGCCTAATGTAACGACACTGGCAATCAGGGGTGAGAGGCCCCTGGGGATGGTGGAGGGCCGGGAGGGGGTGGCTGGAGGGAGCCAACTGCGCAGCCATTTTGATATGGAAAAAGGATTCTTAGAATGCCACTTATAATTCTGATCGTGTAGGGAGAAGAGCCAGGGCTTTGCATGGCTCAAGGTTTGAATCCTCGCTTTCTTCCATTTATTGCCTGTGTCACCAGGGAGAAGTTACTTCAAGTCTCTGACACCCAAAAAAGGGATAATGATGTCTACTGAGAAGGCAAATGTGAATTGCCTAGGGCAGGATCAGACATACATAGTTATTATTATCTTGATCGTTCCAGCATGAGGTTCTAGGGACTCCCCTAGTGGTTCAGTGGCTAAGACTCTACACTCCCAATGAAGGGAGCCTGGGTTCAATCCGTGGTCAGGGAACTAGATCCCACGTGCCACAGCTTAGAAGCTCACATGGTGCAGCTTAAGAGTTTGCTTGCCCAAACTAAAGATGCTGCACGCTGTAACTAGACCTGGCATAGCCAAAGAAATGAATATTTAAAAAAAAAAAAGTGTTCTAGATAGGAATGGGTGTACTAAGGAGCTTGGACTGGGAACTAGTGAAGGGAGCAAGTCAAGAGCTCTTCAGGACTGACTCTCAGGCTGTACCCATTCATCCCAGACGCTGTTTGCAAGTGTCAGGGAGCAGATTTGGCACCCCTGATTGTCTCTTTGGCATGTGGACTTATTTAGGCTGAATGTTTCTAAGGCCCCAAAGACTGAGGCGAAACCTCTGATCTTTCCCCAACTGCCTGAAAGAATGTGGATGTGTGCCTTATTCCAGGACAGGAGCCATCAGCATAGCTCACTGTAGTCTGAGCTGGAGTGTAAACAGACAGGAACCCAGCACAGTCTGTTGGTTAAAATTCCTCTCTGTGTCCTACGGTCTCTGCCAAACATTTCCCAAAGACTGACTTTTCCAAGTCTCAGTGAATTACTTTCCTCCCCTTTGTAGTCCCAAACCACTACCCCCGACATCCTCTTTTATCTTTATCTATTTATTCCTTATTTATTTAACAGAGTAGATTTTTTAAAAGGTATTTATTTATTTAATTTATTTACTTGACTGCACATGTGGGATCTAGTTCTCCGACCAGGGATCGAACATGGGCCCCCTGCATTGGGAGTGTGAAGAGTTAGCTACGTGACCACCAGGGAAGTCCTCTCTTTTGTCTTTAGCTGGAGACAGTATTTAAAGTGAGGATTTCAGCCATTTTGATGAGTTTTTCAGTTTTTCTGAGTCCCTCCTACGTTTACATGTTATTAAACTTTTGTTAGATTTTCTCCTATTAATCTGTCACAAGTCAGTTTAATTCTTAGACCAACCAGATAAAAGCTAGGAGGGAAGAAGAAAATGTCTTCTCGTGAGGCTGACTGGGCTGTGGCTCAGATGGGCAGGTACCCTAGTGTTGTAGTGTCTCAGGCCTGTTGGATTACCTGGCCAGGTACCTGGAAGTCTTCACAGGGAGGGAGCAGGCACAATAGTCATGTATGGATGTGAGAACTGGACCATAAAGAAGGCTGAGTGCTGAAGAATTGATGCTTTCAAACTGTGGTACTGGAGAAGACTCTTGAGAGTCCCTTGAATAGCAAGGAGATCCACCAGTCAATCCTAAAGGAAATCAACCCTGAATATTCATTGGAAGGACTGATGCTGAAGCTGAAACTCCAATACTTTGGACACCTGACGCAAAGAGCTGACTCATTGGAAAAGACGCTGATGCTGGGGAAGATTGAGGGCAGGAGGAGAAGGGGACGACAGAGGATGAGGTGGTTGGATGGCATCACTGACTCAATGGGCGTGACTTTGAACAAACTCCAGGAGATACTGAAGGACAGGGAAGCCTGGTGTGTTGCATCCATGGAGTCACAAAGAGTCAGACATGACTGGGTGACTGAACAACAGCAGGGCCCCAGAAGACTGCTGAGCTGCCTTTTGAGTCAAGAGGAGGAGCTGAGCCTTGTGGGACAAGGTTGCCTCTCAGAGCTACTTGCTGCATTATTGAGATATTCCTAATTCCAAACTGATATGATGTAATTGTTCCAGCCCTGTAGGGCTCAATGTAAACCTACATCAGTCTCTGAGGGGATTTGCCAGACTGCATTCGTGTTTTTAATATTATGGGCCTGGATTGTGAGCTGTGGTGGACTCAGGAGGGTGCACAGTCTGCAGTGAGCCAAACACAGAAGTCCAGAGCTCCTGTCTCTGCTGATGTGTGACTGGACTTGGCCTGCTCTGGAGGATACCAGGGACTGGAGGGAGGGCAAATAGCTTAAGGTGGAGGTGCTGGGCATGCCTCTGGTCCTCAGGTGTCTCAGCACCTGGATTTGGGGTCAGTTGGGGCAGAAGCTCCTCGGAGTCTAGTGTTCTTGGTGTTGGAGTATTAGGGTGAGGTGATCACTCTGCCAGTCAACTCTCTTTCTTACTGCCTGGCAACCAATGAACACACACACATCTGGTACTTATTGTGTGCAAGCATAGGGTTTCTGGAAGGTGGAGGCAGCAGATATAACATAAAGTCTTTACTGGCTAATCTAGGTTTTCAGAGGGCAGGGGAACTACTATGAACGAGGCTGGTTGAGAAACCCTTACAGCAGAAGTGGGGTTTGCAGGAGGATTCAGTTGGGCATGGGGGCCCGGGAGGCATTCTGGGAGGTGAAGTGATGTAAGCTAAGGGCAAAGCGTTTGGAATAACGAGTGGAAGAGTTTGATGTCAGGAAATAGTGTAGGACTGTTGTTCAGTTGCTCAGTCATCTCTGAGCCTTTGTGACCCCATGGACTGCAGCACCCCAGTCTTCCCTGTCCCTCACTATCTCCCCGAGTTTGCTCAGACTTACGTCCATTGACTCACTGATGCCTTCCAGCTATCTCATCTTCTGTCACCCCCTTCTTCTTCTGCCTTCAGTCTTTCCCAGCATCAGAGTCTTTTCCAATGAGTCATTTCTTCGAATCAGGTGGCCAAAGTATTGGAGCTTTAGCATCAGTCCTTCCAATGAATATTCAGGGTTGATTTCCTTTAGGGTTGACTGGTTTGATCTCCTTGCTATTCAAGGGACTCTCAAGAGTCTTCTGCAGAACCACAGTTCGAAAGCGTCAGTTCTTCAGCACTCAGTCTTCTTTATGGTCCAACTCTCACATTCGTACATGACTACAGGAAAGACCATAGCTTTGGCTGTACGGACCTTGGTTTGGAAAGTGTAGGATAGGGTTCTTAACATTTCAAGTCAGATACTTCTTTGCTGTGGTGGCTGTCTGGGCATTGTAGGATCTTTAGCAGTATCCCTGGTCTCTACCCACTGGACACCAGCAGAATCCCCTCCAGTCCCTGAGTTGTGACAGCCAAACATGCCTGTAGACTCACCAAACATCTGGAAGCAAAGTCACTCCCACTGAGAACCACTGGCTAGCATAGGGGGTGGTCAGAGATTATGGTGGAAAGGTTGGCCGGGCCAAGTCTGGAAGGGCTGTGGGTTTTATGTTAAGAAAATTGGGACTATAACTCAACAACAAAAAATCACATTACCCGACTAAGAAATGGGCAATAGACATTCCTCCAAATATGTACAAAGTGCCAATAAGCATATGAAAAGATGCTTGATGTCATTAATCATAGAGAAATGCAAATCAAAGCCACCATGAGATACCACCTCACACCCATTAGGATGGCTGCTGTCAAAAAATAGAAACAAGTGTTGGCAGGGATACGAAGTTGGAATCCTTGTGCACTGGTGGTGGGGATGTAAAATGGTACAGCCGCCGTGGAAAACTGTATGGCAGTTCTTCAAAAAATTAAAAATAGAACTACCATATGATCCAGAAATCCCACTTCTGGGTATATATCCAAAAAGAATTGCAAGCAGGGTCTGAAGAGAGATTCGCATGCCCCTGTTCACAGAAGCATTGTTCACAATAGCCAAGAGGCGGAGGCAATCCAAATGTCTCTTGATGGATGACTGGGTAAACAAAATATGGTATATCGTATATATGATGGAGTACCATTCAGCCTTAGAAAAGAAGGAAATGTTGTCATATGCTACAACATAAACGAACCTTGAGGACATTAAGCTAAGTGAAATATTGAAGAGTAAGTTTTACTTGTAAACTTCCAAGTAAGCACTGTAAGTTTATTGAAAAGTGAACATTGTATGATTCCACTTACATGAGGTATACAGTCAAGTTCCTAGATACAGCAAGTAGAATGATGCTGTCAGGGCCTGGGGAGAGGTGGGGCGAAAGAGAATTCTTTAAGGAGTATAGAGTTTCAGCTTTGCAAGATGAAAAAGAGTTAGGACTTCACTCTGGAAATAAGGAGGCGCCTTCTATAAACAGATGATTCAGGGAAGCTATGGGATCAGCAAACTCTCACAAGGAGCTTTGCAGGAAACTATACATAACATACAATTTAGCGTTTTCCAGTTTAGCCATTTTAAAGTATGCCGTTCAATAGCATTAAGAAAATTCACATTGCTGTGCAGCTGTCAGCAGCATCCACCTCTGGATGGGGGCTGGGGGAGGGGGGAGGGAATCAGTATTTCATGAATACAGACCTTCCATTTGGGAAGCTGCTTCTACTTTCTGTAAAGCCATTTCTACTTTCTGTCTCTGTGAATTTGATTACTCTAGCTACCTCATGTAAGTGTAATCATACAGTATTTGTCTGTTTGTGTCTAACTTCACTTAGCATAATGTCTTAAGCGCCTTCTGTCTTCATTTTAAACTTAATTTTATTTTAAAATGTTATTTATTTTTTAGCCATCCCATATTGTTTATTTTTTATTTAAGTATAGTTAATTTGCATTGTAATGTTAGTTTCTGGTATACAGCAAAGTGATTCACTTATATATATAATTATATGTATTTATACATAAATTTGCTCTTTTCAGATTCTTTTCTATTATAGTTTGTTATAAGAGATTGAATATATTAATAGTTCAGTGTGCTATACAGTAGGTCCTTCTTGTTTATTTTATATATAGTAGTTAGTATCTGCTAAAACCAAACTCCTAATCTATCTTTCTCCTCTTTCCCCTTTGGTAACAAATAAGTTTGTTTCCTGTGTCTGAGAGTGTTTCTGTTTTCTAAATAAGTTCATTTGTATCATGTTTTAGATTCTGCATACAAGTGATAGCATATGTTTGTCTTTGACTTTACTTGTGTGATAATCTCTAGGTCCATCCATAATGCTGCAGATGGCATTATTTCATTCTTTTTTATGGTTTTGTTTCTGTGTGTGTGTATGGCACACATTCTTTATCCATTCATCTGTCGATGGACATTCACGTTGCTTTCGTGTCTTGGCTATTGTAAATAGTGCTGCTATGAACATTGGGGTGTATGTATTTTTTCAAATTGTTGTTTTCTCTGGATGTATTCCCAGGAGTAGGATTGCTGAATCATATGGTAACTCCATTTTTAGTTTTTTGAGAAACCTCCATACTGTTCTCCATAGTAGCGGTACCAATTTATACTCCCATCAACAGTGTAGAAGGATTCCCTTTTCTCCACACTCTATCTAGCATTTATTATTTGTAGACTTTATGATGGCCATTCTGACTGGTGTGAAGTGATGCCTCATTGTAGTTTTGATTTGCATTTATCTAATAATTAACAGGAGAAGGCAATGGCAACCCACTCCAGTACACTTGCCTGGAAAATCCCCTGGACAGAGGAGCCTGGTAGGCTGCAGCCCATGGGGTCACTAAGTCGGACAAGACTGAGTGACTTCACTTTCACTTTTGACTTTCACGCATTGGAGAAGGAAAAGGCAACCCACTCCAGTGTTCTTGCCTGGAGGATCCCAGGGATGGGGGAGCCTGGTAGGCTGCCTTCTATGGGGTCACACAGAGTCGGACATGACTGAAGTGACTTAGCAATTTAACAATGTTGAACATCGTTTCATGTGCTTATTGACCAGCTAGATGTCTTCTTTGGAAAATTTTCTGTTTAGGTCTTCTGTTTTTTTTTTTTTTTATAGAGTCATTTTTGTTGTTGTTGTTGTTATTAAGCTGTATGAACTGTTTGTATATTTTGGAAATTAATCCCTTGTTGGTTGCATTATTTGCAAATATTTTTCCCACACTGTAGGTTGTCTTTTCATTTTGTTTATGTTTCTTTTGCTGTGCAAAAGCTTGTATGGTTAATTATGTCCCATTTGTTTATTTTTGCTTTTACTTCTATTGCCTTGGGAGAATGACCTAAGAAAATATTGGTATGATTTATGTCAGAGAATGTTTTGTCTATGTTCTCTTCCAGGAATTTTATGCAATCGTATCTTATATTTAAATCTTTAAGTCATTTTGAGTTTGTTTTCGTATGGTGTGGGGTGTGTGTCCTACATTCATTGATTTACACGTGGCTGTCCAGCTTTCCCAGCACTACTTGCTGAAGAGACTGTCTTTTCTCCATTGTGTAGTCTTGTCTCCTTTGTGAAAGATTGGCCACAGTTGTGTGGATTTATTTCTGGACTTCGTCTTCTGTTCTGTTGATCCATATATCTGTTTTTGCACCAGGCTGTTTTGATTACTATAGCCTTGTAGTATTGTCTGAAGTCTGGGAGGGTTATGCCTTCAGCTTTGTTTTTCCTAAAGATTGCTTTGGCAATTCTGGATCTTTTGTGGTTCCATATAAATTTTAGGGTTATTTGTTGTTCCTTTTTAATAAATAATGCATCACTGTAAGTGTGTGTGTGTGTGTGTGTGCGAGCGCACACACGTGCACATGTGTCTGTGCATGCATGCATAGTCAGTTGCTAAGTCATGTCTGACTCTTTGTGACCCCCATGGACTGTAGTCTCCAGGCTCCTCTGTTCATGGCATTTTCCATACAAGAATACTGGAGTGGGTTGCCATTTTCTCCTCCAGGGGATCCTCCTGACCCAGAGATTAAACCTGTGTCTCCTGCATTTTCAGGCAGATTCTTTACTACTCAGCCACTGGGAAGCCCCCATATATATATAGACCATATTTTATTTATCCATTCATCTGTCAGTGACCCTTGGTTATCAGGAACTTTTACTTGGAATGGAACTGTTTTCTCTGCCAGGGATCATAAAGTCGGATGCAGTGTGGAGCCCAGCTGGCTGGTGACATAAAGGCACCAAGTCGGCCAAGTTGAAGACAGTAGTTACTAAAACAGCTTGTGCTGGGCCCAAGAATGACCCCTACCTGTTATATTATCTCAGTGGTTCTCAAACTTTACCAGGCACCCATACCACCTGGAGGAGTTTTGTGAAAACAGGTTGCCGGGTGCCACTCCCCAGAGTTTCTGATTCAGTAGAGGCTTAAGAATTTGCATTTCTTGATTGAGAAACACTGCCCTAATTGTAACTCATTGCCCAGACAGGATGTGGGTGTGTAGTGCCTGGCTTCTTCTTGCTGCTGCTGCTGCTGCTGCTAAGTCGCTTCAGTCGTGTCCGACTCTGTGCGACCCCATAGACG
>NW_011495071.1:9980380-9981144 GCF_000754665.1 Bison bison bison
CCATTTCCTTCTCCAATGCATGGAAGTGAAAAGTGAAAGTGAAGTCGCTCAGTCGTGTCCGACCCTCAGAGACCCCATGGACTGCAGCCTTCCAGGCTCTTCCGTCCAGGGGATTTTCCAGGCAAGAGTACTGGAGTGGGGTGCCATTGGCTTCTTCCTAGAAGAGGTCAAAATCCTACCGAGGCCACCATCTAAATAGTAAAGATGGTGTAAAGTCCACGTTTCTAGGGTGGACTCAGTACACTGGCTTGCCAACATCCACTGGACATGGAAAAAGCAAGAGAGTTCCAGAAAAACATCTATTTCTGCTTTATTGACTATGCCAAAGCCTTTGACTGTGTGAATCACAATAAACTGTGGAAAACTCTAAAAGAGATGGGAATACCAGACCACCTGACCTGCCTCTTGAGAAATATATATGCAGGTCAGGAAGCAACAGTTAGAGCTGGACATGGAACAACAGACTGGTTCCAAATAGGAAAAGGAGTATGTCAAGGCTGTATATTGTCACCCTGCTTATTTAACTTCTATGCAGAGTACATCATGAGAAACGCTGGACTGGAAGAAGCACAAGCTGGAATCAAGATTGCCGGGAGAAATATCAATAACCTCAGATATGCAGATGACACCACCCTTATGGCAGAAAGTGAAGAGGAACTCAAAAGCCTCTTGATGAAAGTGAAAGAGGAGAGTGAAAAAGTTGGCTTACAGCTCAACATTCAGAAAACGAAGATCATGGCATCCGGTCCCATCACTTCATGGGA
>NW_011495071.1:9981558-9988084 GCF_000754665.1 Bison bison bison
CTGACTTGATGGATGTGAGTCTGAGTGAACTCTGGGAGTTGGTGATGGACAGGGAGGCCTGGCGTGCTGCCATTCATGGGGTCGAGAAGAACTGAATGACTGAACTGAACTGAAAGTCTCAGGAACTCCGCTTGGCTCAGCCCCAGAAACTTCCTCGGTGCTGGCTGCCTGTGTCTCATGCTGCCAGTCAAGCTTTAGAATTAGATGCAGCCGCTGCAGAAGGACAGGGCTCAGAAGGTTTGAAAAATGCACAAAGACATTGAGCCTAATACCCTTTGCTTTGGGAGCACTCCCTGTTTGCACTCCCTGGCTCACAGGGGTACCTCGGAAAACAAAACATGACCTTCCCTGCAGAGGCTCCCCCAGGGCCTCTCACTAGCCAACTCCACATCCAGCCCTGCCCCCATCCACAATTACAACCATTCTCAGCAGGGCAGAGTGTTTGTTTCTTTTAATATATATTTAAAAGGTATTGATGGCCAAAAAGGCCGGAGGGAGGTGCACACAGCCTGCTTGGTGGTTGGCATTTCCACATGTAAAGGCTTCTCTCCCCATCACTCCTAGAGACCAGAGCAGGAAGGGGCCTCAAAGGACATTCTGCCCAAACCCCTGAGGCCTGAGAGGGAGGTAAGGGTTGTAGGGTTGCGGCAAAGGAGGGGCAGAATCAGCTCTGGTCTCTGCTGTTTCTAACTAATGTCTCCTGCCCATTCAAGGACATAACCTATCTCTAAGGTCGAGGTCTGGATCTGGGAGGTCTCAATGCTTTTTTTTTTTTTTTTTAAATCCGTGAAGCATTAATTTCCATTGGTTTTTTCTTCTTTCTCCTCAGTGTTTCAGCCCCTCCCCAGCACTGCCATTTACTCCTTCCTCTGCTTCCACTCCAGTGTTCTTGCCTGGAGAATCCCAGGGATGAGGGTGTCTGGTAAGCTGCCGTCTATGGGGTTGCACAGAGTCGGACACGACTGAAGTGACTTAGCAGCAGCAGCAGCAGCTGCTTCCTTTCAGCTTGGCCCTCCCTGTACCCCGATTTCTCAGTTCATTGTGCCTGGGCAGCACATTTCCTCATAGCCTCAGGCTTTGTCTTCCCCAGAGAAATAGAATGAAATGGGCAGACTTCTGCCGTGATACCCAGAACAAGCCGTTGGCCACAGATATCAGTCTGGTGGCCTTATGTGGGCGGCTCCAGATGAATCTTTAGTGATGAGTCCTTGCTCCCTGATGTCCAGGTATCCCTTTCTCCTGGCCTGCCACCTCCTTCATGCTGTATTTCTAGGCTGCATACAGTGCCTGGCATGTAATTGGCATTTAGTTAGATTGTACACTGAGCCAGGGGAATGCATGAATACAGTTTACTCACTTCCTGATCTGGACTCGGGCCACTTCTTAGGAACCCCAAGGCTGACGCAAGGGAGGCTCAGTGACTCTCGTGTCAGTGGGATCTGATGGCCTTTTGGTGGCAACCTCTGCAACAGGGTCCCCTCACCCCAGACCCCACATAGCCTTTGTGGAGTACTTACTGAAGCCAACAGCGTGCTGAGTGATTTACCCATGGTGTTGGTTCTCCCAGCAATCCCTGGGTTTGGTCCCACTATCTCTCTTTTAAAGGTAGGTTAAATGAAGATGTCGAGAAGTTAAAGATGATGTAACGTAATGAATCCTCAGCTCCCTCCCTTCCCTGGATTTCTATGCTGCTGCTGCTGCTAAGTTGCTTCAGTCGTGTCCGACTCTGTGCGACCCCACAGATGGCAGCCCACCAGGCTCCCCCGTCCCTGGGATTCTCCAGGCAAGAACACTGGAGTGGGTTGCCATTTCCTTCTCCAATGCATGGAAGTGAAAAGTGAAAGTGAAGTCGCTTAGTCGTGTCCAACTCCTAGCGACCCCATGGACTGCAGCCCACCAGGCTCCTCCGTCCATGGGATTTGCCAGGCAAGAGTACTGGAGTGGGTTGCCATTGCCTTCTCCAATAGGCTGACCCTAACTTAAGGCCAGGAGGCACAGTTGTGATGGATGTTGTTCAGTGGTTAACTCACAGGAGATCTGCCTTCTTAACCTGCTTCCTTCTTGACTGAAGGGGTGAAACTGAGGCCAGCCACCATACTGGGAGGTTGGCCTCATCTGTCTCTCTTCTTCCCAAGCCTGCAGCTGAACTTTGGCTCTGGCAGATGGTCCTGAGTCTGGCAGTACCACTGGTCAGTAGGGGAGCTACTGCTCTGGGAGGCACCATCCATCCACAGTCACTTTCTCTGTGTATAACTTGATCACCTTCTCTCACCCTACCTCTTGTTATCTGCTCATTGTAGCTATAGTGCTAATCATGTCAGGAGTTTAACTTAGAAGTGTGTTGGTGGTGTTCCCCGTGGATACGCTCAGTGTGTGCCCCGGCCCCCTCTGCCTCCTCCCCTCTCCTGGACTCTTTTCTCCTCCTCCTTCTGGGAGGTTCTTCTGCTCAGGACCATCCCACCAGCTTCCTTCTATCCCTGTCTTTGTCCCAGGTGGCTCTGGTATTCATTTGCCTCTGGGTGGATGCTCATAAACATTTTGAGTGTAAGTCAATCGCTGTTGCTTCCACTGTGATAAGTTGCAGACTGTCTGTCGCAGGCCTGCTCTGTCAGCATCCCCACCTCCCCTCTGTATTTGCATTGGCCCGGGAGCTCTTGTTTCCATCAAATGAGTCAGGGGAGAGATCTTGGAAGAGTAATTAATTTGAACAGATGTGTGTCAATGTCCTAGGAAATAAAAGATGTCAGTACAAACCACCTGTGCTTGCTGTGGCCCCGAATCTGCAGAACGCAGGTGGGCCTCTCCTTAGGAAAACCTCCAGGTCCAGGCTATTTGCATTTCAAAAGTCACTTGACAGAAGGATTTGCTTCTAGATCCCTTAAAACTGGAGCTCCTTTGGTTTATTTAAGTCATTTACAGGCCATTAAGTACTTGACAGAGGGACTTTAGGGACGGGAAAACTTTATGTTCAAGTTTAAGAACCAGTGCCAATTACAGATGGCTCAGAAATGAAGATTAAGCATCCCAGAAATTGTGTGTAAAGCCAGTGGGGAAGTGCAGGCTGACTCATCAAAAACAGGACCCCACACATCCCTTCAGAGATGCTTGCCAGGGACCCATATAGAAATGTACCTGTTTTTCTGTAGTGATGAGCCCTGACATAGGAACTATGATTTCTGCACTGTTTTCCTGATTGATCCCTGTTCTGCTCAGCCCCGTGTTCCCTTAGGCTGGGTGGAGATTGCCTAACTGAAAATCAGAGTCCCAGTCAATGGCTTTTTAAGGTTTTTTATTGTCTGATGTTTCTCTAGTAGACTCCCTTTTCACTCCCCAGGGCTCCTGTTTCTTCCCTTCTCTGACTTCAGTTCTCCACCTCACCTCCCACACCGTACTCGGAGCTCTGCATCTCACTTCAGACTCCACGGAAGTGACAGAGGAGATGGAGACGGAGGCATCTGTGTGGAGCCGCCTCATCTCCCTCCAGCCCCCAGGTCTGAGAGCCCATCGCAGCCGGGCTTGTCTTCATCCCTCTTGAAACTCCGAGGCACAGTCCTTCCACCTGTGCACCGGCTCTCAGCCTCTCACAAGGACCTCACCTGGGATCTTTCCCAGCAGTGTCCGACCTGCTCTCTTATCTGTCTTCTTTGACAAAGCCACAAGCTGCCTGCAATTGTACCTTCTCTTTCAGCTCCTGCTCCGTCTCTGTTCTCTTTCACTGCCAAACAGCTCAGAAGGCTTTTTGGCGCATACCACCTCCACTTCTCCAACTCCCCGTCACCCTTCTGCCCACTTCAATCTGCCATCCGTCCCCACCAGGCCACTTTATGACTCAGGGAGGTTACCGGTAGCTTCCGTATAGCCTCCTCCTGCCCTGCTGATGCTTTACTGTCTCCATCTTGGCTTCTCAGCAGGATTCCACACCCTCTCCTTCTCAATACACTTTTTCTGGGCTCCCGACGCTGGGCTCCTCTGGCCCTACTCCCTCCCTTTCTGTTTGTTCCTCCTTTTCTCTTGTCTAAATATCGGATGTCCTGACTCTTGGTCCTCAGCTTGCATCTCCATCTACATACCCTTGCTAGGTGTTACCAAGCTTAAATGCCATCTCTGTAGTGATAAGTTCCAGATTCCTCTCTTGAGGTCTGGTCTTGGGATTCTGTCTCCTTGAATTTTTCATTTGAATGTGCTACAGATACCCCAAACATGTGAAAGGAAACTAGACTCTCTTTATTTCATTTATCTGTGGCTGTCTTCATTGTTGTGTGTGGGCTTCTCCTTGCGGTGGCTTCTCTTGTTGCAGAGCATGGGCTCTTGGTACACAGGCTCAGTTACTTACAGCTCACGGGCTCTAGAGTGTGGGCTCTATGATTGTGGCCCACGGGCTTAGTTGTCCCGTGGCATGTGGGACCTTCCTGGACCAGGGATCAAATCCGTGTTCCTTGCATTCTTTACCACTGGACCACCAGAGAAGTCCCCAGAAACCAAACTCTTGATTTCTCTTCTCATGTCTTTTTCTCCCTAAATCTTCTCCCATTTCAGTAAATGGCACCCACGTCCACCAATTTGCAAGGCCAGAAACATGGGAGTCCTCCCTGTTTCTTTCCCTTACCCTCTCCATCTCACTTCCCACCAGATCCTTCCAGTTTACCTCCAACATGTATCTCCAGTGCACACTCTGTCTGCCCTGCCCACCCTCTCATCCATGCCACCATTATGTCCTTCCTGACCTAGGGCCGTAGCCTCCTAATTGGTCTCTTTACTGCTATTCTTGATCCCTATTCTTCGCACAGCACAGCATTTCAAAACATAAATTGTTTCATGTTATTTCTCTGCTTAGACCCTGCAGTAGTCATTCATTATCCTTAGAATAAAGTCCTGACTCCTTGCTGTGTCTTATAAGGCTCTGTGTGATCCAGCCCAGCCATCTAATCCCCCAGCTTCATCTTGCTTCCTCTCCTTGACTGGTCGCCCTCCTAACAGCTGTTTCCTCCCATCTTCCATTGTGATAGAACCCCACTTTTGTTCAGAAAAGGGGCTTTTCACGAAAAAGGTGGTGACATTTTCAGGAAAGGTGAGTCCTTCTCTCTTCCACAGGAGGTGACCATGGTTAATCCAAGCTAATTGTGGTAATGCCATGACTCTATGTCCAGTGATTGGTTTAAGGGTGGGTACGTGATTGGTTCTGCAACATGGGACTTAAAAACGTCTCCTGGCATTGCCCTCCTGGGAGAATTAGACATGAGGGGGAGATGCCTCCAATACCCACTTCCCACTTTTCCGATGTTGGTGGATGAGGATGTGGTGCCTGGGTGCCATGATGGCAGACACAGCCACACACTGAGGATGGTAGATGGTGGGGGGGAACAGGTCCTGATAGACTTGGCTGAGTGGCTGAATCTACTCTGTAATTGACAGGATTCCAAGCATTGCAAGCAACCGAAACCATCCTAACCGAAACCCTTTCTCTCACTCCACCCTCACTGGCCTTTCAACCTGTGGACGTGCCAAGCTCTTTCCTGCCCCAGGAGGTTTGCATATTCTGTTGCCTCTGTTTGGAGCATCTCTACCTGCTGTTCACATGGCCGATGTTGTACATCCTTAAGGCTCAGACGGCTCTCACATAAAGGTTTTCTTGCATCTATTATGTCTTTGTGTCTACTTCTTATTAGTTTCATTCATAGCCCTTAGCACCTCTTGAAATAATTTCTGACATTCACTTTTTCCTTCCTTTCTGTTAACTCCATAAGGGCAGAGATTGTATATCTTGTTCACTCCTGTGGCCCGATTGTCTGCACATCACAGAACACAATGCGTCGCAGAGAGTAGGGGCTCACTTCCTGTTTGCGGACTGATTGCATGAATGGAGGACCAGTCTGATCATGCTCTTCTTTCCCTTATTCTCTTCTACTTGGTGACACCTACACTTTGTACTCCAGCCATTCTGACCTATGAATGGTATTATATAAACTATATATCTGTAATATAGTCTATAATGGTATTATTATAAACTATAATACCTATTATGATATTATAGTTTTTTGAACATTGCTTCGTCTCCCTGACCTCTGGACCTTTGCATGTGCAGCTCCGTCTGCCTGGAAGAGCTCTTTCTTTTCACCCAGCCACCTCCCATGCTTCCTTAGGTCTTGGCTGGGATGCTGCGTGTCTTCCTGGACCTCCCCTCCCTGGATTGTGTACCCTTAGGTCCCCGTTCACCCACCACAGCACTGACCAGTCTGTACTGTAGGTCCCACTTGTCTGACTCCCTTAGACTCTGAGCTCCTTGAGAGAATGACTTCTTTATCACATTTTAAAATCCTTGTATCCCTAATACTCACAGTAAGTGATAAAACATTCCCCCTCTGACGATGGCTTCCCTTGTCGGGCTCTCAGGAGGACTCAGGCGGGGGAGCATGCGGGCACAGCACCTCTCTCAGGTCCTGCCTCCCCAGGAGCCTGAGACCTGCCTGTGCCCCTTCCTTCCTCTTCTGCTTTTTGGCTGCTCTTCCCAACAGGTGTTGACCTGCCC
>NW_011495071.1:9988184-9990813 GCF_000754665.1 Bison bison bison
CCGAGCCCAGGCTCTTCAGCTGAGCCCAGCAGCGGGCTGCGAAGTCTCGCTGTACCATAAAGGCGGTTTCTGTAGCTGCTTCTTTTTAAACAACAAAAATAAAATTGCCTCTCCGTCTTACTTGGCTGCCTGAGCCGAGCGCCTTGCCAGCGTGTTCACATTAAGGCATCTGCGGGGGTCCTCCAGGTTGTGGGCTGTGTGTGTTTTGCCTGTTTAGTGCGGCGGCTCCCACTCTGTCTAATTTCCTAATACAGCTCAGCCTTCTAATTTTTTCTCCGAGGCTGTGGACGGGAAAGGGGAATTGCGACTCCAGATGAGGCCTTCTTCAGACTCTGAGATCCCCCCAAAGTCAGCCTTCAGCCCAGTTAGAAACCTGCCTGGCTTTTTAGGAGCCAGAGTGCCTGCCGATGGAAGATTCCTGTTCCAAGCCCTAATTGCCGCTTGATGGAATGAATAAAGACATTGTGTTTCCTACATTTTACTTACAGAGCTGCTGATGCGGTGAATGTTGGATGAAGCGTCTCTTTCTCAGAGAGATTAAAAACCGAGTGCCTCAGCGACAGATCGGAGCCGCTGTCTTAGCGACAGGCTTTCCCCTCGGCCCTTGAGAGCCCCTGTTTGAGCAAGTCTGGGGAGTCAGGGAGAGCAGGTCCCTCTGGGGACCCTTCCTGTGCTATCCGCTCCTCTGAACTCAAGGTGGAAGCCGCTGGGACCATCTAGTCTGGCTGAGTAAAAGCGATAGAAGTACTTTTTGAGTGGTGGTTTTCCCAGACAGTCTCTAATTTCCTTCCCCACAATGACCTCACGCCTATGGTTTCCTTTGTGGAGATGCGGAAACTGAGGCTAAAAGACTTAGGTGGCATCTTGCCGAGGTCTTACACAGGTAGCAGGGAGCAGAGCAGTGCTTTGGATTCAGGGTCCTGGTGCTGAAGTGGTCTTTCCCCCTTGGCCTGGGATGCTTTCCTGCTGGGTCCAGTTAACCCAACCCCCGAAGGGCTGCCAATTCTTTTCCTTGAGAGTGAGTGGCAGGGAGAGTGTAGCAGGTAACTGCTGCTGCATAACAAACATTCCCCCAACTTAGTGGCTTAACAAACTTTTCTGTTTGTCTTGGCTCCATGTTAGCTAAATGGTTCCTAGGGTCTGGGACTAGAAGGTCTGGAATGGCCTGTGTCAATATCAGCTGGGGTGAGACCCAGATGGTCTTATTTTCCAGGAGACTAGCCCCAGCCTGGCCTCTTCTTTCATGTATTTCGTATGTAGCTGTAACCATACATATAGCTGTAGGTTCATCTTTGAAAGTAATAATGCTGGTTTGAACCTTGTTTATCTTTACTTGCTCCTGTGGTAGTGGAAAGTTGCTGGCAGCAGGAGAGGGAAGCCCTAAGCTACAAGCACTTTTGGCGCCTCCGTTAGTTCATGTCTTCTAGTGTCCAGTTGGACAAGGAAGCCGCGTGTCCAGGACCAGATTCAAGGAGTAAAGAATAGACTCCGCCTTTTGATGGGAGGGGCTGGGAAGCCCCATTAGAGCGGGCCTCATCCTGAGATGGGGAGCTTTTGCAGTTATTTTGCTCTCCCACAAAGGGTCATGTTCTTCAAAAGGCCATTTCGTGATTCCTGGTCCGGTCATTTAGGGGCTGGAGAGGGGACTTATTGATCCTCTACATCTGGAAAGAATGTAACCATGGCTGTTTCCAGACAGATGTTTCATTTTTTGTTGCTATATTGTTTTTAACATGCAGAGGATGAGAAAACAAAACCTCCCTTTGGTAATTTATCCACGTTCTCATAACCAGCCATTATCTTTTGTTATCTTTATGTCTTTGGACCACATGCTTCAGCTTGCCTGGGAGCGCGTATCTGGACGTGGTGGTAGGGACCATCCCGCCTCTATGGCTCATAGCTGCAGGATGGAGGAGGCAGCAGCTCTGTGCCCCTGCCTCATCCCTTCTCTAGGGCTCTCAGCATGCTCTGCTTTCTCCATCTGAACTTTCCATGGTTTTCCCCCCATGATCTAGGAAATACAGACCAGAGGATTTTAGGCTCTTTGAAGGAGGGAGAGGTTCAGAGGAATCCATTCTGTGATTGAGTCTCTTATATACCCTGATAGCTTTATCTCAGATTCTGTTTTCCCAGCCCCCCAGCCTCTTTCCTGTGCTTCCAAGGCCATGATGACCTGTTTTCTGGGTAGAAACTGCTTTAATCAGAGGTTTGTGGGAACCAGTGTCAAGGTAGCCTGCCTCAGGTATTATTAGGCCCTCAGGTCTCAATTCAAGGTTTCCCTATAACCTTCCAACAGGGAAAGAACAAGGTTGCGGGAGGTGTAAACACCATGGGCTTTTCCCCAGCTCAGCCACTTGGATGAATCCCTCTGGGAATTCTGTACATAGCTGGGCCCCAAGGCCTGGGACCCAAATGTGAAAGGCCTCTAGTGCCCCTTGTAGCCAGGACTGGTTACAATTATTGGCTGATTTTGGTCTCATTCTTTTCTGCAATGGCTTAAATACCCAGCACAGGGCCTGGCACAGGAGGAAAGCTCCAGAAAGGAGCTCACCCCTAGACCACCATGCCAGCGACTGAAGCCCCGTGGCAGAAAGTTCCAGAGGGGTGGTGCTGGTGGTGCTGGTTGCGG
>NW_011495071.1:9990913-10006953 GCF_000754665.1 Bison bison bison
GGGGAGGTGAGACCCCAGCGTGGGGTCTGAAGGCTACACCACTGAAGACGGCCTCATCTTCCCCAGCACCCTCCCTGCACGGCCAGCGGGCTTCTCAGCGCGGCCGGCTCCTTGTGCATTGTCAGCCTTTGTGTGTCCCGTTAGAGCCCGAGAGCCAAAGGTTCTCTGATGGTGGCTTTTCCTCTTAAAAAAAAAAAAAAAAAAAACTTTTCCTGCAAATTAAACAAATGTCACATCAGCTTTGGTTGCCTGAATGGCAGCCTTCCAGAGGCAGTGCCTCAGGCTAAGCCGGGGGAGCTGGGTTTCTAGTCTCAGGGGCTCCCAGGGAGGCCCTGTCTGTTCCTTGAAGAGAGGAATGTTGGTCTTCATTCTGCTTCTCCCCCGTTCTGCTTCATTCTGCAGGATACCCCGTTTGGGAGCCCAGGGACCCCCTCCCAAGAGGGTGATCAGTGATTCCAGGAGCCCGCCCACCCCTCACTATTACAGGCCACATTTAGTGTATGTATAGAAAGTGAACTGGGAGGCAAAAGACTACGGCTTTCCTCACTTTCTCAAAGAAGTCGGGGACCCTAAAAAAGACTGAGGACTCAGAAGATCTAGTATGGCTCCTTTACTGTGGACAAGAAGAGCTTTGGGCCCAGACAGGGCAAGGGACTTGATTCAGGTCACACAGCATATTAGTGGGTTTGGTTTATTTTATTTATTATTTTTTTAAGTATCTGTTTATTTTTGTCTGTGGGTATTAGTTTTGGCATGCAGGCTCTTCGTTGCGGTGTGTGGACTTAGTTCTCTCAGGACACGTGGGATCTTAGTTTCTAGAGCAGGGATCGAACCCGCATCCCATGCATTGGAAGGCAGATTCTTAACCACTGGACCACTGGGGAAGTCCCTGGCTTTTGGTGCAAAGGTCAGATCCTCATGTTTAAGGGAAGGGAGCCAATATTGAGGAGGGGAAGCCTTTTTTCATTTCCTGGTGATTTGCAAGCAGCTTGTCTCTTAATTGATTGTATGTGGTGGGGTTTTTTATTTCTTTTTTTTTGGTTTGTTTTTTTGTATTTTTTTCGTAGCTGCTGGAATCACTCCCAGAAATAAAGGGGCTGAGATGAGCAAAATAAATAAGGAATAAACAGGCTCAACATGTGGGGGAAGTGAAAGTAAAAAAGCAACTGTGAGTTTGGGGTAAAACTGACTCAGAACTGAATGGGAGCAACTCTGAAACCAAAGTTAATGAGATGGAAAAAGAGCAGCAAACATGATAAACAGCCGGAGTGTGTTTCTGTGTTTTGTTTTTCCTGGAACAATGGAGCTCAGGGCTTGCCAGTCTCTTAAGTGAGGAGCCTGGGCTGGGCTTGGCATGTCCCCCAGCTCTGGCAGGCGTGAAGGACCGAAAGGGAACTCTCGCCTTCTGGACCCTTGATCCTGGCCTTTGATTTTGCCGGGGTCTGCTCACCAGCTTCGTCAGCAGCCAGGCACCCTGGGGCCGTCCTGTCTGCTCTCATCCTTCTCTCGCATCCTAAGGCTCCTTAAATTTCCAGCTTGCTCCACTTACGGTATTGATCGGGAGCCCTGGGGACCAGCTGCACGCGGATGGACCCCTCCTGTTCCTTTGTTACCTTTGACAAGCCCCGGACCTCCCAGGCCTCTTTTCTCTGAAATGATGAGAATGCTGACAACATTCTTTTGCTATTCTCAACCGTTGAGAATTTTTGCTTCCTAGGGCCAGTCTCTGTTTAGTGGATAAAATAGAACCCAATAGGAATTGATTACCACCCCGCAGGCTCCTCACAGGCCCGGCAGCCCTGTCCAAGAACAGCTCTGTCCTTTCAGGGAATGGATAGATGGTCCTGCTGGTAGCTGCCTAAAGAGGGATCAGAGAGCTAGCTTGGCATCTTCTAGACTTTCTCTCAGGCTAGTGTCATCACAGCCCTTGGTGGGGGCAGGTGTTGGTAGCCCATTTTGTGGATGAGAAAATAAAGGCCCAGAGATGTGAAGGAGCATGCTTGCATCTTGGCAGAAGTAGGCTTGAACATAGAACTATCTGAACCCAAGGCCCATTGTCCCTGTTGAGAACTGGGTTGGGTGTGAAGAGCTCTATCTTGGTTTTCACAAGTACCCTGTTAATGCTAAAAAATACTAGTAGCTGGAGGCTTCCTTGGTGGTTCAGTGGTTAAGACTTAAGATTCCAGCGCAGGGCTTGCAGGTTTGATCCCTGGGAGCTGAGATTCCACATGCCTCACAGCCAAAAAACCAAAACATGAAACAGAAGCAGTATTGTAACAAACTTAATCAAGACTTTAAAAAGGGTCCACATCAAAAAAAATCTTTAAAAACAATAAAATAAAATATTAGTATCCTGTTCGGTGTTCACTGTGTTCAGTAGCAGCTCTTTTGGCAGAGGTCGGAAGGCAGGGAGAAGGGGGACAAGGGCTGAGGAGTGCCTTTCGATGGGGAATCACCAGAGCTAAGGTCACAGATGGGCAGACTGCGTCTTGCTGGCAGACGGGCTCTGTTTATCCAGAGATACTCTTGCTCTGGGGCTTCCCAGGTGGCTCAGCTGTAAAGAACCCACCTGCCAACGCAGGAGATGAAACAGACGCGAGTTCGATCCCTGGGTCGGGAAGATCTCCTGAAGCAGGAGACGGCAACCCACTCTAGTGTTCTTGCCTGGAGAATCCCCATGGACAGAGGAGTCTGTTGGGGCTGCAGTCCTTGGGCCTGCAAAGAGTTGGACACAACTGAGCAACTGAACACGAGTCAGAAAGTGGGGGCACTGTTCAGGAAGAGCTGAGTGTCCTCCTGAGGTGGGTTTCAGAGTGGGGCTGGGTTAAGCCCAGGCTGATTTACACCCAGATCTGGCAGAAGAGGCTCATTGTCGTCACCAGGCAGAGAGACCTGTAACCTGCAGACAAGTGAGGATGCAGGAGGATTTCAAAGGGAAACAGCTAATGCATGGGGAGGGGTAGTAATAAGCAAAAAGAACTCCCATCCAAGGAAGGGGCACCAGACCCTGTGAACCCTAACATCTGAGCTGAAGAGAGCATGGTGAGGATGCAGAGGAGTGGTTCTGAGGGCCGCATTAGTGGCCCCCAATTCTGTCTCATTGTCAGAATCAGCCAGGGAGCTTTAATAAGAAAAAATAATAGTTATGGTCAATCCCTGGTGGTGGTTTAGTTGTTAAGTCGTGTCTGACTCTTTGCAGTCCCATGGACTGTAGCCCACCAGGCTCCTCTGTCCATGGGATTCTCCAGGCAAGAATACTGGACTGGGTCGCCATTTCCTTCTCCAGGGGATCTTCCTGACCCAGAGAATGAACCTGTGTCTCCTGCATTGCAGGTGGACTCTTTACTGACAGAGACACCAGGGAAGCCAGTCCCTATCCCTAGACTTTATTGGGATGGCTAGTGATACTGATGAGCAACCAAGGGGGGTTACCTGGGTTAGATGAGTGTTTTATTCAACATCAAAATAAATATTTGAGGGAGAGAAGAATCAACAATCAGGCAACAAACCTTTGAGAACTTAGCGCCTACCAGGCACTTCTGTGGCTTGTATCGAGGCAGATGGGGTCCCCTGTCCTCTAGGAGTATACAGAATAGGTAATAAAATCTCTCCAAGCCTCACTTTCCTCATAAGTTCAATGGGACAAATACTGCTTTGAGCACAGGGTCTCAGTGAAGTTTATGTGAAAGAGCAACGTGGAAACCAAGTTCCTAGCTTCGCATCTGGGCCATGGTAGTTTCCCCAGAGTTGTCTGCTGACCACGGTTCCTGATGCAGGACTTCTCTTCCAGTTCAAGCGCCATGTGAATTGAGGGTCTGCACTGTGTCAGGGATGGTCCAGGCTTTGGAGGATGTTGTTGTTGTTGTTTTGGCCATACTGTGGCATGTGGGATCTTAAGTTCACCCAGCAGGGATCTAACCCACGCCCCGTACAATGGAAGCTTGGAGTCTTAACCACTAGACTGCCAGGAAAGTCCCCAGGCTTTGGAGGATGTTGGAGTGAGGGGGACCTCATTTCAGTCCTCAGATAGCTTTCAGTGTGATTGGGAGACAGCCGCGTTAAACCCCCAGCACTTCAGCATCTAGAATGCAAGCCCAGGCTGAGCATAGATACTTCGTGCCCTGCTTTATGTGGGTCTGGGGCCAGAGGGTAAAAGCTCCAGGGAAGCTGCTTAGAGAAGTACGGGATTTTGCAGGATGAATAAAGTTCTCTAGGCGGGCAAGGTGCTTGCAGGCAGCCGGGACTGGATGTGCAAACATATGGAAGGCTTGACAGAGATGTGTTGGTGGCAGGGGCCTGGTGGGTGGGGTCGCTGGACCTTGCCTGCCAAGGTCTTTTTTTGTTGTTGGTAGTCGTTAAGTTGTGTCTGGACTCTTGCAACCCCATGGATGGTCGCTGGCCAGGCTCTTCTGTCCATGGGATTCCCCAGGCAAGAATACTGGAGTGCGTTATCATTGCTTCCTCCAGGGGATCTTCCCCACCCAGGGATCGAACCCATGTCTCCTGAATTGCAGGCAGATTCTTTACTGCTGAGCCACCGGGAAAGCCCTCCAAGGTCTCTAGGCCCTTCATTCTTGTCCTCTGTTTCTCTCTCTCCTCCCTCTTTTCCTCCCCGGAATGGCACGTACCAGGTTCAGACACCTGAAAAAGTTCATCTGCTTGATGTTTGATTTATCATTCAAACCTTCGGTAACTGGTTTCTAGTCTCATAAAATATTAAATACATCCATATATCGAATATCACATTTTGATATGTTTTCACGCCTCATTTGCCACCAAAGTCAAGGACAAACTCACATTTTTCATGGCATGGGGCCCAGATTTGTCCAAGTACAGTGTTTTATTATATCTCCTCACCCCAGCCCTCCACACAGACCCGAATTTCTCAGGGTCTTGCATGAGCGTCCCCACTGACAGCCCACTTGGCACTGACCATGGCATGCCTGGGGCAGAAAGGCAGCATATATCATCCCCAAGGAGGATTATTTGCATAGCATTGTAAACATTTGTGGAAGGGCAGGGTCTCTGCCAGACATCTCCAGATCCCTCGTGGGACAGCAGCCAAGCCAGTGGCAGAGCCTGAGGGGGAGAGGCTGTGAGTACGTTCGTTCTTTCCATCTGTTCTGGTTCCCATGCATTCATCTGACATTTCATGAGCACCTATTAAATGACAGGCACTGAATTAGGCTCTGGGAATGTTAAGATGGTCAGACAGAGAAGGAGAAATATCATATGACGTCCCTTATAGGTGGAATCTAAAAAGAAATGATACAAATGAATTTACTTACACAGTAGAAAGAGACTCACAGACTTAGAAAATGAACTCATGATTGCCAGGGGGAAGAGATAGTTAAGGATTTGGGGAAGGTCAGGTATATACTACTATATTTAAAATGGATAACCAACGAAAACCTATTGTATAGCACATGGAACTCTGTTCAATGTTATGTGCCAGCCTGGATGGGAGGGGAGTTTGGGAGAGAATGGATACACGTATAGTGTATGGCTGAGTCTCTTCACTGTTCACTTGAAACTATCCCAACATTGTTAATTGGCTATACCCCAGTACAAAATGTTTTTGGTGTTAAAAATTAAAAAGATAGTAAACTATTGCCTCACCGTCAGAGGGGAAGGTATAGATGGCATTCAGGGCAGTAAGTGCTACAGGTATCGAGGGAGAAGCATGTCAGAGGAGCTGTGAGCGTGGAGAGGAAGTCATGCCGTTCTCCCCTGGGAGGCGGGGAGAGAGTAGGGCAGCAAGAAAGACTTCATAGAAGGAGGGATCCTTGCGTTTAGTTTTTGACTAAGAATAAGTGTGTAGAAGGCAGAGGGCAGGCAAGGACATCCTGGATGTGCCTTCGAGAAGCTGGGAGCTCAGTGTGGCTGGGACCATAGGGTTTGGGGAGGAGCTTAATAGGCTTGAATGTACACAGGAGGTGAGGGTGGACCATGGAGGCCCTTTGAAGCCATGAGGATAAAGGGATTTGGTTGTATCTCAGAGACTGCGCAGGTCCACTGGAGCGTTTTAATGGAGGGAATGCTGTGACCAGATGTGTAATTGGGGATGGTTTGGAGCAGGACAAGAGGAGGGTCAGGGAAGCCCATCAGTCGGCTGCTTCTGTAACCCAGGGGAGAATGAGGAGGGTTGGATCCAGGGGGAGAGGAAGAGGATACGGCTCAGGAGACATTTAGGACTTGAACTTGATGGTGTAACTGATACAGGGTTAGTGGGCGCTAAGGCTGGGTTCCCCTAAATGTAGGCTTTGAGAACAGTATTTATATTGTAAGAGCTTTGTTTGGGGCGTGATCATAGAAAACACCAGTGGCAAAGTGAGACAGGGAAGGAAAGGAAGCCGGTGCAAGGAGCTTAAACGACAGATGAGTGCTGTGGACACATGGGGCTCAGTCCTGCTGGGGGCTTGCAGAGACCGCAGGGTGTCCCTCCTGATGTGCCAGGGAGTTGGGGTATAATCATCCAGATGCCACATGTCATTGGCTAAGGGTTGCCTCCAGGCCTAATAACCCAGCACTGGTCTGCAGGAGAAAGCCATCAGCCCAAAGTCATAGGTCCCTGCCATACAGGGATGATGCTTGCCAAGGGGATTCAGGCAGGGCACAGTTAGCATCTGTACTGTTGGTACAAGAGAGGGGAAAGTCAAGGATGACAGCTGGTTAGGTGGTGATGCCATTCAGAAAGAGAGAATGTGGGAGGGGTGGTCATTAGGGGGAGAAAGGGAGATGACTAATTCTACTTTGGACATATTGAGTTGGGGGTGCCACAGAGAAACATCCAACAAGCAACTGAATGATGGGATCTAAAATTCAGGAGAGAGGAGTGGGCTCAAGACACAGAATCTGGCTCCATTTGGGTAGAGATGGAGTCTAAGTCATGCACTAAAATTAAGTCACTTGAAGTCAGTTAATCTGAGTGCATGGAGCCTAAGTCATGCGCTCAGATTAAGTCAGGCAGGCTGGGCCTAAGAGGGACTTCCCTGGTGGCTCAGATGTTAAAGAATCTGCCTGCAATGCAGGAGACCAGGGTTCCCTGGGTCGGGAAGATCCTCTGAAGAGGGGAATGGCAACCCACTCCAGTATTCTTGCCTGGAAAATCCCATGGAAAGAGGAGCCTGGCAGGCTACAGTCCATGGGGTCGCAAAGAGTCAGACACGACTGAGTGACTAACACACGGACACACACATAAGGGTTGAGACGAACAGATGAATTTATGGAGCAAACCAAGGAAGAAAGCTCAGAAGTGAAGCGAGAAGTAACCAGAGGTAGAAGAACAGACAAAAGCAATTAAGACCACAGAATCCCAGGGAGGAAGACGTTGGATATGACAGAGGTGCCAACCTCTTTCTGGGCCAAGAGGTTCAGGAAGGTGAGGATGGGACAGTGTTGGGTGGGTAATGAGGAGGTTGTGGGTATTTGAAGAGTGTTTTCAGTTGAGTGGTGGGCACAGAAGCTACAGAGCAGAGGCAGCTGTATTAGGTTTATGTTCAAGGAGGAGTCAGGGTCAATGTGGCATTTAGGAGTGTATTCTGGAACTGGTATGCAAGATTGGAGACAGCAGAGACTGTAAAGGAGCTGCTGGGAGGGTCCTGGTCTGGGATATAGCAGTGGGCAAAGAAAGGAAGAGATAGGTGGGCTGCGGCAGCCTGCAAAGAAGGCTTGATAAAGCTCAAAATCGCTAGGCTTGGGAACACATCTGCAGTGGCTCTCAGGGCCACCCTGCCGGTCACACTCTGCCAGGAGTCTGCAGAGTCGGCTGTATCAAGAGTGTGTCTGTGTTCCAGGGTGGGGTGCTGTGGTCATTGACGTACGTGGTCTCTGCCATCCCCCTTTTGAGAGGGTGACCTTGGCCACGCTCCTGATCCTTCTGAGACTTCTTTCTGTGTGTAGAGGCAGAGGTGATGGCCACCACGCCCGCGTCCTGAGTTGTGAGGCTCCAACAGCTGGTGGTTTCGGAGCCTTGCATAGGGTATGCTGACCTGTCTGGGTTTTTCACTGTGCTCAGAACCACCATCAGGGCCTGTGTCTTTGGTGGGCCTGGGATGGTGCCCCCTGGAGCTGGCCTCGCTTCTCTGCTCGCTGGACTTTGAGGCCCCAGCTCACTCTTCTGGAAGCGCCAGTGTGTGCTGACCTTGACTGCTCCCCCTCAAGGTGGACAGGCCTGGCTGAATTGCAGCCTGTGGACAAAAAAGTGACCGGCCAGCAGGAGCCTTTTTTCCCCTTTCTCTTCTTCAATTCAGGACTGGTCTGTAGCCCACTGGCTTCAGGGAGGTGACTGAATCTGCTTTGCTGAATTATAATAGCAAATTGATTTGATAGCCGCCAGTGTCTGTAACACATTCCAAGTCAACCTGGGATAGCACCGTTGTGGGGTAATGGCATTTTAATTGTGTGTGTATCTAGTCTGGCTAAATGTTGGAGGCCTGGGGCAGAGGCTCAACCCCAGAGCTCCCCAGTCCCTCTCTCCCCCTTATGTCTGGTCTGCTGGACTGCTATCAGAGATGTTACACCCGGAGCCCAGCCCTCTCCTGCCTCAGGGATCGGGGAAGCTGAGCAGTTGGGGGTGAAGTTGAAGATGACTCTGGGCTTCCATCTGTTTCAGATTTTCCTCCCTTTTTAACATGTCCTCTGTCCCCCTCTCTCTGCTTCTTCTTTCTCACCCTCTGTATCTTTACTGCTTAATGTTTTGTTGGCTTGGCCTGCTATCATTCTTTCCTCCTCTGCACTCAGTTTTCCTCTCATCCTTTTCTCTGTTCTCTCTACTCATGTGCTGTGTGGTCTTCAGCAAGTTGCTTACCCTCTCTGAGCCACAGTTCTCTCATTTATAAGATGAGGTGGTTAGACTAATTGGTCTCGGTGATCCTTTGGTGCTAATGTGATTCCTCCCTGTGTTCTGCCCTCTCCCCTCCCACCTGCCTTCTCTTTTGTTTTCTCTGCTTCATTTCTCGGCTTCAATTGCTTTTTTATGGCCAGCCTGCATGTGGGCCAGACAGCGGTGATGAAGGCAGGGAGCAGGAATTTCCCCTCTCCACCATAAGGGTGGAGGCCTGAGTTGCCGTTTATGACCCCTGAGCTGTCCAGAGGAGATGGATTTAGTGAGGAGCTGACTTGCTCCCCTCCCCCAGAACAGCCAAGTAATTGAAGAAAACATGAATGTTAATGATGCATTTAGCATTTGAAAGTTAGAGGGGTGATTAATATGTTGTAAGTTGTATATTAACACCTTTGCGGTGGCATAATGAAGACAAAATATACACTTGTAGATGAGATTGTTTATTCTTGTGTGCAGACTCTTGGTTCCTGGCCCCTGAAGCCTCAGAAAACGTGGGGTTGCTGTGTGTGTGGCCGGTGGGCATGGCGGAGGGACCTCTTTCTGGCATTGAGGTTCTGGTCCACGATCTTTGTCACCTGAGCAGAGGACAGGAGCATGGCAGGCAGGGGACTTGGGATCAGCAGGGGGACAAGATGGAGGGCACCATTATTCAGGAGCAGCCCCCACCCGAAGACAGGGTGGCATGTTCTTCATGGCTTGGGGAGCTGACTCTTAAGTTTTCGAGAGAACTTCAGGAGAGGGTGGCTATCTCCAGATGGCACCCACTTCGATGGGGTGAAGTGCAAGAAGGATGAGGGAGAGAGGAGCCCCCTGCAGCGTCTCAGGCTTCAGGAGCTCAGCAATTAGCCCTCCTGCTCTGGGGAGGTCTGTGCTGCTGGACTGGGCATGCTTATTAAGTCACAGGCCAGGTCCAAGGAAGCACGTGGATGGGAAACTCTTACTTGCCCCTTGTTCCCCACTGATGCTCCGTCAGCCCTTTTAGAGCCAGAATCCAAGGGTGTGGGGAGTCTTGAACGAACCTTTAGGCCACATGTTATAATTTCCAATTGGAAGTGAGAAGAAGAGACTTTGTTTTGGGCTCACAGCTCAAGGTAGAACCAGAGGGACTGGCTCTCCATGGTTGCTTCTCAGGGATTCGGGACTAAGTGCTATGACTGAGAGCCGCAGTTCACTCCTTTGACCACGTGGACCTGTGGGTAGTTCAGTGGTCCCAGAGGCTAAGGAGAAATTCAGTTACACACTCAACCCTGTAGTTCTGAAGTCTGGAATAGCAAGTAGAAGGCAGACGGATTCATGTCCCATCCCGGGATTTGCTGGCTGTGTGGCCACGACAAAGTTGTTTCATCTCCCTGGGCCTCAATCAACCTGCTTATTACACAGGGGTGATGATACTAAATATCCTAAACACACATTCTGAAAAATGATTTGAGTCAGTGTGTGCGTGTGTGCGCGCGCGCACGTGTGTGTATGTATGAGAGAGAAATACCAAGTACAGCTTCTGCCACAAAACAAGACAGTACTCAGAAGACGGTGATGTGTGATGATTTTCGTTTCTGTCACTGTCATCACCGGCTTTCCTGGCCTCGTCCTGTGTACGCACCCGCCTCCTGCTTGTCCTTCAGGATTCAGCTTAGTCACCTCCTCTGGGCATATTGCCTCACTGCCCACCACCCCAGTCTGGATACCACACCCTCCAGTGTGTGGTGAGAGCTCTTCTCCATCTATATATATTGTCCCTAGAATTTGTATGTCTTTCTCCTCTATCTGACGCTAAGCTCAGTGAGCAGGGATTGTGTCTCATTCTCCCTGGATCCTCAGCACCAGCCTTTGGTAACTGTTCATCGAATGAATGAATGACCTAACTCCAGGCCTGGAAGGCACAGCGTGGAATGAAGCCAGTGGATGTGCACATAGCTGCTCATTTTCCGAGATAAATCATACATGCTTCCCGCTGTGCAAAGAACACTGTGCTTTGGGGTTTAGAGCATTCCCCCCAACCCCTACAAGCGATAGAGAGCCTGTGACACAGGTTATCTCCTTATATGACCAATTGCAACTCAAGTCCTGCCGAGCCCATCTTTTCTGGATACTTGGTTCATTCTTCTTGCGACATGCTTGTCGTTTTACCTTGTCCTGTGGCCACTTGCTTCCATAACCTACTTCCACCAAGCTCTTTGGGGATTCATCCCACTGTTGTTGTTCCGTCCCTCAGTCATGTCCAGCTCTTTGCCACTCCATGGACTGCAGCACACCAGGCTTCCCTGTGCTTCACCATCTCCCCTGTCTTGCTCAAACTCATGTCCATTGAGTCAGTGGTGCAACCCAACCATCTTGTCCTCTGTCATCCCCTTCTCCTGCTTTCAATATTTCACAGCATCATGGTCTTTTCTAATGAGTCAGCTCTTCTAATCAGGTGGCCAAAGTATTGGAGGTTCAGCTTTAGTATCAGTTCTTCTAGTGAATATCCAGGGTTGATTTCCTTTAGAATTGACTGGTTTGATCTTGCAATCCAAGGGACTCTCAAGAGTCTTCTCCAGCACCACAGTTCAAAAGCATCAATTCTTCGGCACTCAGCCTTCTTTATGGTCCAAATCTCACATCCATACATGACTACTGGAAAAACCATAGCTTTGACTATATGGACCTTGTAGGCAAAGTAATGTTTTTGCTTTTTAATATGCTGTCTAGATTTGTCATAGCTTTTCTTCCAAGGAGCAAGCGTCTTTTCATTTCATGGCTGCAGTCACCATCTGCAGTGGTTTTGGAGTCCAAGAAAAGAAAAGCTCTCTCTGTTTCTATTGTTTCCCATCTATTTTCCATGAAGTGACAGGACCAGATGCCATAATCTTAGTTTTTTGAATGTTGAGTTTTAAGCCAGTTTTTTTTTTTTTTAACTTTACTTTTCACCTTTATCAAGAGGCTCTTTAGTTCCTCTTCACTTTCTGCCATAAGGGTGGTGTCATCTGCATATCTGAGATTATTGATATTGAGATTATTGGCAATCTTGATTCCACCTTGTGCTTCATCCAACCTGGCATTTCTCATGATGTACTTTGCATATGAGATAAATAAGCAAGGTGACAATATACAGCCTTGACACACGCTTTTCCCAATTTTGAGCCAGTCTATTGTTCCATGTCCAGTTCTAACTGTTGCTTCTTGACCTGCACACAGGTTTCATAGGTGGCAGGTAAGGTGGTCTGGTATTCCCATCTCTTTCAGAATTTTCCACAGTTTGCTGTGATCCACACAGTTAAAGACTTTAGCGTAGTCAATGAAGCAGAAGTAGATGTTTTTCTGGAATTCTCTTGCTTTTTCTATGATCCAGCAGATGTTGGCAATTTGATCTCTGATTCCTCTGCCTTTTCTAAATCCAGCTTGTACATCTGGAAGTTCTCGGTTCAAGTACTGTTGAAGCCTAGCTTGGAGAATTTTGAGCATTACTTTGCTAGCATGTGAAATGAGTGCAATTGTGCAGTAATTTGAACTTTCTTTGGCATTGCCTTTCTTTGGGATTGGAAGGAAAACTGACCTTTTCCAGTCCTGTGACCACTCTTGACTTCCTACTTTTGCATTCCAGTCCCCTATGATGAAAAGGATAACTTTTTTGGTGTTAGTTCCAGAAGGTCTTGTAGGTCTTCATAGAACTGTTCAGCTTAAGCTTCTTCGGCATTAGTGGTTGGGGCATAGACTTGGATTACTGTGATATTGAATGGTTTGCCTTGGAAACGAACAGAGATCATTCTGTCATTTTTGAGATTGCACCCATATACTGCATTTTGGACTCTTTTGTTGAGTATGAGGGCTATTCCATTCTTTCTAAGGGAATCCTGCCGACAGTGGTAGATATAATCATCATCTGAATTAAATTCGCCCGTTCTGGTCCATGTTAGTTCACTGATTCCTAAAATGTCAATGATCACCCTATGCACTCCCCATGGCTGTCTGTATTGGACACCTGTTGCCACTATGAACTGCCAGGGTGTCCACTTGTATAGACTCTCCTGCTAGTAGGGTATGCGTGGTGTATCAGTGAATGCGTGCATACATGATTTCGTACTCTAGTTCTAGTGTAGGAGCCTATTCAGCTGTTGCCTCGTTATGTGGCATGCCAGTTTTTCTACTTATCCAGAGTTCTTAGTTCCCAGAAACCAAGGATCTTTATTTATTTATTTATTTATTTGCTGTGCCACACGGCATATAGGATCTTAGTTTCCCTACCAGGGATTGAAGCTGTGCCCCCTGCATTGAAGTCTTAACCACTGGACTGCCAGGGAAGTTCCACAAGGATCTTATTAAATACTTCTGTGTTCTCATAGTACTGGATAAATCAGTTTTAATGGCTAATTACTGATTGATTTCCTCAAATTTTCTATCTTATTAAGACTTTTGAAGCAAAAAAAAAGAGAGTCTTATTAGCTTTGTTAAGGAGTGACAATATCTGAAAGAATTGACCAAGCTTGCGTCCCAGTGATGAAACATATGGCATGTGGGATTCCACATGACGGGTGGAAATCCTGAGAGTTTTTCTAATCATTTCCTCACAGGCACTAATTACTTTAATGAAGGCAAAAGATCTCAGTTAAAGAGATTTATTAGACTTGGACAATAGAAGTTGTCAATGTAGCCCTCATTAAAACCTTAGTTAACTGAGTTGCCTTGTGCTGGGTGGTCACTGGCTTTGGGCTTTCCCAGTGATATCTGTGGAAAGAAGGCAGGACGTGCCTGATGGCCCAGTGGTTGAGAATCTGTGTACCAGTGCAAGGGACACAGATTCTATCCCTGATCTGGGAAGATCCCACATGCTGCGGGGCAACTAAACCCATAAGCCACAACTGTTAAGGCCACATACCATAACTAGTGAAGCCTGTGCTCCCCAATAAGAGAAGCCACCACAACGAGAAACTTGTACACTGCCACAAAGAGTAGCCCCTGCTGACCGCATCTAGAGAAACCCTGCGCACAGAAACAAAGTCTCAACACAGCAAAAATAAAATGAACTTAAAATTAAATAAATTAAAAAATGTCAAATCATTGGGGGAAAAAAAGGGATGGCAGAGGGTCTCTGCTCATTCTGGGCCAGGCTGAGGCCACGCCAGCTCTGAGCTTTCCCCACCCTGCATGTGGAGTTCTGAGCTAGGGGCTCTGGAGGGGGGTGGGGGGAACTCAGGGGAAAGAGAATTGACTGCCCACACCTTGGAGTTTGGGGAGGGGAGAGGAGTTATGAGCTCATGATGTGAACTGGAGTGCTTGTGGGAGAAAAAAACATTTCAAACGAGCTACCAACCTAATCAGTAGAGCTCTGTGTGTGAGTGATAGGGGTGCGAGGATAATCATTCGAGGCCTGAAGGGTTGGTCTCGCATGTCATCTTGGAGTATGACAATGATGAGAATAACTAACACCTGCATACAGGAGTGACTAAGGGAGCTTGGGTTCTAAGGGAGCTGCAGAGACCCAAGTTTATAGCTGAGCTCAGCCGCTAGTTACTAGCTGACTGACCTCTGGCAAGTTACTTACACCCTCTGCTTCTCCATCTCTTTTGTGAGGTATCATCATAAATGACTCCTCTGTCTTTTGTGCAAGGTGACATGTTCTCCACCTGGGACTAGAACCTAGGTCTTATCAATTCATGGCCTATGCTTTGTGTACACTGCAGTGGAGGGAAAGGGGACTGTGCATGTTTAATTAGCTGGTATAGGGAAGAGCTTTGGAGATACAAAGCTCTTGATAAGTGGTAATCCTCTTAAATCTGTGTAGGGCTGATGTGTGGATGGAATATACAAGGCCAACAGCATTGGGGGAATTGACGAGGAGGGCAGGGCAGCCCAGACAGAGAGACAGGGAAAGAGAGAGAAAATGAGTCAATGAATGTTGAGCGTGTGCACACAAGTTTGTATGTGTGTCTGTGGATGTACGTGCATTGTTTTTGCTCACCTTTGGGGTGCTTCAAAGTGATGGGTAGGGATTAAAGTATCAGATGGGACCAACAGGAGACCTCCATGTCTCTGCATCCCGGGAGTTCTGGGATTCTCTCCTTGGTTGGAAGGTGACCCCGGGTTCTGGGGCAGAGAAGCATGGAAGTTCTGAATGCACATCTGTGTGGCCCAGGGGAGGTGTTGAAGAAGAACCTGGTGCAGGGTGAGCTCTCTGCATGCTGCCCTGCTCACTCAATGTCTCAGGATGCTTATAACATTTGAAAATTGGCCTGATGATTCCTTCTGGCAAAGTTGTCAGTCCTGCTGTAGACTGGAACTGGGGGATCTGTGAACTCAGAGACACTCTGTTCTGCTTTGACTCAGTGGCAGACAATCTGTTTTCCCCTAGGAGCTGGGTTTTGGTCTTCAGTTATCAGTCAGTGCGCTCTCTCCTCTGTTTCCTCCTCCTCCCCATAAGGAGGCTCCGCCCACATCCTCACTAGCTTCCTTCTTTTGCCTTCCTCCTTTCCTCTGCTGGTGGTGAGGGCAGCCAGAAGTCGACCTGGGTTGAAGATGTAAGTGCCTGTAGTTCCTTGCAGGGGGTAGGGGTGGGGTGGGATGGGGGGATCCCGGGAAATAATCATTTGCTTGAGAAGCGAGACAACAAAGGGGAAGAAGATAATAAAGCAGGTTGTAGGTTACACTATGGGCAACCACCACCTGGCCCCACTAGGGACGGTGGGAGAGCATACAGGGCATCCTAGAGCAAGGTATCCCGTTGGCCGCTGACCGGAGATTGTGACACTTAGGGCTTGCGTGTGTACCTGGGCTGCATGGGTTCCGGGGACCAGAAAGTTCTCAGGTGAGCTGCAGGTGCCTGAGGCTGGAAGCCCTCAAGTTGGGGAGCATGGATGGAGGTGAGCAGGGCCCCACGGCTCCTCCTGGCCACCCCGAACCACCCTGGAGACCAGACCCGTACTCAGCTGCTGGGTACGGGCAGCTCCTCGGGCCATAACCCGCTCACATGGAGATGCCAGCTGCCCTCCAGGGTTAGGAGCATTTCTGCAATTTTTTATTTCCTGAAGAGCCTGAGGGTGACCTGATTTATGAGAACCACAAACAAATGGAGAGTTTCCAGGATGCTAGGCACTCTGTCCTTTTCCTGCACCCTCACTTTGCTTCTCTCTCTGTAGCCCATGGAATAGGATAGTTTCTTTTTTAAATTTGGGCTGTGCAGGCTCTCTGCTGTGGCTCGGGCCTTTCTCTATCTGCAGTGCCA
>NW_011495071.1:10007053-10046112 GCF_000754665.1 Bison bison bison
GCATGTGAGGTCTTAGCTCCCCAACCCGGGGTCAAACTCATGTCCCCTGCATTGGAAGGTGGATTCTTAACCACTTGGGCCACCAGGGACATCCCTTTGAGAAAAATAAGGTAGAAATGGAAATTATTTTCTAGTTGGGGCAACTGAGGCAAAGAGTGAAGTGATTCGTTCCAGTTCACACAGTTGGTGGTGGAAGAAATGGCAACTCATTCTAGTTTTCTTGCCTGGAAAATTCCATGGACAGAGGAGCCTGGTGGGCTACAGTTCATGGGGTCAGCGTCAGGCACGACTGGCAACAGTGCACACACACGCACACACACACACACACAGTTGGCAGGAGGCAGGTTCATAACTCTGACCAGGGGCCTTCACTCTGCCCTGTACCAGCTCTTCTGCCTCATCTCAGGATCCACAACGCCTGCTGATGCCAACTGGCATGTCCCAAAGTGCTGACAGGGTGGGTGGGCTTCTCCCGTGGCCTCCTGTGTATAAGGATACCCGAATGAGATCAACTCTAAGTGTATGTTAATAACTCCCCTGAATTGTGGATTGATAAGGACCTGGGCCTAGGGGGACGGGAATTGCCTTTAAATCAGGTTCTGAAGAACATCCTAGCCTCTCACCCTTAGATAAATTTGTCTCTTTCTGGCAGGGCCTGGCAACTGCCGGTGGCCCAGCTCCCGCCTCATTACCAGGAAGCCCAGCCCTGCCAGTGTCTGCTTGTCACTTTCTTTGTCCCAGGGAGCCCCTGGAGACCTTTAGGAACACGTTCCACCTGTTGGGCCTGGCTGGCACTCTCCCTGCCCGCAGGGCCTGAAACAATGACTTTGCTGTTGGGCTTCATGATCATCACTTGTGGACAGGGAACCCCAGGGACCTGTTCAGCTGGGCACTCACTTGCATTTTAATCACATGGCCAAAGAGCTCTGGAGTAGGAATAGGGAATCTTGGTTTAAATTCCACTAATTACCGTGCATCCTTGTACTTCTGTTTTCTGGGCCTTAGTTTCCTCATGTGCTGAGGATGGAACCTAATGTCCCTTCCAATCCCGAAGTGCCAGGAGTCAGAGAGAGTCAGGAGGTCATTGGGTTACAGAGAGGGCAGAGGGTTAACGGCTGATTTCAGACACTGGTCTCCCTAGGGTCCCAGCTGTCTGCCAGCTGACAGTTCAAGCACCCAGGACCCTGAGAACAGTCCCAGAGACCTTGGACCCTGCCTGTCCCAGGAGCTTGAAAGCATGGCTGGCCTTGGGTCTCCATGGGAACAAGGGGCAGAGGGAAGAACAGGGAGATGGTGCGTGGTGGGTAGGGGAGGGAGCTGTGGACACAGCCAGAGTTGAGTGGCTGGAGTCTGGCCCAGCCCCAGGTGCAGAGGGGATGCTGGAGTGGGCCAGGCCATGAAGGATTGTTCCTGCTGGGCTTCTGGGCTGATAACCCCAGCACTAAGGGATCCCTTGGAGTGGCGAAGCTGGAACTCAGTTGTAAAGACAGCGATGGAGAGCAGAGCTTCCGTAAGGGGTTCTTGAGGAAGAGCCTGCTGGATCGTTCTTTCAAATTGGCTGTGACAGAGCTGTCCCCCAAGGAGCCATGCTTAGCTCCATCTCTCACCAGATGGAAGCTAGCTGCTTTGGTCCAGAGGATTTGGCCCCGTTTTTGCCAACAGGGTGGATGAATTAGGAGGGCAGCCCCACATTGCCTCAGTCCGTAGTCTCTGTTTTCCCAAAGAAGAAAGCAACATCGTCAAGCACCTACTATGTGCCAGGCTCTGTGCTCCACTCCAGGGTATTCACAGATGGATCAGGCAGAGACCCTTCCCTCCAGGGGCTTAGGTTCTAGGGGCAGAGGCAGGCCACTGTCAGACGTTCCCGGCATCTGTGGAAGATGAATGCAGAAGAGGAGGGTGTGCCACAGATGGGAGATGGTTGGAAATTCCCCAGAGGATTTACTGGGGAAGACTGTGGGTGAGGGGGCGGGTGTGAGTGGATTTCTTTCCAGGGAAACTTCACAAGCAGAGGCATCGTGGCAGGATTGTGTCCCTGCCCTGCATGGATGGGCTGGGGGAATTCAGGCTGGATCTGTAACAAACACCCGGGAACAGTGGGCAGCTCTGGTCCCTATGCAGGAAGGGAGGCCGAGCCTTGAGTGGGCAGCAGAGGGATTGGAGATGGGCATGCACGAGGCACCAAGCCCCCCAAGGACACTCAGGTAATCAAAGGCCAGCATGGGAACCCGAGTCGGACCTTGAGAAGGCAATTTTCAGACATGTGAATGAGGTGCTCAGATTTTACCAGGTTCCCCTCTGCATCAGGCCACGAACCACTGTGTTTTCCTTGCATTGAACAAGCCTACGACTCACTATACTTACCTGTGCAAGTGAAACCAGGACCCCCTCTGCATTAGGCAGTTTCACTGGGCTTTTGCTCCGGGTTCCTTGGCCTCTGCGTGATCTGTCTGAGTGGGTCCAGGAGCGGTAGTGGGTAAGTGTGGCTGGAGCAGTAACTTCACTTAGGACTCAGATCCTCACTGAGAACCTTCTCTGAGCCCTGTGGATGTTGGCAAAATGTTATGTATATGTAGCCATGTGTGTTTCTCTGGGAAAGAGTCTGAAATGTTCTTTTTTAGGAAAAATTTTTTCCTGTTTTTAAAAATAATTTTTGTTGGAGTATAGTTGTTTTAAAATGTTGCATTAGTTTCTACTGTACAGCAAAATGAATCAACTGTACATATATATGTATATTCCCTCCCCTTTGGATTTCCTTCCCATTTGCTGCTGCTGCTGCTAAGTCATTTCAGTCATGTCTGACCCAGTGCGACCCCATAGACAGCAGCCCACCAGGCTCCCCCGGGATTCTCCAGGCAAGAACACTGGAGTGGGTTGCCATTTCCTTCTCCAGTGCTTGAAAGTGAAGTTGCTCAGTCGTGTCTGACTCTTGGCGACCTCATGGACCGCAGCCCACCAGGCTCCTCTGTCCATGGGATTCTCCAGGCAAGAACACTGGAGTGGGTTGCCATTTCCTTCTCCAGTGCATGAAAGTGAAAAGTGAAAGTGAAGTCGCTCAGTCGTGTCCGACTCCTGGGACCCCATGGACTGCAGCCTACCAGGCTCCTCCGTCCATGGGATTCTCCAGGCAAGAGCACTGGAGTGGGGTGTTCCTTCGCATTTAGGTCACCACAGAGCTCTGAGTTGAGTTCCGTGCTATGTGTATGTCCTCATCAGTTGTCTATTTTATACGTAGTGCCAGTAGTGTACATGTGTCAGTCCCAATCTCCCCATTCATCCCACCCTGCTTTCCCCCTTGGTATCCATATGTTTGTTCTCTACATCTGTATCTCTATTTCTGCTTTGCAAATAAGATTATCTGCACCATTTTTCTAGATTTCGCATATATACATTAATATATGATATTTGTTTTTCTCTTTCTGACTTATTTCACTCTGTTTGACACTCTCTAGATCCACCCATGCCTCTGCAAACAATCAGATTCTCAAAATAGTCTTTTACCTCCCAAACAGTTATGGTTAGAACTGTTGAGACAGGCTCTGTCTGCCTTGCCCCCATTGTATTACCAGTGCTAAGGGCTTGTCTTAGCCTGTTTGGGCTTCTTTAACAAATTACCATAGATTGGCTGGCTTACAAACAACAGATATTCATTTGTCGGTTCTGGAGGCTGGGATGTCTAAGATCAGGGTATTGGCAGATTTGGTATAACCATCTTTTTTTTGCTGTAACCTCACATGGTAGAAGGAAGCTCTTTGGGGCCTGTTTTCTTTTTGAACTTTTTTCTTTGTATTGGAGTATAGCCGATCAACAATGTTGTGATAGTTTCAGGTAGACAGCAAAGGTACTCAGCCATGCATGTACATGTATCCATTCTCCCCTAAACTTCCCACCCATCCAGGCTGCCACATAACATTGAGCAGAGTTCCCTGTGCTATACAATAGGTCCTTGTTGGCTATCCATTTTAAATATATCAGTGTGTATATGACATTCCCAAACCCCCTAACTGTCCTTTCTTTGGGGGCCTCTTTTGTTAATGGAACTTATCCCAGGGCAAAGGTTCCACCTTCATGATCCGATCATCTCCCCAAGGCCCCACCTCCTAATGTTTAATACCATCATCACATTGGGGTTTTGGATTCCAACCTATGAATTCTGGGGGGAACACAAACCTTCAATTTATCTCAGTGCTTGATAAATAATTACTAGATGACTAGGGTTCCATGGGGTCGCAAAGAGTTGGGCACGACTGAGCCACTAACACTTTCACTAACAGTTTTTCTAGGTGATGAAAAGGAATAAAGGTTCATAGATGGGGAAAGCTTTTAAGGCAGATGTTCACATCTGTGGAAAAGCTCTTGTTTCATTTGCTTAATAAACACTTAGCTCCAGTGGTGTGCCCGGTAGTAAGTGCAGTGCTGTGACTGCTGCTGTTGCCATCACCACTGCTGTGTCTCCAGCTCCACCCAGCCCCCTGTTTATGATGTGCCAAGCATCATGCTAAGCCCTTTACAAACACAGTCTCATTTAATCCTTACAACTGTCCGATGAGGTCGACATTGTTACCCCCGTTTTAAAGACAAGGCTCAGAGAATGGCTAAGTCGCTTGCCAAAGATCACGCAGTCACTAGCAAAGCTCTCATTCCAATCTGAGTCTGCCTGGTTCCAAAACCTGTATCCTCAGCCACTATTTCAGGGCTGGGTGGCTCAGTGCTGAGAACTAGGAGTCCTCCCACCTCTTTCCTGTTGCTCCAGATTGGCTGAATTCTCTTTGGCTGAGAGGTGTGGAGTAGCCGACACAGGCTGCCCAGCCCAAAGTCCCTGTCCACTGGGAAAGGAACTCTGAGTCCTGGGTGAGGGGAGGGAAACAGCAGGGCGCAGGGAGCCTGGAGGGTTGGCCCGGGGTTCCTGGAAGCCCTCTCCTCAGTGGAACCTTTCTCACTGTCTGCTTTCTAGTCTCTGATCAGCTGACTGCTGGGAGGCTGTCCTGCTAGGACAGGATGAGGGCATTGGGCACTTGGAGCTGTCAGGGAGAAATATGGGAATCATTTCAACAGGTAATCACAGGATATTGTGAGCTTGTTCAGTGCAAAGAAAGCTCAAATGGCACAGATAATCGATGGACGTTGCATCTAAGGGATTTCCTGTGGATGGCCACAAAGGAGTCTTCCCTGGGGCCCTGGTGGTGGGATGAAGTGCTGGGCTGGGGGAGGGCTGGCAGGGAGTGGTGGCTGTGATGTCCGAGGGGCCGATGAGAGGTTAAGGGGAGTTGGGGAGAGTGTGCCTTTGCCTCTCATCAGGAGTTTAGAGACTGCATTTTAGCCCCATCTTGGTCACTTACTTACACGAAAACTTGGCAAAGTCGTTGTTTTTCTGGAGCCTCAATTTCCTCCTCTCTGAAGTAGAGGGATTACCTGGATTTGGTCAGTTCAGACACTCTGATTCTGCCATCTCTAGAGGCTCCTCAGCTGGAACGTCAGGACAAAAAACCTTTGTAATAATCAACACGGGCACGGGGTAGAGCTTGTGCTTGTCTTCATGTGTATCTTTTATTAGTAGTGTTAGCAACAGACATGCAACAGCTAACATTCCTTGAGGATGCAGGACATATTAGGCTGTATGGCAAGTACACTATTTCTTTTATCCCTCATGTGCTAAGTGCTAAGTTGCTTCAGTCGTGTCCGACTCTTTGCAACCCTATGGACTGTAGCTCACCGGACTCCTCTGTCCATGGCATTCTCCAGGCAAGAATACCCAACCCCATGAAGTGGGTTGCCATGCCCTCTTCCAGGAAGTCTTCCCAACCCAGCCCTCACAACAACCCCATTGTACCAATGAGGACCTGAAGCTCCGAAAGGGTGAGTAACTTACCCCAGACCACATAGTCTGTAGGGAGCAGAAATGAGTTGCCTCTCTGAGCTGTTAGATTTCAAAGCTGGTGCCCTCAAGCACTCGGCTGGAATTTTTCAATCTCTTGACAATAGTCCACAGCAGGAATACATTTCAGAGTCCAGCCCAGATTACCCAGAGATACAGATATACAAACTGAAATGCTGTGTGCTCTGTGCACTGACCGTTCCATTTTCATTGCTTTTCATCTCTTTCTTGATCATCTTTATTGTATTAGTTTCCTGTGGTTGCCCTAACAAAGGACCACAAACTGGGTTGCTTAAAACAGCAGAAGCTTGGTCTGTCTCAGTTCTGGAGGCTAGAAGTTGTTTTTTTTTAATTTGTTTTTTTGAAGTATAGTTGATTTATAATGTTGTGTTAATTTCTGATGTATAGCAAAGTGATTCAGTTATATATTAATACATTATTTTTCACGTTCTTTTCCATTATAATTTATCACAGGATATCGAATATAGTTCCCTGAGCTATACAATAGGACCTTCATGTTTATTCATTCCATACATAATAGTTTGTATCTGTTAATCCCAGACTTACATGGGCTTCCCTGATAGCTCAGTTGGTAAAGAATCTGCCTGCAATGCAGGAGACCCCGGTTCGATTCCTGGGTTGGCCCCTGGTCTGATTCCTGGTTCGATTCTTGGGTCTATGCATCATAGTTTGTATCTGCTAATCCCAAACTCCCACTCCATCCCCACGCCCTGCAACCCCAGGTCTCTTCTGTATGTCTGCGAGTCTGTTTCTCTTTTGTAGACACATTCATTTGTGTCGAATTTTAGATTCTGCATATAAGTGGTATCAGGTGCTATTTGTCTTTCTTTTTCTGACTTACTCCACTTAGTATGATAGTCTCTAGGTCCACCCATATCGCTGCTTTATCGCGTCCTTGTTGTGGCTGAGTACTATTCCGGTGTGTGTGTGTATACACATATATATATATATACCACATCTTCTTGGTCCATTCATCTGTTGATGGGCATTTAGGTTGTTTCCATGTCTTGGAATAGTACTGCTATGAACATAGATGTGCATGTATCTTTTTAAATTATAGTTTTGTCCAGGTATATGCCCAGGAATGGAATTACTGGATCATATGGTAGCTCCATTTTTAGTTTTTTTGAGGAACCTCCATACTGTTTTCCATAATGGCTGCAATAATTTACATTCTCACTAACAGTGTAGGAGGGTTTCCTTGTCTCTACACCCTCTGCAGCATTTGTCGTTTGTTGATTTTTTTTTTAATGATGACCTTCTGATTGGTGTGAGAGGACACCTCATGTGGTATTGATTTTCATTTCTTTAATAATTAGCAATGTTGAACATCTCATGTGCTTGTTGGCCATCTATATGTCTTCTTTGGAAAAGTGTCTATTTGGGTCTTCTGCCCACTTTTTGACTGGGTTATTTTCTTGCTGTTGATTACATGAGCTGTTCGTATAAGCCTTTGTTGGGTGCATCATTTACAACTATTTTCTCCCAGTTTGTCAGTTGTCTTTTCCTTTTGTTCTGGTTTCTTTGCTGTACAAAAGCTTGTAAGTTTGATTTGGTCCCATTTGTTTATTTTTGCTTTTACTATTGCTTTGGGAGACTGCCATAAGAAAAACATTGCATTGATTTATGTCAGAGAATGTTTTGCCTATATTTTCTTTAAGAGTTGTATGGAGTCATATTTTACATTTAAGTCTTTAAGCCATTTTGAGTTTATTTTTGTGTATGGTGTGAGGATGTGTTCTAACTTTATTGACTTGCATGCAACTGTTCAGCTTTCCCAGCACCACTTGTTAAAGAGACTATCTTTTCTCCATTGTATGTTGTACTATCCTTTGTCAAAAATTAATTGAATATTAGGTGTGTGGGTTTATTTCTGGGCTCTGTCTTCAGTTCTGTCAATCCATATATCTGTCTTTGTGCCAATACCATGCTGTTTTGATTACTGTAGCTTTGTAGTATTGTCTGAATGGAGGCCAGAAGGTTAAAACCGAGGTGTTGACAGAGTCAAGTTCCCTTGAAGGCTCAAGGGGAGAATCTGTTCCATGCTTCTTCTGATGACTTCAGGCCATCCTTGGCTTTTGGCTGTATTAGTCCAGTCTCTGCCCCTGGTTCAATTCCTGTGTCGGGAAGATCCACTGGAGAAGGAATAGGCTACCCACTCCAGTATTCTTGGGCTTCCCTTGTGGCTCAGCTGGTAAAGAATCTGCCTGCGATGTGGGAGACCTGGGTTCAGCCCCTGGGTTGGGAAGATCCCCTGGAGAAGGGAAAGGCTACCAACTTCAGTATTCTGGCCTGGAGAATTCCATGGACTGTATAGTCCATGGGGTCACAAAGAGTAGGACATGACTGATCGACTTTCACTTCATGTCACTGCCCCCATGGTCAAATTGCCCCCTCCTGTCTCTCTTCTACTCTCTGTGTCTATCTTATAGGGATGCCTGTGGTTACATTCAGAGCCCACCTCATAGTCCAGGACAGGCCTTCATCTCAAGATCTTTAACTTATTCTTATCATTTGCCATATAAGGTAATATTCATAGATTCCAAAGATTGGGACAGGAACCTCTGTTTTGGGGGACCACCATGCCTACAATTATGGGCTGGTGAAGTTTTTGCATTCTCTGTACATTTCGAACAGTTACCATCACTATTCACTTTGAAGGCCCAATTGTCCCATCATTGGCCAAGTGGGAGAACCTTCAAGGCAGCCTCTTGATCATTAGCCCCACTAGTCAGGGGCAATTTCTTGCTCTCTAATGCCAGATGTCTCAGGTTCACCTTGTGTATTCCTGTCCCTGACCTGGAATTTCTTCTGGGCACTCTGGTTTCTTTCGGTAGGGAATGGAATAGTATTTCTCTTTGATATTGTCTATTCTACTCTATTTCATTGAAAAATTGTACTGATTGCAATCTACCTAATTGATATCAAACTGCCACCTGCAGTTTGTGCTGGATTCTTCTGCGTTTGCTTACCTTTCCCACAGATTTAACTTTCTTCCCATATAAGTGTGAAGTACCCACAGAACAGGGCCAGATCTCCATCCACTGGTTCTCCTGTGGCCCCAGCAACTGAGTCTGCTTACAGAGGGTGGCCCTTCACACTTCTGGCCGCCTCCCTGTCCCGAGGCCCTGCTTCCTGCTAGACTTCATTGCTCTTCTCCCCCTGCTGTGCTCTTCTCTCCTCCCTATTCCCAGCTCAGCCCCTCTACATCACTGTCACTCTTCTGCATTCTAAGAGGCTAATGTGAAAATTGTTCACAGATGGCACAAACAATATGGAAAAGAGCCTCTCTCTTCATCAGAGCAACACAAGATAGTGTTTTTAAATGATTAAATTGTTATCAGAATAATTATGCTGAAATCCCAAACATCTCCTCCATGTGCTGCTTCAGCCTTTCATCAAGGACTCCTGAGGCTCCCTTGGTGGTTCTTGGGAGGCAACACCACCAGGGGTTCCAAGAACTGACTGTCCAGTCCCTTTCTGTGGCCTTCAAATCGGGACACTATGGACAGAAATCTTTGGGCAGTATGGCTGTATCCCCGCAGCTCCTCACCTGTAAACCAGGTGCCAAGCCGAGCCCCCGGCCAGGTTCTAGCAGACTTTGCTTTTGGTGGCTGCCGCAGCTCCACCCTCACACACAGGCTCTGTGCCCTAAATAGCCCACAGGTGCTCCTGGAGGCCTTGTCCTGCCCACTCCACAGTGCTGGCCCCTCCAGCTTCTTTGCACCCTCTCAGAGCCGGCTGGCACAGAGGGAGAAAGCAAACTGGATGAAATCTTTCACATTACTTAAGACTGATGGACACTTGGTCTCTTACCTTCCCCAGAATATTTGCATTTTGGGAGTATCTTGGAAATCTCTCACAGCTCTCTCCTTCCTCCTTATCTATCGGGCAGACCTTGTTTCTTTCTTCCAGGACTGTGAACAGCTCCCGCCTCCCTCACTCCCGTCCAGCCCCTCTCCCCACCTGCTGCCCCAGAGAGAAAGCTCAGGAGACCACACCTAAAGGAGGACCACCTCATCTCTGGTTGTCCAGGGGGAAGGGCAGTGGTGGGGATGGAAGAGAGACCTGGGAAAGAGGAGACACATTTCGTATTAAAATTAAAGACTAGCAGTCATGAAGCTGCTCTTTAAACAAATATTTAAAAATAGATTTTAATTTCATAGTGTGGTCAGCCAAGGCAGCGAGGGAAGAAGAGCCAGGGGAGCCTGAGCAAGAAAGGGCCCTGACCTGCAGAAGCAGGGGGGAAATTATGAACAGATTCTGTGCCTCATTTTAGGTTAGAAATTCAGCGTCATTGCCTCTTAGCACTCACATGGACGATGTTTATTGATCAGTTCTTCAGCTGCTCTTTCTCTCTAGGTCTATCTGTCTCCCCTGTTAACAGACCATGGTTCAGTCTATTCCGAAGAGGCCACATTTTGGCTTGGGTTTCGATGGACAGAAGTACGCTCCGGCTTGTTTCTTTATCTTCTCATCCCAAAGACAGAGCCAGGGATATGGAAGAAAACAGTGTGTTTGGTGAGAGGGTGGGTGGATGGATGGGTGAATCAGCACTTCCAGGTGGAAATGACTCGTCAGCGATGGTGTCAGCGGCCTGCGGGGGAGTGGGGAGGAGTGGACAGTGGCCTGCCCATCCCACCTCGGGCTCCGGCGATCAGGGACTGCCCAGTCTCTCTTCTCTTCAGATCCTACCTCTGATTAAGCGCTCTGACACAGTATCTGAAGAAATATAAAAGCCAAATTCATCGGCTGGGATGGAATTGTATTAAGGAGGATGAAATGAAAGGCTTTTCACAGAAAGGGATCTCTAGGATCATATGATGGAAGACTTTAATTATTTCAAAGTGCCCCCCTCCCCCAAAAAAAGATGCTTTCAAAATGAATTCACTTTGGGGAATCACATAAAAACATTATGTATGTGTATCTCTTGGAGTTGTTAAGCTGTTACTGATTTAGAGGATTACTGGCAGCCCACGCAAGGGGGACTTTAGTTGCCTCCCCTGTGAGCTGATGACAGACAAGGCAACGCTGCAACTGGGGGAACAGAGACCAGGGAATGGAGAAAGGGGTTAAGGTCTTCTGATGAGACACAGGCAAGAACTTGAGGTCATCTAATAACCTTCTTTCGTTGACCTGGTGTAGACGCTTTCTTAGAAGGAAGCTAGTGAGTTTCCCTTGCCATTGAAAGAGAGAGGGTATCTCTTTCATGAGTTGGGGTGTGCCGTTTCAAGGCCACGCAGAGTGGTGCTCTTAGGACCCTGTATCCGATGGCCTTACTGTCTTCCCTTGGCCAGACTAGGTGCACACACTTCTCAAGCTCACCTTGATCCAGGCTTTTCCCAGGGGATCCTGGGCTAGAGACCCACTCCCCGGAGTTCACTCAGTCCCCCCCTCCATCTGAACCCCTAATTTGGATTAAATTGCATGGGCTCCAAAGCTGCTGCCCATTCACTGCTCTGGACCCCCATGGTCTGAAAACCCTCTTGCTGCACTGCCCATCCATGCTAACTTGTCCAAGGCTCATCAGAAGGATGGTAGAGTCACATAGCTAGAACTTTGTAGGTCAGAAGGAACTAGAACGTTTGCCTTGTGGTCTGCTCCTAAGACACATTTTCTTGACATAACTGAGAGAGAGCCAGCCCTGGCAGTGGTGACCCTGAGGGTTCCCGATGTGCCAGTTGACACCTGGAGTCTCAGGGGTCTTGCCCATGGCCCAGGGCACACTGGTCAGTGGCCCCTGGGAGAAGTGGGCCAGGTGGAGGTTAAGCCCGGTCCTGTCCATGCTCATCTTGCCTTGGGAGCCCCTGTGTCGGTACTGGGGGTGCATCTAGGCTTGTGTGGTTCAGTGTTCACTTTATTTACTGTGGAATCCTCAGGGATAACTCATAGTAGGTATCTCACTAATACTCATTAATGTTGGTTGGTGAATGAACACTAGGGAGCCCAAGTTGGTCTAGTCCTTTAGTCATAAGAAATTACACTTGCCATGACTCCTAAAGTGGATTTGGATGGGAGCCTTCACTCACCTTCCCTGGTGGCTCAGACCTTAAAGAATCTGCCTGCAATGCAGGAAATCCAGGTTCAGTCCCTGGGTCAGTAAAATTCCTTGGAGAAGGGAGTGGCCGCCCACTCCAGTATTCTCGCCTGGAGAATTCCATGGACTGAGGAGCCTGGTGGGCTACAGACCATGGGGTCCCAAAGAGTTGGACATGACTGAGCAACTAACAGTTTTGCTTTTTCACCCTTCACTCTCCTGGTCTTCCCTGAAGGAGGAGGCGCTCTATATGGTGTAAGGAGAGCCCAGGGTGGGAGCCATAAACCTGGGTTCTCATCTCAGCTCTCCTGACTCTGGGTCCATGTACACAGGCGCTGTCTCCAGGCCTCTGTGGGCCTCTCTGCAATGGGATGGGTGTACTCTGCTAGTCTTTTCCAGTTCTGGGCTTTCCTGATCTCCCCCTTTCCTTTCCTGCTCCACCCTGTGCCTCCTGGAGCCTCCAGAGCCAGCCTGGGAGATGGAATGGGGCCCACAGGACTGGCCATGTGAGCCTCCCCTCTCCCGTCTCCCGCTCTGCTTCCCTGTGTGACCGAGGCCTTGTTCATCCTTTAATGATTCACCGCACAGAGCCTGGGGCTGCATGGCGGCTCCCAAAGGCCAAGTCACCTCCCGCAGAGAAAGGCTGCCTGTCCCTGGGGGCGGGCACTGCTGGAGCAAAGCTGTCAGCACACTGCTGTTGCCGTGGTCACTGAGCCCCGGGGAAGCATGAGCTCGTAGTGTGTGGGCACTACTGGATCTGTGCACTGGGGCCTGTCCAAACAGACAGAGTCCCTGGAGTGCCGGTCCCCTCTGGTCACACTCCCACCTCCCCCCACCACAGTTCCTGCGTGGAACCATTCTTCAGGTTATCGCATGTTCCCTGAAGAAGGAAAGTGGAGGCACATGCCAAAGAAAACTCCGGAGCTCACGTGCTGCCCACAGTTTGCTTTGCCCCTCAATCTCCCTTTGGCCTCAGTCTTCTTATCTGTTAAATGGGCCTGAGAATGTTCCTGATGGAGGTCGTCAGAGGCAAAGTTTGTGACAGTCCTTTGGAAAGTGCAAGGGTTATTCTCAGTGTGCAGCCTTGGGGCCGGTGCCGGCAAGCTTCATGGAAGGGTGCTGTGGAGATGACTAAGATGAGGACTTCCCTGGTGGTCTGGTGGGTAAGACTCTGTGCTTCCACTGCCAGAGGTGCAGGGTTGAGCCCTGATTGGGGAACTAAGATCCCACATGCCATGCATTGCGACCAAAAAAAACAAAAAAGAGAGAGAGAGAAGGACAATTCTATCACTGTGATTTGAAAGGTTTTTCAAACAAAATGAAAGGTTTTTTTTTTTTTCCAAGATAGTTTAAAAGTGGGGTGAAACTCAGAGGTGTGGCAGGCTGGTGGGTAGAGGGAGGTTGAATAGTCTCTGTCCCCATCATTCAGCCCTTCATCTGACATCTCTGGGTGTCCAACCTTTTCTCTGCTTGGAGAAGTCACTGATTTTTAGCCCAGAAATATATCTTCAGCCCATGGTACTAGGATACCCAGTCACCCCCCAAACCACTCACTACTTCTTACCTGCCCTTGCCCTGGTGGATGTAAGGAGTCTGACTCTTGAAAATCCACTTCTTTGGTGTTCACTGGGGCCTCTCTCGGAGAAGGCAATGGCACCCCACTCCAGTACTCTTGCCTGGAAAATGCCATGGACAGAGGAGCCTGGTAGGCTGCAGTCCATGGGGTCGCTAGGAGTCAGACATGACTAAGTGACTTCACTTTCACTTTTCACTTTCATGCATTGGAGAAGGAAATGGCAACCCGCTCTAGTGTTCTTGCCTGGAGAATCCCAGGGACGAGGGAGCCTGGTGGGCTGCTGTCTCTGGGGTCGCATAGAGTCAGACAGGACTGAAGCGACTTAGCAGCAGTAGCAGCAGGGGCCTCTCTGACCACCACCTGCCTCTTTGGGTAAGAGCACCTTTTGGAGAATGTAGGGGATCTGAAGCCAGGAGCTGTGTTCCCAAGGTCCTCCTGACAGCATATGGTCTGTGCAGAGAAGGGAAGTGAAGAAAGAAGTCATCAGCTATTTCTCTGGGGCTCTGGTCCATTTCACTGCTGGATGGATGGAGGAGGAGAGGGGCGATCAGCTTCACAGAGGCCTGAGGAAGACTACCACAGAGGACCCGGGTAGGTCCTGAGGCCTTAGCAGTCTAATCGGCTCTTGGGGTGAAAGACTTCTCCGGAGAGGGTGAGAAACCCCAGGATCAGTTCTCTCTGTTTTTTCTAGATGATGAAAAATAAATGTGAAGTAAAGAGGGTTCAGGGAAAGAGCTATCCTTCCCTCCATCTCTTCATTCTTTCTTAAATATTTATTAAGCAAGCTGTGTAAGCCTTAGACTGTGCTAGAATACCGAGCATGAAGCACCTGTCTCTTGCCGTCTTTGTTGTTGTTCAGTCGCTCATTCGTATCCACCTCTTTGTGACCCCGTGGATGCAGCACGCCAGGCTTCCCTGTCCTTCACTGTCTCCTGGAGTCTGCTCAAACTCGTGTCCATTGAGTTGATGATGCCATCGAACCATCTCATTCTCTGTTGCCCCCTTCTCCTGCCCTCAGTCTTTCCCAGGATCAGAGTCTTTTCCAGTGAGTCAGCTGTTTGCATCAGGTGGCCAAAGTATTGGAGCTTCAGCTTCAACATCAGTCCATCCAGTGAATATTCAGGGTTGATTTCCTTTAGGATTGACTGGTTTGGTCTCCTTGCAGTCCAAGGGACTCTCAAAAAGTCTGCTCCAACACAGTTCGAAAGCATCAATTCTTCAGTACTCAGCCTTCTTTATGGTCCAACTCTCACATCTGGCTCTTAAAGCTCACAAACTAGTCAGGAAGATGAAACAGCCATCAAACACAGCAGTCAAAGCAAGCATGCAGGCACCGAGGCGAGTAGCATAGCCATTCAGACTTGGGTGAGCTTGGGGAAAGCCTGGTGCAGTCAAGGAGGGCAGCGTGGAAGAGGTGGCCCAGAGGTGGGCCTTGGAGGATCAGAAAGCTTGGAGAGGTAGGGAAGATGAAGGGAAACATGTGATGAGAGAAAAACTTGTGCAGCGTAATAGTTGATGATCTGAGTTTGAATCCTGTCTGTACCACTGAATATCCATGTGCCTGGACAAGTCACCTTCCTATCTGAGCCTTGTTTTTTCATTTGAAAAATGGGGACAGTAGCAGTATCTACCTCTGAAGGATGGTTTGAGAATTAAATGAAATAAAAGAAAAGCTATGTGGGGCCAGTTGCTCCAGAATACATATACTTTCCAACTTGGTACCCTTGTTATCCCTACTGTTGCTGCTGCTACACTCTGCCCTCAGCCTCATAGCTGCCTCTCTGCTGCCCTCCTCACACCCTCTCAGCATCCCTGCATCTCCCCTCTGGGCCACCTGTGCCCCTGATTATGTACTCAGGCCTCTGGCCAATCCCCTGTCCCCAAGCAGAGAAGGCTGGAGCGCCTCAAGCAGCTGTGAATTAAACCCAGCTTCGCTCCTGCTCCGCTCCAGTTGTCCTCTGAGGCAGAAAGTTTCCCTGCCAGGCCTCTGCTGTTTGTGTTGACAGCTCCAGCCACCTTTTCCTCCCAGCGTCCCCCATGCTGGGTGGCTGGAGAGCTGGCCTTTCACTTCCAGAGAGGGGATACTCTGCCCTTAAAGGCTGCATCTGCCCGCCCCGCTCTGGAGCCTGACATTTTGTCTGTACCAAGATAGAGTCCTCTGTGCTAATTGGGCCTGTTCTGGCTGTCCTAGTGCTAATCCAATATCATTGAACTTGCACTTGAAGTGGCAAAGCTTCAGAGCAGAGTGCCCAGCCCAGAGATGAAAGGTGCCCAGCAGTTGTGCTGGTGGCGGGGCCACCACGGGCCCAGAGCGGGGCACATTTCTTCCCAGCTGAGGTCTAGAAACCCCACTGAGCTCATCATGCGAGTGAACAGTCTGGGAGGGTTGCCTCTCTCCCCACGTGGCTGCAGGTTGCAGCCATTCCTCATCACTGCCTTTTACAAGCCCTCAGGCCCTCGGCATCTCTCACCTTTCAGTCTCTGGGGTCAACAGAAGGCCCTGCAGCCCTGGCACCGGAGCTCAGCCTCTCGGGAGCAGGCAAGCTAGGCCTCCAGTGACCTATTCTTTAGCTCAGACAAAAGGCCGCCTGATTGCTTTGTGGTATTATTTTGCGTGTTTCTGAAACAAATCAAAACATGCTTGAAGAAGAACAGTGAACCAGCATCTCTTAAGGGTGCACATGCTCCTGGCAACCTGATGGGAAGAAGGGCAGTCTCGGCTTTGAAGCCACACTCCTGCCAGTGGTTCTGAGCCAGCAGCCATTGCCAGCCTTCCCCATGCTGCCAGGGGACAAAAAGGGACCCCTAAAGAGAAGCGGGCTCCTTCCTCCTCTCCCAAGGGTGTTGGGCTGGGCTCTGGGTGGGTGAGACTCTGTCTCAGGAACGTCAGGTGAGGAAGAAACCCACTGGGGAGAGCAGTTCTGTTAGAGTCCACGAGTCCATATCATTTTGAGCAAAATTGAGCTGATGCTGACGAGCTTTGCCAACTTTAAAATTACTCCAGCTCCTTCTGTGCCAGAGCCCTGGGGGCTGAGGGAGGACAGAGCTGTGGGGATCTTGGTAACCCCTCTTTTCTCGTTGGACCCCTTTTTGCGTTGTCTGATTGGAAAATGAGAAGATTTTCCAGGAGACCTGTGGGTTCTTGGAGAAGAACTCTCACCACGCGGGTAAGATGTGCATGGGCTGAAGCATTGGGCAGTCCTGGGCCTGGGTCTCAGCTCTGTCCCCTGTTACCGGCTAGGTGACTGTTCAGTCTCAGCTGTCTTGTGGACAGGACGGGGATAGTTACAGCGTTGGCCTCTCAGGGCTCTTGTGAGAATTAACAGAGATGCATGCAGAGCACTGACGCAGTGTCCAGCTCACCGACAGCTCCCAGAACGTGTCAGCCGTCACGTTCGCTTCCTCCGCCATGGTCATTGTCAGTATTTTCATCATCCCCTCTGGTGCTGATCATGTTGGCCATGGGGCTGGCTGGGGGCTCCAGAGTGTCTCTCAGACTTTAAACTGCACTTGAATCATGTAGAGACCTTGTCATAAGGGGGATTCTAACTCAGGAGGTGTCTGAAGGTGGGGCCTGAGGTTCCGCCTTTCTCACTGGCTCCCCGGTGACACTGCTGCTGCTGTCTGTGGGCTGTGCTCTGGGTGGCTGGGCTGCGGCTGTGACCCCCGGGCCTCAGTGCACAGAGTGGGTGGGTGTGGCATCTGGGGCCAGGCCTCCAGGTCAGCTCGGGTGGGAGCCTCTCAGGGTCAAGAAGGATGTGAGAAGCCTGGTGAGTTCAGCAGCCCCATCATTAGAGAGAGAGAGAGAGAGAGAGAGAGAGAAAGAGAGGGCAGAGGCCTCAGTGGGCTGTGAGGTCAGCAGAGGTCTTCCCGGCTGATGTCATGAAAGAGAGTTTGAAGATGATTCTTTCCTTGAACTCCTCATTTTCTCATAATTTAGGGCTGATTGTTATGATTGCTGCCCGAGTCTCGGGCCTATCTCTCCAATTATGCTGAAAGCTCTTGGAAGACAAGGGTCTGGTCTCTTGTCCTCTTTACCCCTGAGCTCCTACGATCCAGCTGGGCTTGGAGGATGCACTCGGGACCCGTATGCCTGGATCCCTGACTGTGGAGCTTGGTGGGGTGCAGGGTGAGGACAGGCTGTGGAATCGGGTGACCCTGCCCCAGTCCAGCACAATCATGAACTTTCCTGCAGTGCGTGGGCAGCTTCTGAACACCCCCTCATCCTCCCCCAAACCTCATCTGGAAAAACAGGAACAGCGACCCACCTCAGAGAATTATCAGGATTCATTGAGATAAAGTATGTCAAAGGGCCCAAACTTCCCTGGTGGCTCAGTGGTAAAGACTCAGTCTGCCAGTGCAGGAGATGTAGGAGCCTCGGGTTCAATCCCTGGGTCGGGAGGAGCCCTTGGAGAAGGAAATGGCAATTCACTCCAGTGTTCTTGCCTGGGGAATACTGTGGACAGAGGAGCCTGGCAGGCTGCAGTCTATTGGGGTCACAAAGAATGGGACAGGACTTAATGACTGAACCACAACGACAAATGTCAAGGGCCCAGCTCAGAGTGGGCCTTCAGTACCCAGTTGCTCCCCTTCTGTCCTCCTCATTGTCTTTCATATTCTCAAGCTATAGCATGCACCTGCAATCCTGGGTCCTCTTAGAACTACAGTCTTATCCCCAAGGCTTTTCTACACTGACCGGTTCTATCTCCAGGCTAGCACTGGGCTGTGAAATAAAGGTCTAAAAGCCATCCCCTGGGACTCCCCTGGTGGTCCAGTGGTTGGGACTCTGAACTTCCAATGCAGGGGGTGCAGGTTCCATCCCTGGTTGGGGAGCTAAGATCCCACCTGCTGCACTGAGTAGGCGAAAAATTTAAAAAAAAAAAAAAAGTCACCCTTCTTTTTCTAGTCCTCTCCTCCCCCTACTGCCTGCCGCCTGTTTATCTTGCTGAAAACTTTGCTCTTTTGGGAACAGCACTTAAGTCGCCCTGCCCAGTGAGTCCTGGGGGTGGGTGGGGGAGAGAAGTACCGACTGAACTGATGGATTCCCAGCGTCGCCTGCAGCCCCCTGCAGCCCCCTGCACTACCACCAGCTGCCCCTAGAGGCCTCCGTGTTCTCGGTGCACGAGTCTTTGCCCACGGGACCTGGGCACCTTCATTCTGTGTGAAGAATGAGGGCCTTTGCTGTGTGGCTCTCTCCTGGGTTTGCCAGGGAGTTGATGCTGAGGGCTTGTTAACTGCTTCTCTCTGTCACCCACTTAGAGGTCACTCAAGGTTTCCCTCACTGTCACCTACAACCTGGGAGGCAGGCTGGCTGTGCCATCTTCACTTTACAGGTGAGGAGACTTACAGGCCACCCAAGGACACAGTCACCTCTGTCATCTGGCTCTAAGTTCAGGGTCTTTCTCCTTGGGTGACGGCTGCCCACACCACGCCATTAGCACAATGGCAGGTTTAGAGAAGACCAAGAACATAGTGTACTGGTGTCAGTGATTTCAGAGTCTTCTTGGCCTGGAGCTTCATTTAAGATGAAATGCCATCAGCAGGGTAATTATCATTATCGGCGTATTTAAAGTGCTTAAATATTTGAGTCCAAGTCAAGCTTTTACAGCTCTCTAAATCAGAGGCAGTTACGCCGGGGCCAGGCCTCCTAGGAATCGTAGCCCTTCTGTATTAGGAGCAGAAAGAACTGTTTCCTGGCACAAAGGGGGCTCCCTGCAGACAGGGGCCCCCTCTCCAGAGCACATGGGTGTGCTTCCATGTATCTGTGTTATCGCCTTTGACTTAGAAAGTCTTCGCACATCCTGCTTGGATCTGGAGATAGGCTGCTGCACCTGTTACCAATGGCGTTCAATTAAGGACCTGAGACGCTTTTAACTTTTATTGTTTATTAATAAAGTTAAATCCTAAGCATTAAAACCATACTGATTTAGCTTTTATTCAAGAGGAAAATGAAAATGATCCATTCCCTAGGTGAGAGAGGACAGGTTGTGAAGCATGAGAAGGCCCCTGGGAGTGGGGCTGGGGAGGTTGTGTGAGCCTCTGACTTCCCTCTGTTGGCACTGTTGTGTTTCCTGGGGGTCCCCACCCGGCCAGAGGCAGACAGAGAGCGTGGCTGGGCTTGGAGATTTTTTTTTAAGTGAAGAGCCTCACTTACAGAACATCTACTTGTGGGAGGTGCAGAAAGACCACCGCGAACCTCTTTGCTTTGCAGCTGAGCGTGTCTGGGCACGTGGAGGTCGGGGCAGGATGGTGCAGCAGTTCTCAGAGACGCCCTTGGAGGTGGCCAAACATAGGTTCAAATCCTGCTGCTTCCACTTGCAGGCTGTGTCCTTTCAGAGCAGCAGCGGCTCCTTTCTGAACCCCATCTCCAAAGTGGGGCTCTTTGAAAAAAGTGAAAGTGTTAGTCTCTCAGTCGTGTCTGACTCTTTGTGACCCCACAGACTTTGTGGCCCCCCAGGTTCCTCTGTCTGTGGAATTCTCCAGGCAATAATACTGGAGTGGGTTGCCAGGCCCTCCTTCAGGGAATCTTCCCGACCCAGGGATCAAACCCAGATATCCTGCATTGCAGGCAGATTCTTTGCTGTGTGAACTACTGGGGAAGCCTGGGGCCCTTTAGACCCGCCTTTCAGTTTATGTGAAGATTAAGAGTGATGGTGTGTGCAAGTTCAGTTCAGTTCAGTCACTCAGTTGTATCTGACTCTTTCTGACCCCATGGACTGCAGCATGCTAGGCTTCCCTGTCCATCACCAATTCCCTGAGCTTACTCAAACTTACATCCGTCGAGTTGGTGATACTATCCAACCATATCAGCCTCTGTTGTCCCCTTCTCCTCCCGCCTTCAATCTTTCCCAGCATCAGGGTCTTTTCCAATGATTCAGTTTTTCACATCAGGTGGCCAAAGTACTGGAGTTTCAGCATCAGTCCTTCCAATGAATATTCAGGACTGATTTCCTTTAGGATGGACTCGTTGGATCTCCTTACAGTCCAAGGGACTCTCAAGAGTCTTCTCCAACACCACAGTTCAAAAGCATCAATTCTTTGGCTCTCAGCTTTCTTCACAGTCCAACTCTCACATCCATACATGACTACTGGAAAAACCATAGCCTTGACTAGATGGACCTTTGTTAACAAAGTAATGTCTCTGCTTTTGAATATGCTGTCTAGGTTGGTCATAGCTTTTCTTCCAAGGTGCAAGCGTCTTTTAATTTCATGGCTGCAATCACCATCTGCAGTGGTTTTGGAGCCCAAGAAAAGAAAGTTTCTCACTGTTTCCATTGTTTCCCCATCTATTTGCCATGAAGTGAAGGGACTGGATGCCATGATCTTAGTTTTCTGAATGTTGAGCTTTAAGCCAACTTTTTCACTCTCCTCTTTTACTTTCATCAAGAGGCTCTTTAGTTCTTTGCTTTCTGCCATAGGGTTGTGCAGAACCATCTGCATATCTGAGGTTATTGATATTTCTCTGGCAATTTTGATTCCAGCTTGTGCTTCATCCAGCCTGGCATTTCGCATGATGTATTCTGCGTATAAGTTAAATAAGCAGGGTGACAATATACAGCCTTGACATATTCCTTTCCCAATTTGGAACCGATCTGTTTTTCCATGTCCAATTCTAGCTGTTGCTTCTTGACCTGCATACAGATTTCTTAGGAGGCAGGTAAGGTGATCTGGTATTCCCATCTTTAGACTCGCCTTTCGGTTTATGTGAAGATTAAGAGTGGTGGTGTATAGAAAGTGCCTGAGATATCGTGAGCCACCTGAAAAATGACAGGAGGTGGACCCTGGTGCCTTGCCTTTGGTGGCATTCTCTCTCCTTTTGTTGCTTAAGGTGGTTAGAGGATTAATTACCAAACTCGACAAATAACATTTCCTGAGACCCTACTATGTGCCAGGGCCACGGGGAGACCCCCCAGATTGTAGAGGGTGGAGGTGTGATTGAAACCAGAGGCCCGTCCCTCTGGCTAATTGCAGCAGCGGCAGCCTGGAAAGGCCTCGCCTCCAACACAGAGTCTCCTCCTCCCAAGGGTCCCGCCCTGGTTAGCCTTCTGCGCAGCCTGTCTGTAGGGCTGTGCCCTGACTTTTCTGGGAAGAGCCTTCCCAGACATAAGACTCTCCCGGGCTGCCAGCCTACATTTCCCCAGGGGCACCTTGTTCCCCTGGGGACTGTTCAAGATTGAGTCTGTCAGACGGGGGACTTGTTGCTATGTCTGGAAAACCCACTGATCTGGAGACAGTGGGCTGGGAACTGAAGAGAGAAGGGAGGGCAATGGGGGGACAGTTAGAGGTTCATCTCCGGAGCGCTTATGAGACTGCCTGCCAGGGGCTTATTTCTCCCTCCTCCCTAATCTCCTTGCCCAGCTCAGGGGGCCACCAAGCAGGTAGAGCAGGTGGCCAGACTGCATGGCCCCTCATCTCTGGCTGCCCGGGGAGAGAGATGGAAGCTCCCCTCTGTGCTCAGCTAAGCTCAGTCTTGGCAGCTGGGGGCAAAGCTCAGCTGAAAATGGATCCGTGAGACCAGGGGACCTTGAGGAGCTAAGGGACTAGTTTCCTAACCCCCTCCCCACTCTGGGCCTGAGAGGATGGGAGGGCAGTAGGGGGCTGCCAGTGTGGCCAAGATCCCTGCAGAAGTCTCAGGTCCTTCCAATGTGTCTAGTGCCCGCTGTGAATTTTTCTCGGAGATAATTGGCCTGTGAGGTTACAAACCTGGCAATTCCCCACCTGCTCAGAATGGGAGAACTCTTTGGCTAATTCTTGGAAACACGACAGAGCTGCCCGAAGTGCAGTAAATCAGCTTTGTAAATTGGGAGGCTAGGTCAAAGTCCGGGTGGTTCTTTGGCAGTTTGTAAAGCTGCAGATGGCCCTGGCAGGTCTCGCAGGGCCACACCCAGGTGGTAGGTGCCAGCTCTAGTCTTCCCGGAGCACTTTTACGTTTCTAGTGCTCCATCTGTGCTGACCTTGGGGCTGACCCAGCCTCACCAAGACCTGCTCTGAGGGTTCTAGTTCATGATCTAGAGGCCCAAATGGTGCCTCCCTGCTGCAGCCCAGGAGGCCAGCTGCCATGCCCCCACTGTTCGCTTTCCAGGAGGAAGCAAGAGGCTCAGCATGCCACAGGCTTCGGGTTAAGCAGCGGCACAGGGTGTGCTGAGTGGTGTCAGGGCTGTGCCCGCCACGCCGGCACTTACCTCGTGCTCCCGCTGCCTAGTTGTAGTTGCTATTTTAAGTTAAGATGGTTCTACTTTATTAAAAAGGAAATCCCCCAGGGAGGGTAATACTGCTGAACTGCTATTAGCCATGGACAATTTAGCGTGAATTAATTAATCTGACGGTGTCCCATGTGACCGCAGGGTGGAAGGGGCATGAGGTCGGCTGATTATGGGGAGAGAGCAGAGAAGGGGAGCCAGGGGCACTGAGGACAAGCAGAACCCCTACTGTGCCAGGTTATCTCTTGTTTGCTTTAATTTTTTTAATGTAAACTTTTTCACAGGAGTCTATCAAGTATACAAAAAAAAAAGAGGAAATCATAAGTGCACAATTTTGAATTTTTGCACAGTGGACACACCCTTCTATCCAGCACCTGGACTGACAAATAGCAGCCAGTTGTCCCACTCAGGCCCCCAACTTGTCACTATGACCCCTGCTGTGACCATGGTCCTGATGCTCAGTGCCTGTTTCGGAAATGGATGAACATGGAACCATACTGCAGGCATCTTTTGTGTCTGGCTTTCTTTTGTTCAACGTTCTCTTTGTGGGTTTCATCCACATTGGTACAGTTCGTTGATTTTTCATTGCTGTGTTCCATTGTCTGAATATGCCATCGCTTATTGATTCTATGGTTGATGGACATTTGGGTGTTTAGTTTTTGACTCTCATCAACAGTGATGCCTTGAATATTCTTGGACATTTCTTAATTATTTCTTTTCTATGTCTCTGGCTAGATGGTTTTCTCCTGGGAACCCTCCTCTGACCTCTATCCCCAGGGGAGGCTAGGTGCCCCTCTGTTTGCTGCCCTATGGCATTCTGTAGCATTTCTTGAGGGCAGGAAAAGTAGAACTATGATATTTTCAGCTTTTAGTCAGTTGTCTGGCATTGAGTTGGTGCTCAAAAGTGTTGGTTGAATGAATGAACAAATCTTGCCTATATCACAGTTTTGCCTGGGGCTGGTCTTGACCTCTAAGCAAAGCAGCTTAGGAAAGCTGTGTTGGGGGACCTTGGGGACCAACTGGGATTCCTCCCTAGAGAGTGTGGTGCTTTCTGGACTCTGGGCTCCACCTGAGCCCTGGTGTTGCTGAGAATGGGACTGGAGTCCAGGGCCATAGTCAGAGGTGTCTGGCTGGGCAGGATCCCAACTTTTCCAGGCATTTCAGAGACTAGACACTAAGCTGTGGCAAAATGAGCCTGTGCCCCCTTTGTTTCTCTGAGGACCCTCAGGCTACACAGGCCTCCCTGGACATAGGTGTTTGGCGGCCAGCTGGGAGGGAAGCATCATGAAGAATGGAAGAGAAAGAGAAGATGCAGGAAGGGAGGGTAGAGAAAGAGAGGAGGCGAGAAGGGGAGCAGACACATAAACAAATCCTTTTCTTTTTCCTTTCCAGAAGCAAGGCACAGGGGAGAACCAGACAGGCATGGAGCCTGAGCTCTTGGGGGAAGCGAGTGACCTCATGTTTGGGCTGTGTTGATTTCACCAGCAAGTGACAAAGTGGAAGCAGGAACATGAGCCTGTCGAAATGCAATGTCAGGGTGCCCTGGTGGGATAGGCTTTTTTTCCCCATTGGTGCTTGGCAGATCCCTTTCACAGGCAGACTGAGTTGCTTCCTGTGCTCCCTGGCTGAGCAGCATTGATTGAGCACGTTATTCTTTATTCATACACCTTTTGCTGAGCTGCATAACAAATGTGCTGTAAATTTCGGTGCTTTAGAGAGAGCCTGATGCATAAAACAGGACTACCTCCCCTAATATAATGGAGGCTGGTCAAATTCTGCATACATCAAAGCTATTTGGGGTGCAATTGCCATGTTTTTGAAGTAAACATTACTTCTTAAAGAAGATCCACACCCAGAATAAATTTTTTTTTTTGGCATGATCTGAGGCTAAAGCTGGTTGAATCTTTTCAACTCAGCCCAGGTTTTCTCCTAGTGAAGTGTGCCAGAGTGCTTAAATCCCAAACTGCAGAATGCTTCTTCCTTGTCCTGGGCTGCCTTTGCCTACAGAAGTGCACCTCTCCCAGCCCTGTCTATCTTGTTCCTCGTGGTGGCATCTCAGTCTTCATTTTATGCATTCATTTTTACTAATTTGCCAATTATGTAGTGCTTACTATGTTCTGGGCTTCCCTGGTGGCTCAGACAGTCAAGAATCCGCCTACAATTTGGGAGACCTGCGTTCAAGCCCTGGGTTGGGAAGATCCCCTGGAAGAGGGAACGGCTACCCACTCCAATATTCTTGCCTGGAGAATCCCATGCACAGAGGAGCCTGGTGGGGTACAGTTCATGGGTCGCAAAGAGTCGGACACAACTGAGCGACTAACACTTTCACTTTTCACTTTACTACATGCCAGGCTCATTTAGAAGCTCTTTAACAAATACTAACTCAGTTAGCCTTTACAACTCTGTGAAGGGGCGCTTATTTTTTTAATATTTATTTTTATTTATTTGGCTGTGCTGGTGTTAGTTGTAGCTCATGAGATCTTTGATCTTCTTTGCAGCTTGTGTGGGAATTTTAGCTGTAGTATGCAAATTCTTAGTTGCAGTATATGGGATCTAGTTCCCTGGCCAGGGATCAAACCCAGCCCTCCTGCATTAGGAGTGCAGAGTCTTAGCCACTGGACCACCAGGGAAGTCTGAAGCACTTACTTTTAACACCATTTTCCAGATAAGGGCACCAAGGCACAGAGAAGTTAAGTAACACACTCTGCTGCCTCTCAGTTATGTCTTCTCAAGTGGCGTGAGAAGCAGGGGACTGCCTTTTTTCAGGAATTAGAAACAACATTTGGTGCCTTTGTTCACATCCTCCTAATTGAAGGTTGCCCCTTGACCTTGAAGAGCAGAGGGTCAGCCCTTGGGGAAGAAGTCAGAGTCTGTGAAGTACACCTGTCCAAAGGCCAGGCTGAATCGGCAGCACCATGGACAGAGGCACAAAAGGGCACTTGGCGCTCAGGCCGGCAAGGTCAGTTCCGGATAGAAGAATTCCAAGAGCTTGCTGTTAATTCTCTTCTTCTTGTTAGACCTCCACACCATAGATGTTCCTGGCATCTCTGGACTTACGTCCTTTTCTTCCAGTTTTTCCTTCCTCTGTTCTCCACCCTCTGTCTCTGCTCTGGTGGCACCGGTATCCTCACAGTTGTCCAGTCTGGAAGCCTGGAGAAGTGAAAGTGAAAGTATTAGTTACTCAGTCGTGTCTAGCTCTTTGGGACCCTATGGAGTGTAGCTTGCCGGACTCCTCTGTCCGTGGAAGTATCCAGGCAAGAATACTGGAGTGGGTTGCCATTCCCTTCTCCAGGGGATCTTCCTGACTCAGGGCCTGAACCCAGGTTTCTTGCATTGCAGACAGATTCTTTACCATCTGAGACACCAGGGAAGTCATCCCGTTTTCCTGTTTTTTTCATGCTCCACATCAGATCACCAGGTCCTGTCAACTCTACCTCCTATGAAAGTCTCACCTGCACACACACCTCTCTGCCCCTGCCTTTGTTCAAGCCACTTTATCCATCAGGACTTCTGTGTTGCCCAGCCCACCAACCTTTCACACTTTAGAGGCAACCCCTCCAAAACTTCTTTTGAGGTACAGTCCGAGTGATTTTTCTATTTTCTTTCTGTGATTCTGCTTACATCACCGCTTTACTTGAAACTGTTCAATGGCTCTTAGAATACACTTCACACTTCTTAGGAGTGGCTTCCAAGGCTGTGGGTGACCAGGTCTCGCCTCCCTCAGGGCATCAGCTCTCTTTGCTGTCAGATCCCTAAACATTTCTGTTTCCTCTTCCTTCAGGCCCTGAATGTACTGTTTCCTTGTCCCCCTCTCTGCCTCCCTCTGGCTAATCCCAGGGTATTGTTCACATCCACACTTAGATGTCCTTTCTTCTGAGGAGTGCTCTCTGACCCCCCAAAGCCTGGCCTTGGGGACCCCTTCCCAGTGTTCCCATGACAACCAGGCAGCACTTCCTCCACAGTAACACCATGTACTTGGTATTTGAATTTGAGGGCTACCTGTGTGTTTATCTGTTTTACACAGTGTCTCCCCATAGTGTCTTATGTCCTAGTAGAGAGCTGATTTGTGGAAAACAGTTAACCAAAAAAAAAAAAAACAACAACACTTTAATGAGTAAGTGCTACCAGAAAAAGGGTATTGATCCAGCAGCCAGGAGACTCAAGTTTTATTTATTTATTTTTAATTTTAATTTATTTTTAAGTGGAGGATACTTGCTTTACAATATTGTGTTGGTTTCTGCCATGTATCAACATGAATCAGCTATAGGTATATACATGTCCCCTCCCGCTTAAATCTCCCTCTCACCTCCTCTACCCCATCCTACCCCATCCTACCCCCTCTAGGTTGTCCCACAGCACCATATTTGAGAGTCAGGTCTTAAAACCTGCTCTGGCACAGATTCTGGATGCTGAAGAAGTCATTTTCTGACTCTGAGCCTCATGTTCGTATCTGTGAGGTGAGGAGCCTGCACTAGGTTCTGGATCCATCTTCTGCATCCTGGATTTGCTTTCCTAGGCTGTCTCTACTTCCCAGGTTGTGAGAACCCACCCTCTCCACTCCTCCTCTAGCTTGGCTCCCTGCCTTTAGCTGGACACAAATTCTTGATGCTGAAGAAGCCATTTTCTGACTCTGAGCCTCATGTTCATGTCTGTGAGGTGAGAAGCCTGCGCTAGCCAGTGGCGGCCTTGGTTTCTCCTTGAATCCAGGACGAGAATGCTTAGAAATTCTCCCATGTCCTTCTTCTCACCTCATCTTGTTTGCTGTCAGAACATTGTAAGTAGGATGCTTCTCAAGCTGCCTCTGTCCCTGTGATCAATAGAAAGACATCAAGTCTACATGCTCGCAAGGCCGCCTTCCCCCAGCAGATCTGGGAGACTCTGGGTGGCCACAGCCTGAGTCAGCACTGTGTTTAATTTTAGGACCCATTTACTGTTCACCGGAGAAGGCAATGGCATGCCACTCCAGTACTCTTGCCTGGAACATCCCATGGACAGAGGAGCCTGGTGGCTGCAGTCCATGGGGTCGCTAAGAGTCGGACACGACTGAGCGACTTAGCAGCAGCAGCAACACTGTTCACATGTTTCTCATATTCATTCAGCACCTCCCTTGAGCATTTACTACATGACAGGCGTTGCTCTCAGTGCTCAGGCACATAAAGAACAAAGTAGACAAAACCCTAATCTTAGGAGCTTACATTTTCACGAGTGTGTGTAGGAGCGACCCATACAAATAAGCAGCACAATGGGGAAGTAAATTATATAATAAGTCAGGAGGCGGCGAGTGTTGTGGAAGGAAAGGGAAAGAGGAGCAGGGAAGATGAAGACTCTGAGACTCTGAGATTTGAGTCAAGACCTGAAGAAGTTGAGGGCGAGTGTCGGTTTCTGTGGGGGAAGAATATTCCAGGTCCCAAAGTGGGAGCATTCGGGGGGCGGTATGCAGGCATGGATCCGGCATGACCTGGCAGAGCGCCAGGCCCAGTGCTCGGCAGGCTGGTCACTAGCATTTGCTGGTGGTGGGAGCATAGGCTGCTGGGCTGGAAGCAGACAAACTGCCACCTGCCCCACTGCATGCTGGCTTTGTGATCCTTGGCAGATTACTTTGTTGAGTTCCTGTTGCTTCACCTTTGTAGGAGGGTTGCAACCCAGGCTTCATGGGGTTGTTGTGGAACTTGATGAATTAGGTACATGGAGTGCCAGCTCACTGGCACATGCGTGGCGTGTGCAGCCTGATAATATCAGTCCCTGGCATGCCCTTCTCCTGGTCTTTGGGCAAGACGTATGTCTGCTCTGAGTCTCAGTTTCTGCTTCCGAAACGCAGAGGATAGTCACTCCTGTGCTGTCTTCGGTCTAGACTTTAATAACTGTCATGTCCAGCAATGGGAGTAATAGTATTTTAAATGTATTGAGTTGGCCGAAAGTTTGTTCAAGTTTGTCCGTAACCTGAACAAACTTTTTGGTCAACCCAATAGATGACAGATTCCCAGGGGCAGGGGTTCTATGTACATCTGTGTGTATATATGTGTGTGAGTATACATATGTATGATTGCATGTATGTACAGTTCGACAGGAAACAAGTAGGTTTTTGTTTTTTTTTTAATCTTTCGTAGATGCTTCAGGGGCAAGGACATTATTTTTAGATGAAACCTCAAGCCTCCCACTCGGTGTTCAGTCGATCCTCATTGAATAAATGAAATGTTGCTGATGAAGTGATCTTTGCTGGATAAAATGTATAGGTAGAATTCAGCAGAGCTGTTTGCTTCCAGGTAGCAATGATGGAGTGCCATCACGAAGAATATTTAGAATATATTTATCGAGGACTTAACTATGTGCCAGGCACTGTATTAAGGACTTTACATGCATTTCTCACTTAAAACAGTCAACAACCCTGCAAGGTAGGTACAGTTATTATCAGGATTTTATAGTTGAGGCAACTGAGGCTCAGATGTCAACTTCTTGATCACAGCTCGTAAACGAAGGAGCTGGAATTAGAACCCAGCCTTCCGGAGCTAATGCACTTTCCTGCTAGTCTTATGTCTTCCTGAAATGTCACTGCACCTTTCCATGGTCTGATCTCCCATGAGGCAGGGAGGAGGTAGGAGTGGGGTGGGGAGGAAGGCTGTTCTTTCAACCAGGCCATGTGGAAAGTCCCGACTATAAAGTCACTCCCCAGGTTACTGGCAAACCTTCCCAGTAGGATGGGGAGATGAAGGAGTTAGCTTTTCTTGCCTGCAGTAGACAGTGAAGATGTTTAAAGACAAGGATTGCTTTCTTCCATGTACCTAAAGTTATCCTTTTCCATTTGGTCACAGAGCACGTTAAGAACTTGATGGAGGGGACTTCCCTGGTGGTCCAGTGGTTAAGATTTTGAACTTCCAATAAAGGGGACACAGGTTCAATCCCTGGTCAGGGAACTAAGATCCCGTATGCTGTGAGGTATGGCCAAAAAGAATTTAAAAATAAACCTACTGAAAAATCAAAATTGCTTAGAAGAAAAAAAAAAAAGAACTTGGTGGAGCTCTGTGAGCCTTGGACCACACATTTCCCTTTTGGGTGCCTAAAACCTGAGGACACATGCGTATGTATAGTAATATACACTTGGTGCATACATGCTAAGTCACTTCAGTCGAGTCAGACTCTTTGAGACCCCATGGACTGTAGCCCAACAGGCTCCTCTGTCCATGGGGTTCTCCGGGCAAGAATACTGGAGTGGGTTACCATGCCCTCCTTCAGGGGATCTTCCCCACCCAGGGATGGAACCTTTGTCTCTTATGTTTCCTGTATTGGCAGGCAGGTTCTTTACCACTCGTGCCACCTGGGAAGCATGTGTGATGTCAATATATAATATATGTATGTATGGGGTGTGTGTGTGTGTGTGTATCGCCGTCCTTCAAGACCAGTGTAAGGGCCTCTTTCTGACCACGCCTGCGTAGCAGTGGGCACCCTTTGCGTCCTGCCAGCACTTCCTTACACCTTAGCTGTGTGACTGCACTTCCCAGCCTGTGCCTGGTGACCGCTGTCTGCACCTATGTCCCTTTGAAAGATCGTCTTGCGTCCTAGTAGCTTTCTGTCCACTGGCAGCTCATGACTAGTGAGTGCATACTCAGCATGTAAGCTCCTGCTTAGTTGCACAGTTGTGTATGACTCTTTGTGACCCCATGGACTGCAGCCCACCAGCCCACTGTCCTCCATGGGCTCCTCACCTCCATGGGCTTCTCCCAGCAAGAACACTGGAGTGATTGTCATTTCCTTCTCCAGGGGATCTTCCCACCCAGGGATCAAACCTGCATCTCTTAAGTCTCCTGCATTGGCAGGGCGGTTCTTTACCACTAGTCCCACCAGCATGGAGATGAACAAATGAATGAACAGGAGACTGGTCTTCATACCACCAGCCTAGGTGAGGCTATTATCTACCCCAGTCACTCCTGGGTAGGGGGTTAACAACAGAGGCTACCTTCCTGTGGGGTGGGGTGCCCAGAGACAAGCCGGAGATGTTTGATGTCCTTGGCCTCGAAGCTGCCGTGGACACGCTAAGCTGCGTAGAGCTGACCTGGGTGCTCCCCCGTCCCCTCAGCTGGACTGGGTGGCCAGCTATGGTGGCTTGGAAGAGCCTTTCTTCTGGAGCCTTTCTCATCTGGTGCCTGTGTTCCTGTCCCCTGGCCTGCCAGCTTCTCCTTGGGTCTGCATGGAGAAGGAAAGTGTTAGGATTGCTCTTCTGCGTGTTTAATGTGTTCCATGCCTGCTGTGTCCCCCTGTGCTCAAGTTCCGGGCAATTACCCTCCTGCCGGGTTTCGTTGCTGAGCACAGCAGGTGGGCCTTGTTTGTAATTCACTTGCACCATTAACGCTGGGTTAGCACCATAAGGGCGGCTGATGCGCTCAGTGCCCCCAGCCCCAGATGCCGCTTGATAGCAGGATGTTAGATTGGCTTTGGGGGCTGAGGCATTTCTAAGCTCTTCCTGATCTGCTTTCTCCAGTTGAAAGCGACGAGAGAGGTTTCATCTATTGACAATCATAGGGTAACAACAGTCATCTGAACTAATGGGAGATCTGTACCCAAATACTGGTCGCCCCAAATCATGGTGATTTGGCTCCGAACAGTAATACCAATAATCCTAATAACAGCTCTCAGTAATCTAAGCAACAGTGCCATCATTGAGCACTTGCTACTTGCAGGCGTACTGCTAAGATCACAGCTAATCTTTGAGAGCAATCTTAGGAATAGCCAATATTTTCTCCATATTGTGGATGGGAAAACTGAGGTTTGGCGAGGTTAGTCACTTGGCCAAGGGCATAGCTAATAAGGAGCAGAGCCCAGAGTCGTGGATCTCGGTCTGATGCAGGCACAAAACTCGAGCTGCTAGCGGCTACCTTACACTGCCCTCCTCTGGGATGAACGATGTGGAGTTTTGTGAGTGGAGGTGGGGGTCAGGTCAAGATCTCCAATTTGCCATGCTAATTTTTTTTTTTGCTAGCATTCATATTAAGATGAGTTACTGAGTATGGGAATGAGGAGTATGATTAAAACATCCTCCATAGGTTTACTTTTATTAATTAATCAACCGTACATTTATTGAGCTCCAACTAGGTGGAAAACATTGTCCTGGGTGTTTTACAGAAAACAAAGATAAATCATTCATCCGTTCAATAAATTTGAGAGATGGGGAGTCAGACATATATTCCAGAATGAAAGACAGGGAATGTAATGTTAGGGGTGGGGGCGGAGGAGGTAAGAATTAAACAACCGCAGGGATCTTACTTTCTGATTGTTGAACCATGATTGGCAGTTGGCAAAATCTACTGCAATAAGCATCACATATAGTGTCTCCTTTAATCTTTGAACAACCCCGTGGAGAAGACAGTGCAAGTAGCATGTTTCCAGCTTTATGGGAAATTAAGGCACAGAGGGGCTTCCCTTGTGGTTTAGTGGTAAAGAGTGTACCTGCCAAGCAGGAGACGTGGGTTCAATCACTGGGTCGGGAAGACCCCGTGGAGAAGGAAATGGCACCCCACTGCAGTTTTCTAGTCTGGAGAACTCCATGGACAGAGGAGTCTGGCAGGCTATATATAGTCTATGGGGTTGGAGAAGAGTCGGACACGGCTTGGGGACTAAACAACAGCAAAAGGCACAGAGGTTTTAGGGTCTGCTGGTGGTTGCACAGAGAATGGTGGTAAAGCCAGGTTGGAGCAGAGGCCTTATGACTTCAGCTCCAGACTCTTCAAGAATCTCTCCCATTAGAGCCCAGCGTATGTGCTCGGCCTAATCCAAGCTTGGTGTGGTATATGTGATGCCCTCAGTCCTACTGAGGCTGATTCTGGAGCTGCCTGGGGCTCTACTTTCTTTGCAGACCCAATGCCTGGCTGCTTAGAAACTTTCTTTTCCCTAAATCTGTGGGAAAATTCAGGGCCCTAATGTTCAGGCTGTACGGGGTCCGCTCCCTTCAGGGTCGGCTTCCCCACGTTCACATCCATGCACATGTGGCTAAGTGCCCATTAACTAGCCTCGCTGCTCTCCAGGCCACCTGGCACACCCTGGTCTCATCAATTTCCTTAAGCACAGCTCCGGTCCTGGCCCTCCCTTGACCAGAAACTTTCAGTGGCTCTTTATCGCCTGGAGAATAAAGTCCCTGCTCCTTAACCTTGGCATCGAAAGCCTTCTAGAATCTGACCCCAAGGCTTATCTCTCTCTGGACCCCACAGACACCATGTGCTCCTTCCAAGGTGGGCTACTCCCTGTCCCCGGGACAGCTCCTCTTGCCTTCTGCAGTGAGTGCCTGGAAGGTTTCCCTTCCTGCACAGCACATACCTCAGGGTGCAGCACATGTCCTACATCTTCCAAGAATCTGGTTCCAACTCTCCAGGCCCCAGGAGGCCTTTCTGCCTCTGTCTTCCCAGCACTTCCTCCTGTTTGCTGATGAAGGCTGCCCTGTCTTGTGACAGCTGCTCCATTGCTGTCTTGCACCATGAGTTTACGAGGGGTGCTGCTTAATTTACTTTTCCCACAAGGACATCTGACTTTTCCAGTAAGTTCCTTGAGGGCAGTCAGCCCACCTGAGAGTTCTGAGAGCCTGTTGGTGGTGCTCAGCACAGCGCTGGGTCAGCCCCAAGAGCCCAGGGACACTGGTGCAACGTAGCAGGGTTGTCAGGATCTGAGAGGTTCCTACCCCCACCCCACCCCCACACCAGGTGGTACTTACAGCCTTTCTCTCTCCTTCTGGCAGCTGGAGCTGGACTTTCATGGTTATGTGCCCGCTTCATCTGGGCCCTTGTGGTGGGGGAAGTGTTAAGTCCAGAGACAGCCCCCTTGCTTATCTAAGGAAGTCAAGGATTTCCCCAGGGGAACGTCAAAAGCCTTCAGCCTCTGGGCTTCAACCCCTAGCCTCTCTTGGCTCTGCCTGAGTTTCTGAGATATCCCAGGCCATGGTGAGGAGAAGCGACGAGGCTTTGACAGGTTGGATGAGAACTACTACGTGTGCGTGCTGAGTCTTCTCACTCGTTTCCAACTCTTTGTGACCCAATGGACTGGGTAGCCTGCCAGGCTCCTCTGTGCATGGGAGTCTCCAGGCAAGAATACTGGAGCAGGTTGCCCTTTCCTTCTCCAGGGGATCTTCCCAATCCAGGGATAGAACACATGTCTCTTATGTCTCCTGCATTGGCAGGTGAGTTATTTACCATTAGCACCACCTGGGAAGCCCAGGAGCTACTGTTGCCTGTGACTAATGCGGAATCCCGGGGCAGCTCCTGGAGAGAGTGTTCTCTGCATCCCTGACCCCTTCAGAGATCAGGTCAAGGCAGTGGGGCCCCCATTCCCCTCCCCATCTCTCCTTCCAAGGAAGGACCCTCCTCTCACCTAGGGCCTGGGATCCGGCTAAGAACCAGAGCTGTGAATGCGTTGGTGTGTCTTGGAGGTGCTGGACGTGGGCTGGGTAAGCATGGAAACTGCAGGTAGGCTTGGGGGCTGTGGAAGCAGCAGGAGAGGAGGTGCTGGGGTTAGCCTGTGTCTGGCCAGGGACTATGGTCTGAGAACACACTCTGGGGTCACCTCTGAACAGTGGCTCTACTCCTGCTCTCCTGGTAGCCAGAGAACCTGGGCCAGTGACAGTTGGTCTAGTGAGACTGTGAGAGCCCTGAACGGGCCCAGCAGTCACTGAGCACTTGACCTCGAGGTGTTGTGTGTGTGCATTCTCAGTTGCTCAGTCATGTCCGACTCTTTGCGATCCCATGGACCATAGCCTGCCAGTCTCCTCTGTCCTTGGGATTCTCCAGGCAGGAATACTGGAGTGGGTTGCCATGCCCTTCTTCAGGGGATCTTCCTGACCTGTGTTGTTAGCCTTACTCTACAGAAGAGGGGGCGCAGGCTCAGGGGTGAAGTAAGCCTAGGTCTTAGAGCCAGTCATTGAGAAAGCTGGAATTCTTTATTGTTTTTTTAAATTATTAACTAGATTTCTTAATTGAAAAAGTCATCCAATCTTTAGCTTAAAATGCAAACAGTAGAGAACACTTCAGAATGACAAGCGAGTCTGCCACCTGCCCTGCCTGCAGTTCTAGGACCTTCTTTGCAGGGGGCAGTTGTCCAGTGGCAGTTTCTGTCCTCTGCCCCACACAGAGCCTGGTGCCAGGCCTTCCCCAGGTGGATGGCCATCAGTGCTGATGGCACTGAGTGGGGGAAGGGGCTGGAGGGGACTTCCAGGCCGTTCCAGAGCTTGCAGTGAACTTGGGTGATGCCAGCAGAATAAGTCAATCACTTTGCAATTTGAAGGGGACACCCACCCTCACTGTGGAGAAACTTTAACCTAGATGTTTTATCAACTGTGCTGTATAGATGGAGAAGTCTTGAGGCTACTGTAAAAATAAGACTGAAAACCAGAAGCAGGAGGCTTAAGTCCAAATCCTGAGAACACCAGAGAACTCCTGACTCCAGGGAACGTTAATCGACAGCAGCTTATCAAACGCCTCCATACCTACACTGAAACCAAGCACCACCCAAAAGCCAACAAGTTCCCGAGCAAGACATACCATGCAAATTCTCCAGCAACACAGGAACACAGCCCTGAGCTTCAATTTACAGGCTGCCCAAAGTCACTCCAAACCCATTGACATCTCGTAACTCATTACTGGACATTTCATTGCACACCAGAGAGAAGAAATCCAGCTCCATCCACCAGAACACCGACACAAGCTTCCCTAACCAGGAAACCTTGACAAGCCACCCGTACAATCCCCTCCCCCCCACAGTGAGGAAACTCCACAATAAAGAGAACTCCACAAACTGCCAGAATACAGAAAGGCCACCCCAAACACAGCAATATAAACAGGATGAAGAGACAGAGGAATACCCAGCAGGTAAAGGAACAGGATAAATGCCCACTAAACCAAACAAAAGAGGGGATCTACCTGATAAAGAATTCCAAATAATGATAGTGAAAATGATCCAAAATCTTGAAATCAAAATAGAATCACAGATAAATAGCCTGGAGACAAGGATTGAGAACATGCAAGAAAGGTTTAACAAGGACCTAGAAGAAATAAAAAAGAGTCAGTATATAATGAATAATGCAATAAATGAGATAAAAAACACTCTGGAGGGAACAAAGAGTAGAATAAGAAGAGTAGTACAGGCAGAATAATAATAATAATATAAATAAGTAGAATAGTAGAGGCAGAATAAATAAGTAGAATATTTATAAATAAATAATAAATAAGTAGAATAGTAGAGGCAGAAGATAGGATTAGTGAAGTAGAAGATAGAATGGTAGAAATAAATGAATCAGAGAGGAAAAAAGAAAAACGAATTAAATGAGGACAATCTCAGAGACCTCCAGGATAATGTTAAACATCCCAACATTCGAGTCATAGGAGTCCCAGAAGAAGAAGACAAAAAGAAAGACCATGGGAAAATACCTGAGGAGATAATGGTTGAAAACTTCCCTAAGATGGGGAAGGAAATTATCACCCAAGTCCAAGAAACCCAGAGAGTCCCAAACAGGATTAAACCCAAAGCGAAACACCCCAAGACACATATTAATCAAATTAACAAAGATCAAACACAAAGAACAAATATTAAAAGCAGCAAGGGAAAAACAACAAATAACACACAAGGGGATTCCCATAAGGGTAACAGCTGATCTTTCAATAGAAACTCTCCAGGCCAGGAGGGAATGGCAGGACATACTCAAAGTGATGAAAGAAAATAACCTGCAGCCCAGATTATTGTACCCAGCAAGGGTCTCATTCAAATATTATGAAGGAGAAATCAAAAGCTTTACAGACAAGCAAAAACTGAGAGAACACAGCACCACCAAACCAGCAGTCCAACAAATGCTAAAGGAGCTTCTCTAGACAGGAAACACAAAAAGGGTGTATAAACTCAAACCCAAAACAATAAAGTAAATGGCAATGGGATCATACTTATCAATAATTACCTTAAACATAAATGGGTTGAATGCCCCAACCAAAAGACAAAGACTGGCTGAATGGATACAAAAACAAGACCCCTATATATGTTGTCTACAGGAGACCCACCTCAAAACAAGGGACACATACAGACTGAAAGTGCAGGGCTGGAAAAAGATATTCCACGCAAATAGAGACCAAAAGAAAGCAGGAGTAGCAATACTCATATCAGATAAAATAGACTGTAAAACAAAGGCTGTGAAAAGAGACAAAGAAGGACACTACATAATGATCAAAGGATCAATCCAAGAAGATATAACAATTATAAATATATATGCACCCAACATAGGCGCACAGCAATATGTAAGACAAATGCTAACAAGTATGAAAGGGGAAATTAACACAATAATAGTGGGAGACTTTAATACCCCAGTCACACCTAGGGATAGATCAACTAAACAAAATTAACAAGGAAACACAAACTTTAAATGATACAATATACCAATTAGACCTAATTGATATCTATAGGACATTTCACCCCAAAACAATGAATTTCACCTTTTTCTCAAGCGCACATGGAAACTTCTCCAGAATAGATCACATCCTGGGCCATAAATCTAGCCTTGGTAAACTCAAAAAAATTGAAATCATTCCAAGCATCTTTTCTGACCACAAAGCAGTAAGATTAAATCTCAATTACAGGAGAAAAACTATTAAAAATTCCAACATATGGAGGCTGAACAACACGCTGCTAAATAACCAACAAATCAGAGAAGAAATCAAAAAATAAATCAAAATATGCATAGAAATGAATGAAAATAAAAACACAACAAACCAAAACCTGTGGGACACTGTAAAAGCAGTGCTAAGGGGAAGGTTCATAGCAATACAGGCATACCTCAAGAAACAAGAAAAAAGTCAAATAAATAACCTAACTCTACACCTAAAGCAGCTAGAAAAGGAAGAAATGATGACCCCAGGGTTAGTAGAAGGAAATAAATCTTAAAAATTAGGGCAGAAATAAATGCAAAAGAAACAAAAGAGACCATAGCAAAAATCAACAAAGCCAAAGGCTGGTTCTTTGAATGGATAAATAAAATTGACAAACCATTAGCCAGACTCATCAAGAAACAAAGGGAGAAAAATCAAATCAATAAAATTAGAAATGAAAATGGAGAGATCACAACAGACAACACAGAAATACAAAGGATCATAAGAGACTACTATCAGCAATTATATGCCAATAAAATGGACAACTTGGAAGAAATGGACAAATTCTTAGAAAAGTACAACTTTCCAAAACTGAACCAGGAAGAAATAGAAAATCTTAACAGACCCATCACAAGCACAGAAATTGAAACTGTAATCAGAAATCTTTCAGCAAACAAAAGCCCAGGTCCAGACGGCTTCACAGCTGAATTCTACCAAAAATTTAGAGAAGAGCTAACACCTATCCTACTCAAACTCTTCCAGAAAATTCCAGAGGAAGGTAAACTTCCAAACTCATTCTATGAGGCCACCATCACCCTAATACCAAAACCTGACAAAGATCCCACATAAAAAGAAAACTACAGGCCAATATCACTGATGAACATAGATGCAAAAATCCTTAACAAAATTCTAGCGAACAGAATCCAACAACATATTAAAAAGATCATACACCATGACCAAGTGGGCTTTATCCCAGGGATGCAAGGATTCTTCAAGATCTGCAAATCAATCAATATAATACACCACATTAACAAATTGAAAAATAAAAGCCATATGATTATCTCAATAGATGCAGAGAAAGCCTTTGACAAAATTCAACATCCATTTATGATAAAAACTCTCCAGAAAGCAGGAATAGAAGGAACATACCTCAACATAATAAAAGCTATATATGACAAACCCACAGCAAACATTATCCTCAATGGTGAAAATTTGAAAGGATTTCTCCTAAAGTCAGGAACAAGACAAGGGTGCCCACTTTCACCACTACTATTCAACATGGTTTTGGAAGTTTTGGCCACAGCAATCAGAGCAGAAAAAGAAATAAAAGGAATCCAAATTGGAAAAGAAGTAAAACTCTCACTGTTTGCAGATGACATAATCCTCTACATAGAAAACCCTAAAGACTCCACCAGAAAATTACTAGAACTAATCAATGAATATAGTAAAATTGCAAGATATAAAATCAACACATAGAAATCCCTTGCATTCCTATACACTAATAATGAGAAAATAGAGAAATTAAGGAAACAATTCCATTCACCATTGCAACAAAAAGAATAAAATACTTAGGAATATATCTACCTAAAGAAACTAAAGACCTATATACATAGAAAACTACAAAACACTGGTGAAAGAAATCAAAGAGGACACTAATAGATGGAGAAATATACCATGTTCATGGATTGGAAGAATCAATATAGTGAAAAGGAGTATACTACCCAAAGCAATCTATAGATTCAATGCAATC
>NW_011495071.1:10046212-10092479 GCF_000754665.1 Bison bison bison
ATTCAATGCAATCCCTATCAAGCTACCAATGGTATTTTTCACAGAGCTAGAACAAATAATTTCACAATTTTTATGGAAATACAAAAAACCTCGAATAGCCAAAGCAATCTTGAGAAAGAAGAATGGAACTAGAGGAATCAACCTGCCTGACTTCAGGCTCTACTACAAAGCCACAGTCATCAAGACAGTATGTTACTGGCACAAAGACAGAAATATAGATCAATGGAACAAAATAGAAAGCCCAGAGATAAATCTACACACCTATGGACACCTTATCTTTGACAAAGGAGGCAAGAATACTTTACAATGGAGAAAAGACAATCTCTTTAACAAGTGGTGCTGGGAAAACTGGTCAACCACTTGTAAAAGAATGAAACTAGAACACTTTCGAACACCATACACAAAAATAAACTCAAAATGGATTAAAGATCTAAATGTAAGACCAGAAATTATAAAACTCCTAGAGGAGAACATAGGCAAAACACTCTCCGACATACATCACAGCAGGATCTTCTATGACCTACCTCCCAGAATATCGGAAATAAAAGCAAAAATAAACAAATGGGACCTAATTAAAATTAAAAGCTTCTGCACAACAAAGGAAACTATAAGCAAGGTGAAATGACAGCCTTCAGAATGTGAGAAAATAATAGCAAATGAAGCAACTGACAAATAACTAATCTCAAAAATATACAAGCAACAACTCCTGCAGCTCAATTCCAGAAAAATAAAAGACCCAATCAAAAAATGGGCCAAAGAACTAAACAGACATTTCTCCAAAGAAGACATACAGATGGCTAACAAACACATGAAAAGATGCTCAACATCACTCATTATCAGAGAAATGCAAATCAAAACCACAATGAGGTACCATTTCACACCAGTCAGAATGGCTGTGATCCAAAAGTCTACAAGGAATAAATGCTGGAGAGGGTGTGGAGAAAAGGGAACCCTCTTACATTGTTGGTGGGAATGCAAACTAGTACAGCCAGTATGGAGAATAGTGTGGAGATTCCTTAAAAAACTGGAAATAGAACTGCCTTATGACCCAGCAATCCCACTACTGGGCATACACACCGAGGAAACCAGAACTTAAAGAGACACGTGTACCCCAGTGTTCATTGCAGCACTGTTTATAATAGCCAGGACATGGAAGCAACCTAGATGTCCATCAGCAGATGAATGGATAAGAAAGCTGTGGTACATATACACAATGGAGTATTACTCAGCCATTAAAAAGAATACATTTGAATCAGTTCTCATGAGGTGGATGAAACTGGAGTCTATTACACAGAGTGAAGTAAGCCAGAAAGAAAAACACCAATACAGTATACTAACACATATATATGGAATTTAGAAAGATGGTAACGATAACCCTGTATGCGAGACAGCAAAAGAGACACCTATGTATAGAACAGTCTTTTGGACTCTGTGGGAGAGGGAGAGGGTGGGATGATTTGGGAGAATGGCACTGAAACATGTAAAATATCATATAAGAAACGAATCACCAGTCCAGGTTTGATGCAGGATACAGGATGCTTGGGGCTGGTGCACTGGAATGACCCAGAGGGATGGTACGGGAAGGGAGATGGGAGGTGGGTACAGGATGGGGAGTGCGTGTACACCTGTGGCGGATTCATGGTGATGCATGGCAAAACCAATACAATATTGTAAAGTAATTAGCCTCCAATTAAAATAAATAAATTTATATTAAAAAAAAATAAATAAATCTTCCTATTAAAAAAAAAATGAAGGGGACACCCAGGTGGTGCAGTGGTAAAGAATCTGCCTGCCAATGCAGGAGGCACAAGAGATGTGTGTTTGATTCCTGGGGGCAGGAAGATCTTCTGGAGTAGGAAATGGCAACCCCCTCCAGTATTCTTGCCTGGAAAATTCCATGGACAGGGGAGCTGGGTGGGCTGCAGCCCATGGGCTTGTGAAGAGTCGGTCAGAACTGAACATGCAGGCATGCCACTTATTTTGCTGTGGACCTTTACTGTGCAATATCTAGCTTTCCTATCTTCTTTACTTCTGCCTACTGCACCCCCCACCCGCCAGCCTTAGGGGTGCTGGGAGCGAGGGGCCAGTCCTGGGCCTCCTGGAGGAATGCATGCACCTTGGAATGGCTGCCTTCTCTCCTGCTCTGGCAGGGACTTTAAGAAGACAGGGCCTTACTTCCTGCCAACAGTGTCTGAGACGCGGAAAAGGCTGATGTGTACATGAGCTGACCACGTGGGTGAGATGGAACCCGGCCAAGGGAAGGGAGCTTGCGTCTGTGGCCCAGCCACTCTCAGGTCAGGACGTGCTTCCTTATCCATAACAGTTAGAGTGCTGTCCTCTGGCTTTGACCTCAGCGGAGCTGGAGATTGTCTTCCATCATACGTGAGTCTATAATAACCCATCTCTGGCTGCAGATGGTTAAACTCAGATACATCTCCCACCCCCATCCTTGTCTTCTCCAGGCTACAGAACCCAACTCTTCCCACATCTCTTTATGGAAGTTTGCAGTGCACACAGCCTCGTTCTAGGCTTCTGCAGGGCAGCCCCTCTCCTCCCAAACACCCAGACAGAACCTGAGCAAGGGAGGGAGGGCTGCGTTTACATGGAGGTAATTAGGATGCTGTCCTTTACAGCAGTTTCTCTCCCCATCTTTCTCCCCGCTTGCTCTATTCCTCTGTGGAGGCTCCTGCAAGGTCTCTCTGCTTTAAATGTGTTCCAGACGGCTCCACCACTGGGCTATTTTCTTTCAAAGCCTCAACTCACATGGTCTCTGCTAGGAGCTTGGCTCCCCAGGGCCTATCCTGGTGGCTTCAGATAAATGCCAGGGACATTTTTCACCATCCAGAGCCAGTCTGGACTCCACATCTGACCCAGGGATCCTCTTCCCATCTCTCATGGCTCACCTTGACTGCTGGGTCCATCTTGTCACCTCTAACCACCTCCTTTGCCATAGAGAGGAGATTCGGATGCTGTGGCCTCCTCCCTTTTCTGTGAAGGATGCTCAGTCTAGTGTGAGTTTCAGGAGGGCAGTTGGCTGTGGATGCAGAGCCTTATCCTGGACTTTGGAGCAGAGAGAGACTGGGGATGCCTAATGAGAGGGACTCACAGAAACACAGCAGATTCAAAGAGAAGGTGCTCCCAGCTTTCTAGCCTCGTGGGCTCCCTGCCATCTCCGACACTCATGGCGCAGTGCTCCACCAGCGCCTCTGGGTCTCCTTTGCTGTGTTGTTCCCTCTGTCTGGCTCCTCTCCTCCCTACTCACCCCTGTCCCCTTCAAAGAACCTGGCCAACTCAAGTCAAACATTTTATCCTTAGCAAGGCCTTCCCCTCTGGCTACGTGAGGACCCCACCAAACACTCTGTAGTAGCCTCTACTTTCCCCCCACCATCTGTCATTGTGGCATCTAGTTACCTAGATATGGATTAATATCTCCTCCCTAGACTGTAAGCTCCATCAGGGCAGGAATTGGACACTGCCTGTCATCCAGTAGGCACTCAATAGAAATATTTGTTGAATGAATGAAGTATAAATCATGTAGTGGTATTAAGTCTAGTTTATGCTTGGGTTTCCTAGGTGGCGCTAGTGGTAAAGAACCTGCCTGCCAATGCAGGAGACGCAGGAGACCTTGGTTCAATCCCTGAATCAGGAAGATGCCCTGGAGGAGGGCACAGTAACCCACTCCAGTATTCTTGCCTGAGAAATCCCATGGGCAGAGGAGCCAGATACAGTCCACAGGGTTTCAAAGAGCCAGACACAGCACGCATGCTTTGGCCAGTCTAGTATAAAGGAAAAACAAACACCAATTCTTTTTAGACAGCACTTCATTCACCTACAACGTAATTCTCCAGCTATTATCTCCTTTGAGTCTCTTAGCAACCCCGAAGGGCAGACGGTGGGAGTGTAGTTCCCCATTTCACCAAAGAATAAATGGAGGCTCTGAGAGGTTAAGAGATGGGCCTGAGGTCGCACAGCTCTCCACCTCCAGCGTCTGCTTTTTCTCCTGTGCCAGGCTGAGTCTGAGTGAGGAAGTGGGGCTGACTCTTCAGGGAAAGGTTCTAGGCGGGGCTGACTTGGAGCAGCATTTCGGAAGTGAGAGGGCTGTGGATTAATCTTAGCATGAGGCGTGGGAGGTCGTCTCACTGGGAGAAGATGTGGCTGTGGTCCAGGGTGCCTTGGATGGGATGAGGGAGGGACCGGAAGTTCACATTCACCGATTGCATTACTCCTAAGGTCTCTCCCAACAGCTTTTCAAGGGAGGCCTCACGTCACCCATGGTTTATAATTGTGGAAATGAAGCTCTTAGAGGTTAAGTAACGAGCTTAAGGAAGCAAAGCGACAGCTGAGACTGGAAACCAGGGCTGTCATCTCTTTGTTTAGAGGTGGATTGAGTGCTTTGGTCTGAAATAGACATGGGAAGTGGTTTGGAGGGGAAGGCAAACTGGGGTCCCCCCGGCTCACTCATTAGTGCCCAAGAATTGGGACCCGCTTCCGCAGTTGTGTGTCCTGAGTGCTGGCAGACACCTCCAGGGGCCCTGCTCCTTGGATGCCTCCCCTAAAGTCAGGCTCAGGCAGGACAGTCCTTCCACTTTAGTTTATCCTGATGCGTCAGACCTGGTCCAGCTGATGCCAAGCCTCCCTGGCTGGTGTGCCATATTGTAACTCATCACAAACTCCTGAGAGCGTCTCCTGGTAGTAAATCCTAAAGGCTGAGGACGTTGGGGCTGATTGTTTTGCCAAAGGACACTCCTAGACTCATTCCTGTGTTGCTGGCTCCGCCTGCCCCTGATCTGGCGAAGTGTGCAAATGGGCCCAGGTCTATTTGCATTTCTCATCTTCTTCAACATCGTGATAATCACTATCATCACATTTTAACACCTCCTCAGGTACCACTGTGCGCCAGATTCTGGGGTGCCTAGAGGAGGCAGGTGTAGAGAGCAGTGGATGAGAACGGGGTGCTGGAGCCATGGCCTGGCTCTTCCACCGATGAGCTGAGTGACCTTGGCAAGTCCCAGTTGACCCCTCCACCTTTGGAGTCCTTGTCTGCTGGGGATTGGAAGGGGGATGAGTGTCTGCCTCATAGAACTCTGAGGAGCATTAAATCTTAAATAGTACTTTGCACATAGAAAGCAAATGTACTTACATATACGTATTTATTTATTTTTGGCTATCCTGGGTCTTCGATGTTGTGCGTGGGCTTCTCATTGTGATGGCTTCTCTTGTTGTGAAACATGGGTTCTAGGTGCACAAGTTTAGTTGCCCCACAGCTTGTGGGATCTTCCTGGACCAAGGCTCAAACCTGTGTCTTGTGCATCGGCAGGTGGATTCTTAACCACTGGACCACCAGGAACGTCCAGAAAGCAAATATTTAGTAAATGTTACCTGTTCTCATAAAGTACAGTTCCTGGAACTGAAGAATCTCAGAGTTTAAAAGAACCTTAGAGATCATTGGTCTGACTCTCTTATTTTACAAAATGGAAAACTGAGGCTCAGACAGGCTCAGAGCTAGTGAACACCCAGGCCCCTGACTCCCAGGACAGGATCTGCATCCAAGCATCACATACTTGTTGCCAGGGAGATGGGATGCTTAGCACATGCTGCTCATGGTATCAGGTCACAGAGGATGACTCCCCAAGGAGGCCACATGGCCTGGGGTGCCACCCCACTACCTGCACATCCCATCCAAGCTGCTAGCTGCTGTTGGGAGTTTCTCTCTGTTGGAGGAGTCAGAAGAGCAGAGAATCACACGTTCATTTGTCTTGAGGAGGCTGGAGCATCGTGAGGAGTAATCAAGATCTTGTTGCCCAGAGTCGAGAGCAAACCTGTAATTAATCTGGCTGCCCCTCTGATTTCCTTTGTCCTCCCACCACCAAACATTCTCTAGTGGCTGTCAGCCTCCTCTTGGACCCACCCTAGAAAATCAGAATTGATGGTGTAATAGCCTTATGGGGATGAGAGAGACCAGCAGAGGGACCGCTGACAAGTCAGGAGAGGAGAGGTCATTTAGCATAACTGGGTCAGGGAGTCTAGACACCGTTTACCGTGGGACACGAGGAGCTGTAGTTGGGCAGTGTCTGTCTGTGCCTGTTAACCAGTGTGGGTTGAGAGTCAGCACACATTCGTGGAGCTTCTATTCAGGATGAGCATCATAACAAACGTGTCAGGAAGATACATGCCAGAGAGATGATGCTCCCCTGCCTTCCAGGAACGCACAGTCTGGAACAGAGAGAGAGCATCAATACATGCAAGTTAAATAACCATTCATTTATTCACTCATTTCTTAATGTTTATTTATAATGGCATTGCACTGGGTGCTGTTCTAGGTGCTGAAGGTGTAACAGTGAAGAAGAAGGCTCTGCTCTCATGGAGCTTCATTCAAAAATACAAGCACCAGGGCTTCCCAGTGGCCTAGTGGCTAAGACTCTGGCTACCAATGCAGGGGGCCTGGGTTCTGTCCCTGGTCAGAGAACTAGATCCCACATGCCACAACTAAGACCCAGCACAGCCAAAATAAATAAGTAAAAATAAACATTAAAAACCTTTAAAAAAATAAAATACAAGCACCAGAGAGAGGATTAGAGACATTGAGGTCTGAAAGAGACAGGAGAGGATTTTCTACCTTGAGGAAGCAGAGCAGTCTTGAGATGCTGAAACAATGGAAATTAGGTGCCCCCTTTGAAAAAAACTGGGGACCTCTGATCATTGTATTAAAAAGCAGAGACATCACTTTGCTGATAAAGCTCTGTAGAGTCAAAGCTATGGTTTTTCCAGTAGTCATTTATGGATGTGAAAGTTGGACCATAAAGAATTCTGAGTGCTGAAGAATTGATGCTTTTGAGTTGTTGGTGCTGGAGAAGACTCTTGAGAGTCCCTTGGACAGCAAGGAGATCCAACCAGTCCATCCTAAAGGAAATCAGTCCTGAATATTCATTGGAAGGGCTGGTGCTGAAGCTGAAACTCTGTAGCTTGGCCACCTGATGCAAAGAGCCGACTCACTGGAAAAGACTCTGATGCTGGGAAGGACTGAGGGCAAGAGGAGAAAAGGGGGAGCAGAAAATGAGATGGTTGGATGGCATCATCGACTCAATGCACATGAGTTTGAGCAAACTCTGGGAGATGGAGAAGGACAGGGAAGCCTGGTGTGCTGCAGTCCATGGGGTCACAAAGAGTTGGACACAACTGAGTGACTGAACAGCAACTGATTTCTGGCATTTGGGTCAGGAAACATCCTGGGCAGGTAAATGCTGAAGCAGGGATGAGACCGCAGAAGCCTCAACCACCAGTCTGATTCCACAGCACGTCTCTCAAGTGCTCATGGGGCAGGATGCAATCAGTGTGTGGGGTGATACTTCCTGTGCTGTACAGGTGGGGGCTGAAGGGCTGGAGCAGGAGAGCTGAGCATGCTCGTGGAGGAGCTGCACCCGAACACTACATTTTCTTTCTGGGCAAGGACTCTGAAAGTAACTCATTAGGAAATAATTCACGCCCACAGAACCTTTTCCATGTCTATAACCTGAATGAATTATTTCATAATTTCAACAGATATTTTTGAGGCTTCCCTGGTGGCTCAGATGGTAAGGAATCAGCCTGTAATGCAGGAGACCTAGGTTTGATCCTTGGGCTGGGAAGATCCCCTGGAGGGGGAAATGGCAACTCACTCCAGTATTCTTGCCTGGAAAATCCCATGGACAGAGGAGCCTGGCGGGACAGTTCATGGGGTCATAAAGAGTTGGAAACCAGTGAGCGTCTAACACTTTCACACTGTGGGGCAGCCTGTGCTAGACACTGGGGATGCAGGTGGAAAATTCTTACATGTTCCCTGCTCTCCTGGTGCCAGTCACCCCATGAGGTAGGCATTCATATCCCCATGTTACCAATGAGGAAACAGGCTCCAAGGGGTGGAGCTGCTCAGGAGGTTCCCTCCTTAAGGAGCACAGCAGATCTGACCTGGCCTCCTTCCGTGCTGGGCCCTAACTGTGCACTTGTTAGGGTTGGCATGAGTGCTCTAGGGTGTCAAGAACAGCATTCTCAAATTGCCTGGGAAAGATCTATCAGAGGCCTTCAGAAATTAGAAGCCATATTTGTATCAGCCTGCTTTGGACTTAAATTCTGCCAGTGCCTTTGTATTCAACTCTAGTTGAACGAGGAGCCTGGGATCTGTGATCACATGGGGTTAGACGGTCTTGAATTTGAACTTCAGCACGACTGCTTTAGTTGCATGACCTTGGGTTAGTGATTGATCCTCCTCGAGCCTCAGTTTCCACATCTGTGAAGTGGTATGCAATATCATCTTATAGAGTTAGTATAATAGCCATGAACAGTTAATTACTCTGAGAAGTACAGGATAAGCATCTTAGCATCACTCCTCCTAATGATTCTGTGAGGGTGCTTTTATCATTGAGCTTCCCTGGTGGTTCAGTGGTAAATAATCCGCCTGACAATGCAGGAGACTCAGGTTCCATCCCTGGGTTGGGAAGATCCCCTGGAGAAGGAAATGACAACCCACTCCAGTATTCTCACCTGGGAAAGCCTGTGAACAGGGGAGCCCGGAAGGCTACAGTCCATGGGGTTGTAAAGAGTCGAACACGACTTAGTGACTGAACACGGACACATTTCTATCATCCCCATGTTATGAATGAACAGGTTGAGGTTCGGAGAAGTTAACTCACTTGCTCATGGTGTATAGCCGCTGCATGACAGTGCAGGACTCAACTTGTGTAAGAACTGTGGCTGGCAGTCCAAGCCCCAACCTCAGAAGTAAAGGACAATAAACGTTTCCCTCCCCTTTTCAGTCTTCTTGCCTGGGAAATCCCATGGACAGAGGAGCCTGCAGGCTACAGTCCATGGGGTCACAAAGAGTCAGACACGACTGAGAGGCTAACTTTTCACTTTCACTTTCCTCCTTTCAACATATATCGACATGATGATCCTATGCCTGGATCTAGAGCATTCTGTCTGCTTAGATTGTTTGTATTAACTACAGTGAATGTACAAAACATAAAACGTACAAGTCAGACTGAGAATTTATTTCATCTTGGCATAAACTCAGAAAATGCCTTTTGACGCCCTCTGTTCATTGATTTCATTCAGCCAGTACTAATAGAGCACCTACTGTGTGCCAGATAGTGTGCTGGTGCTGGCTACGGTCCCGGCGTCACAGCTGACAGTTCTGTGGGGAGACAGGAGGCATCATCATGAGCAGAGTACGTGTCCTAATGAGGAATGTTCCAGATGTGGTAGCAGCAGATGGGAAAGGGATCACAGAAAGCCTCAGAGGGGAGGTAATGCAGTGAGCCTGGAAGACACAGTGTGCAGGCCATCACGGGGCGAGACTGCAGCCTGTGCACAGGCAGAGGGTGGGTGCTGAGGCAAGTTGGAGATTGAGCTCTGCTGAGGATCGGCTGCAGTGGAGTTGAGGGTAAAGACAAGAAGACAGGAACCAGAGCTTCCCTGGTGGATCAGTGGTAAAGAATCCTTCAGCCAATCAGGAGACTCTGGTTTGATCTCTGGTCTGGGAAGATCCCACATTCCATGGAGCAACTAAGCCCGAGTGCCACAACTATTGAGCTTGTGCTCTAGAGCCTGGGAGCCCCAACTACTGAAGCCCACGTGCCCTAGAATCTGTGCTCCGCAACAAGAGAAGCCACTGCAATGAGGAACTCTCATACCGCAATTAGAGAGTAGGGTCCGCTCACCACAGCTAGAGAAAGCCAGCAAAGCAATGAAGACCCAGCATGGTCAAAAATAGAAAACAAAAAAAAAAAAGCAAGAAAGAAAGAGGAACCAGATCTTGAAGGGTTTATCTGTTGGAGTTAAGTTTGCCTTTGATTCTTGATGCAGTGGAGAGCTGTGGTAGACTTTGGGGCTGGGGTGTGTCATTATCAAGTTCGCAGTTTGGTAAGAACTCCCGGATGCTCATTCAGGTGGCTCAGATGGTAAAGATCAGGTGACTCAGATGGTAAAGAATCTATTTGCAATTCAGGAGACCCGGGTTTGATCCCTGGGTCAGGAAGATCCCCTGGAGAAGGGAATGGCAACCCACTCCAATATTCTTGCCTGGAAAATTCCATGGACTGAGGAGCTTGGTGGGGCTGTAGTTCATGGGGTCACAAAGAGTTGGATACGACTGAGTGAATAACACTTTTATTTCACTTTTCTGGCCACTCACTGGAGACCCAATGGAGAGGGAAAGACCAGAGGGAGAGAGACGGAGATGGCTGCTATCACAGAGTCCTGGTTGTTGCTGGTGGATGTCTGGACTGGAGCAGGTTGATGGTGATGGAGAGAAAGTGACGGAGCCATTGGGACTTGGTGACTGAGTCGATGTGGAGTGTGGGGAAGTAGAACTCTACAGTGACTCTCTGCTTTCTGACTTGGGTGACTAATGGATCGTGGTGCCATCCACTGGGAAGGAGAATGTAGGAGGAGAAACAGATGGTGGGGTCGGTGGAGAGGAGTCCTCCTTTTTAGGACTAGGTGTGTCTGGAGGGCTGTGGGATGTCCCGGTGGAGATTTCAGGAGGCGGCTATCTCAGTATAGGTGTTCTGGGCTTGAGATTCTAATTTAGAAGCCACACCATGCCAGTGGTAATAACTCATGGGTGGAGGTGGAACTCTCTAGGGATGATGTTAGTGGGAAAAGGGGCTGGATGCTCTATTGCTAGAAAAAAAATTTATCTTTAAATTATGGAAATATTTTCAGTTGATAAAGGCTATGTCATTAAGTTCTAAGACCAGATTCATATAAATTGAAAATAAGACCTCAACTTTCCTTGTGTTTTTGGATAAAGAATTCAGAAGCTTCACGATCTGCTCTCATACGCAAACAAGTACGTGACAGACGACTACCCAGCGGAGTCTGAATCCTGGCTTAGCCCTGGCTTTCCCTAGTAACAGCTGTGTTACCTTGAACTAGGCACCTTTCTTGAGCTCAGCTTCCTTGTTAGTAACAGAACTTGTTTTGTGATTAAATAAGATAAAGATTATGGAAAAAATTTTGCAAACCCTTTTGCTTTACCAACTTGTGTCATGTTGGTGCTTTTTATTCCTGTAAGGTTTTGGGGGAGATTATTTCTCATCACTTTGCCCAAGAGCAGCAGAGGACCTGAGCCATTGTCCTTACATGTGGTCTCTAGGATCAGCCAGCCTTTGGGGTCATGAATAATGGCCATCAGGCTTCATGGATTGAGTATAGTTCTGTCATCAAATAAAATTTACACAGGCTAATCTGACACCTATTTAGCGGTCTGCATAATAATTATTGTGCAGTGGGCTGACCAGGCATAAATGGAAGGCATTTGACAGAAACGATTATATTTAGTATTACTTTTATATAGCCTAGCAAGATTTTTACGGTTCTTCCATCTTTGACAGCCTATTCATTTTCCACTCGATGCGAATTTATTGAGGCTGTAATATATGCCAGGCACAGTTCTGGGCCCTGAGATGACAGAGAAACAGGATTTCTGTTCCAGCCCCACCTCCACTGAGCTTGAATTCTAGTGGGAAGACAGTCACTCCGTAGTCAACCTTACCCACAATGAGTAAGAACGCCGAGCTTCCCTTGAGATCATGGTTGCTTTCATCTCTTCCTGCACTAACACCCATGAATTAATATTTAGTTAAATTTATTTATTTGGCTGCATCATTATTTGGTCTTAGCTGTGTCATGTGGAATCTAGTTCCCTGACCAGGAATTGAACCTGAGCCCCCTGCCTTTGTTGTTCAGTCGCTCAGTTGTGTCCAACTGTTTGTGACCGCATGGACTGCAGCACTTCCTTGTCCTTCACATCTCCCGGAGCTTGCTCAAACTCATGTCCATTAGTCGTTGATTCCATCCAAACATCTCGTCTTCTGTCATCCCCTTTTCCTCCTGCCTTCAATCTTTCCCAGCATCAGGGTCTTTTCTAATGAGTCAGCTCTTCACATCAGGTGGCCAAAGTATTAGAACTTCAGCTTCAGCATCAGTCCTTCCAATGAATATTCAGGATTGATTTCCTTTAGGATGGACTGGTTTGATCTCCTTGCAGTCCAAGGGACTCTCAAGAGTCTTCTCCAGCACCACAGTTCTTCAGCACTCAGTCTTCTTTATGGTCCAGCTTGGGCCCCCTGCATTATGAGTGCAGAACCTTAGCCAATAGAGCACCAGGGAAGTCCCAGCACCAGTGAACTAAAAGACAAAGATTCTGAGCCTGATTTGCCAACAGCAAAGTTGTCTTTGCTCCAATCTTTATCCTTTATTTCCCTCTGTCTCCTTATATCAGTCAGTGGCTTGAGACCTTCCATCCATTGAACAAATATGTCTTGTGCACCTATTGGTATAAGTAGCCTCAAGGGATACAGCAGTAAAACTGGGAGTGGTCTGGCCCTGGAGAAGCCCACACTGAACCCAGAGAGACAGGGGCAATAGAGGAAAACATTTTGCCATCAGAGCCACTAGAGGCTGCTAGGAGGGGGTAGAGAGGCACCTGATTCTGGCACCTGGCAAGGTGCGGGGAAAGGAGCACACTCCAGGCAGAGGGGCAGAGTTGTGTGCAGGAAGATGCAAGGTGCTGGGTTAGGCTGCAACATGAGCTGCCGTGGGAAGGGGGGATGTCATAAAACAAAAGCTTTACCAAGTGTAATGCACATACACACATACAGAAAAGTGAACATTATCATCAGCATATATACAGCTCGACTGATTTCACAAACTGAGCACACTTTGCTTAGCATCTGGAATAAGACACAGGACATCACCAGCATCCTCAGAAGAACCCCCGTGGCCCATTTTGGTCACCACCCTCCTGCAGGGGTCATCACTAACTGGACTTCTTATAGCACACGGTGGTTTTGTCTGCTTTTAGATAGAATCATGCGGTAAATGCTCTTTTGTACCTGGTTTCTTCTACTCAACCTTATGTCTGTGAGATTCATCACGTAGGTGCATGGAGTTGTTGACTGTTCGTCTTCATTTCCAAGTTGTATTCCCTTGTGTGATCGGACACTACATTCCTCCATCCTGCTGCTGGACATCTGGGTAGTTTCCAGTTTAGGGAAATCCAAAGAGTGCCCCTGTGAACATTCTAGTATGTCTCTGGTGAGTGTATCACACATTTCTATTAGAAATACCTATGGAGTTGCTGGATATTAGCATACATGTTAAGCTCTAATAGACCAGTTTTCCACAACAGTTACGTCAAGTTACATTCCCACTGACACTGTAGGAGGGTTCTAGTTGCTCCACATCTTTGCCAACACTTTGTAGTATCATTTTTCTAAGGCGTTCTGGTGAGTGAATGTTGTTTTAGTCACTAAATAGTGTCTGGCTTTTTTTGTGACCCCATGGACTAATCCTGCCAGGCTCCTCTGTCCATAGGATTTCCCAAATGAGAATATTGGAGTGGGTTGTCATTTCCTTCTCCAGGGGATCTTCTCAACTCAGGGATTGAACCCGCATCTCCTGCACTGCAGGCAGATTCTTTACCGCTGAGCCACCAGGGAAGTCCTGGTGAGTGTATAGTGATAACGTATTGAGATTTATAATTGCATTTTCCCTAGTACTTTTCCAAGTGTGCTCCGAAACTTTGGATATATTGTTAGTGAAATGTTTGTTCTAGTCTTTTGCCTATATTGGAGAAGGAATTGGCAACCTACTCCAGTATTCTTGCCTAGAGAATCCTGTGGACAGAGGAGCTTGGTGGCCAGCTGTCTATGGGGTTGCACAGTGTCAGACATGACTGAGCGACCTCACTTTTCACTATGAAGCATTTGGCCACAGTCACACTGCCTGCCCCTGATTTGATGGAGATGAAGGTGGAGGATGGCTTTAGAACCTGAGGCTTCTGTGAGCCTGGGCAGAGCGGGGAAGGCAAAGGCCTGGAGCAGGCCTGGAGCTCCCCCACAGGCACAGGGGTTCGGGGAGGGAGCGTCAGTCCTCCTCACTGAGGCTGTCCACTCGGGGAGGCTGCTGTGCTGGAGGGGTGGCTCCCAGCACGGGGACTCACGCACTTCTCCCCCTCCCCCGCAGAGTTATGTCATGCCCAGACCAGCGGAGGGCTCCATGAGGATTTATAGAAGATGCCCCGCGTCTGGGCGCCTTTGGTGCTGCTTCCCACGTGGCTCGTGATGGTCGCCTGCAGTCCACACTCCCTGAGGATCGGTAAGCGCTGCCCCTGTGGCACCCTGGGGGCAGCCCAGCCCTGGGCGATGCCCCTCCTACACCCAGGTGTCTGCCAGGCACATCTGACCCTGCACTGCCCTCCTGAGTTTGGCTGGGGCAGGGGTGGCAGTGGTGGGGCAGCCGACAGGCCCACAGCTATGATCTGCTCAAGCTGCCTGGCTCCTCTTGTGATGAAACTAAAGATTCTGATAAGTGTCTCTTGCAGCCTGTGATGGACTCAGGGTGGGAATGGCTGGGGGGCTTCCAAATCCAGGGCTAGAGAGCAGAGCACAGCTCATCTCTTCTCTCCTCTGATCAATCCCAGAAGTCTTCCTGGAGGCTGTGTTCAGATGAAGTGTTCTTGGTGCCCCTGACCTGGCTGCTTGGCAAGGCCTTGGTGTCTGCTTGCCCTAGCCCGGTTGTGGGAAGGAAGAACGGGCCACTTCAGGGACATATGTCCACCCGCTCTGTCCCTTGCCCTTGCTGCTGTGGGGGTGCTCCTTCTAGTTATAGGCAGGCACTGCTATTGATGGTCCATCAGCACCCCTGTGCCTGACAGAAGGCTTGGCTCTTTCCAGGGTTCAGAAATGCCTGAAAAATCAACTGCCTCCCCTACCCTTCAACACCTCCAAGACTGAGCAAAGCTGCTTAACTGCAGGCATTGCTCCACCAGTGGAGCACTGGTGATCTGGGTATTGAGAACACGCTCCAGCTGCAGAGACAGATAGTCCGGTCCAGCAGACACTGTGTGGTCAGCTGATGGCTTGGGACAGATGTGGGATGTTGGGGACTGGGTTGTGTACTTGTATATGGGGAAGGGAGTCAGTGTGGACAGGTAGCTGGGGCACAGCAGTGAGGAATCCAGGCAGGTGTGTTGGTCACAAGAAGACCAGTCCAACAGCAGGACCCCTGGGCAAGGCCAAGCAACAGCCTTAGAAGCACCTAAACACCAAGTAGGTTATCTGGGCAGGTGCCCACCTGAGGCCTCTCTGTCTAGACTGGGGTGGGGATGGCGAAAGTGGATACTATGCACAAGGCAGGATCCGAGATCCTAAACTTGAACCTGAAAGGGTTAGAGGCTGTTTTAGAATGAAGACTATGATATAGAATCCCAGGGACTTGGCCTAAAGCTCCTGAACTCCTCTAGTGCAGTTAGGACTGGTTCTAAGGTCCCAGACATTGGCATGATGGTGGTGATGGATGGTCAGGAGGCTCTGGCCAGGCCAGGCATCACAGAGCCTAAGTTTGAGGCCCCCAAGTTGCTCCATGCTGTGTCGTGGGCACACAGACATATTTCTCCATGGATATGCCAGAGACAGCTAATTGGAATCAGAAATGAGGACCAGTGACTCAGTCCTTCCCCTCATCCTGCCCTTGGCTCACCACCCTGCACACTTGAAAAAAGGAATTAAAAACAAACCCTTTCCTCCCTCTTCCCCATTCACTTCTACTGAAACTTCAAAACCTAATTTAATTCTGCTTAGCAGCAATGCAAAACGGTTCATATCCTTAAGATGCTTAATTTATAAGATGCCTCCAGTTATTCAGCGTTTGCTGTGAGGTTTTCTTCTCCTCTAAATGAGTGGATGAAGCGGTAACCCATCAATTTCCATTTGTCGCTAATGGGAAGCGGAAAGAGACTGAGCCGGAATCAGTAGCGCCTTGCGGCCTTGGCTCTCTTGACACTTGTTCCCTCGGAGGGAAAGCAGAAAGTGAAGCTGACAGATCCCTGTCTGGCCTGCTGTGCGACGGGGGAGAGCTTCCAAGGGACCCCTGTGCTCCCATCCCCACACTTGGAAAGATGCTTGTCCAGTTCCGTCCGCTCTGCTGGTGCTGGTTGTGGTTCATGCCAGGCCATGTCCAGCTGATTTCCAGCCAGGGGCCCTGCTGGTGGACAAGGTCAGACCGAGCCTGATCTCCTGCAGAGTCCAGGAAGCTGAGTGAAGTCAACAAAGAGAGAGAAAAGTAAAGAAAAACCAAAACAGCAATGCCCGGGCTTGTTTTGCTGTCTCCTTGGTTATCCTGGGAGCCAGGAGCTTTATGGATGAAAAGGTGCTAATTACTCGGACTCCGGAGGGGATCTGGAGTAGGGCAGGGATGAGGAGAGAAGTAGGTCAGGAAAACGCAAGTAGCTGAGCAGCAGGCAGCCTTCTGCACCGATGGTCTGGACCAGTGTTGATGGCGCCAGGTCCCCCAAGGCCTCCAGAGCCTCTTGGAAAAGGGAGGGGCTGCTGCTCCTTCCCTTTTCCCAGGGGTCACTCTCCCCACATTTGATTCTTCTGGAGTTCCTCCCAAACCCCCAGACTCAATGTAGATGGCTGTGAGAGTGAGACTGAATGAAGAGACCAGGGATCTCGGAGATAAATGGTCCCGCCTGCTCCATCTCCAGCCCCGCTTGACGGCTGGTGACAATATGGATGCTTGTAAAGAGGCGCCGAGCCCATTACCCTGCCTTGGGACTGCTGTTTTTCATTCAAGTGAGGCACGGGGCGGGAGATACAGCCAAATTGTCTATTACAGGGTCCGGTGTTTACCCCCCCGCCCCGACCCAATGAGGTTTTGGGTAAGAGAAAGGGATTTTATTTATGATGGTGAAGCTGCCCGCATAAATTCCCCAAACTCTCACACATCTGTCAGCCCGCTTCAGTCATCTATCTTCTGGAAATGTCTTTTGATTTTGCTTCTGTCCCTCTGGGTCCTCTGAGTGATGACTGTGGGAGCCACAAGTTAATAAATGCCTTGAGAAGACCTCCCCTCCCCATCTCTAGAGCCCTCCATTACTTAAAGGGATCATCATTATATCTTAAAGCCACAAAGGATTCTGCAGATCCCATTTTCCAACCTGCTCATTTTGCAGATGGGGAGGGAGACCCACAGGGGTGGCGGTTTGGCCAAGGTCACAGGGCTCATGGGGGCGGAGCTGGTGGCAGTCAGTCCTAGGGCCTGGTCTCCTGACTCCTCTTGCAGTGTCCCCTCCATTGCCCACCAGTGGGCTCCCTAAGCCACTGGGGAAGCAGAGTCACCTTCAACAGCAGGTGAAGGTCCTTGTCTCTTCGTTTCCTCCCATCCCGTTTCTGATATTAGCAAATCTTGCCCCCAGACTCATTAGGAACTCAGTATTTGTCAGCTGAATGAATGTGAGGCTTTCCCGCTAGCCGTCTGTTACTCCTTCCCTGGTCACTTATGTTAGCCACACGACTACTCACTGTTAAGTGAATATGCCATATACTAGGGAGGTTTACTCTGGGATTTTCTCATTCCTCTTCTGGGCCTGAAGATCTCTTCCTTGCATTCCATTTTCTCTGCCTGGAAAAAAAAAGCGACTTCTCCAGCTCCTCCTCTCCCCTCCCCTCCTCCTTCTCCCCCTTTTGCACCACCAATATCACTGGTGTAAATAGCCCTTCCTCCTCAGACTCCTTTCCCAATATTTTCCTGTCCTTCCTAGGGTTAGATCATCTTTGCCCAACCATTCTCCCATTCCCCTGTTCCATCATTCACTGGGTTGTACTCTGATTATTATGGCATTTTCCCACCAGAGTTTGGCTTCCAAGGGAGATGGACAACGTGACACAGGCCCTCACACTTGATGTGTGCAAGTGTGTCACACAAGCTCAGTGAAGGGGTAGGTGGATGGGTTTGTGATCCTTGCAAGATGTGGTTCCCTCAAAACATACTCCGCATCATTGTTTTAGTTTCTTCCAGCCTTTGTTGTTGTTGTTCAGTCGCTAAGTCGTGTCCAGCTCTTCACGACCCCATGAACTGCAGCACGCCAGGCTTCCCTGTCTTTCATTATCTCCCTGAGCTTGCTCAAACTCAAATCCATTGAATCAGTGATGCCATCCAACCATCTCATCCTCTGTCATCCCCTTCTCCTCTTGCCCTTGCTCTTTCCCAGCGTCAGGGTCTTTTCCAATGAGTCAGCTTTTCCCTGTGCTTAAAGAGGTAGACTTATTGGAGGAAGTAGAAAAAAAAGGAGAAAGAGGAGAAAGAGAAAATGTTCATCTATCTGTCTTACTTAAAAGAGAGAAGAGGAATGGACTGGAGATCCTGATTGAGTTCTAAGGCAAGTGTTAGCTGTAATGGTAAAAATAGGGATTCACCTATTCATTCATGAGTCCACTCAGCAAGTATTTATTGATTGCTGTGTGCCAACAACTGAGGATATGGTGCTAAATAATAATAATCCCCATAATAATTCCCACTTGGAAAGACCTCACTTTCTTCCAGGTACTGTGCTGGGTGTTTCACATATTTCAGGCAATCTTCACGTCAGAATTAATGATCCAAAGTTATAGATGAAGAAACAGAGGCTCAGGGAGCTTAAATAACTAAGGTCACAGAGAGACTGAAATGCAAACCTGTCTGTCTCCAAAGCTTCTCTTTCCGCTTTGCTCTACTGCAGCTCTACAGCCCTGGAGACATTGGGGATATTCCATTATCACAGCAGTCACATAAAATGTATTGTGTTCTATCTGGTAAAGGGATTGAAAGATGGAATCATTATTGCTTTTATAGGCTCTCACTCTTTTTTTGTTTTTAACTCCCAAATAATTTCCTAAGGGCCCAAAGTCCATCAGACAGATGAGGAAACTGAGGCCTGGGGATCTGAGAGGCTCGATCAGGGTGGTACAGAGTTCTGCTCAGTGTGGGTGGCGCCAGACATCAACAGGTTATTGTAGCAGTTGAATCTCTTGTTTAAGGTTTCCCTGTGAGGTCGAGCAGCAAGAGCTTGGATTTATTCGACACTCTGTCTTACTAGGACCCCAAGCACTTTACAATTCCCATTTTTCACTGAATTGGTTTCCCTCAATGAGCTCCAAGTCCTGCAGAGAGAATGTTTAACACAGAACATTCAGATGTTATGAAGATGAAGATAATAAGAGAATTGGGGGAGGTAAGCAGGGGAATAAAATGCACCAGTTTTCTTACCCTGTTCTGCTGTGTGTTAAATATATCGGACACTGGTGCTGCTGCTGCTGCTAAGTCGCTTTAGTCGTGTCCGACTCTGTGCAACCCCACAGACGGCAGCCCACCAGGCGCCCCCGTCCCTGGGATTCTCTAGGCAAGAACACTGGAGTGGGTTGCCATTTCCTTCTCCAATGCATGAAAGTGAAAAGTGAAAGTGAAGTCGCTCAGTCGTGTCCGACTCTTAGTGACCCCACTAAGAAACAAATATACCAGTGGAATGCTGTGTCTTTCAGAGGACATAGCATGGGGCTTTTTGAGTAGTGGGCTTCCCTGCATAATATGTGATGTGATCATGTGATTTGATTTATGAAATTTTGATCAGCGTGTAACTCTTCATCTCTTTTCCCAATTGAGTCACCCAATCAGTTGGTCTTTCACATTAGGGACAAATACAAATTGATGGCTTTCTCCTTCATCTGTCATCTAGAGAGAGAATCCATGGACAAAGCTTTCTGGGACACAAATCCCTCCCCTAATGACCACCTTAGGGGATCAGGGTCTTTGTTATTATGTCTGTGTTCCTGAGTCTAGCACAGTGCCTGGCCCATGAAAGGTGCTTAGGAACTGCTGGATGAATTATCTAACGATGAGTTTTGAATCTTGAACTGACCTGTCAGTTTTCTAATCTCTCTTCTCCCAGATGTTGGTCAGTGCTCAGAAATGTCAACCAATTTTATTTAACCCTAAGTGTCCAAAATATGTATTTAGGAGAGCAACTATTTTGCTGAAAGCAGTCCTTTAGAGCGTCTGCCCGCATGCGTGCTCGCTCGGGGCTGTCTCTCCTCTCCTTCCTTCCCACCCCTGCTACCCCTGCCTCTTCAGAGGGATGAAGGAGGCTTGGTTATAAAGGTATTCCAGGCCAGAGTGCCTTGCAGCGTCCTCTGTCTTTGCTTGTGGCTTGGTCTTCCGCCAGGAGCACTGCATTGGATACTGTCAGGACGTGTATCCTCTCTCTCAAGCTTTCCAGAGCCCATCTGTGAGCTGCAGCCTCTGGCCATAGTCTCTTGCACCGAGGAAGCAAGGGATGCATTAGGCCTAGATGCTCCATTTTACAGATAAGACAAACTGGGGTCCCCATAAGGCAGAGCAAGTTGGCAAAGGCCACTGTGGCAGTGCCAGGACTCCTGACTCCCAACTGCCTGGTGACATCGATGCCACGATTTACGCTGTATAACACGCTCTTTGTTGTTTTGGTTCAGGCCCTAGGTTGTGTCCGACTCTTTGTGAGCCATGGACTGCAGCACACCAGGCCCCCCTGTCCCTTACCATCTCCTGTGGTTTGCCCAAGTCCGTGTCCTTGAGTCAGTGATGCTAGTCAACCATCTTATCCTCTGTCACCTTCTTCTCCTTTTATCTTCAATCTTCCCCATCATCAGGGTCTTTTCCAATGAGTCGGCATTTCACGTCAGGTGGCTGACATGTGTTAATTCAGTTTCCCCAACAACCTGCCAGGTAGATAGAAGTAGACACATCTCGTAGAAGAGGAGTCTGAGGCTCACGGAGTCTGTGGCTTGCCCAGCTCTCATGCAGCGGAGTGGTAGCCTCCAAAGGAAAGAGAGGGGAGGACATCTGGGCGGGGACAAAGGGGACCTCTTGAGTCAAGTTGGAGGGCAGCCTAGGTGGCAGAGTCCTGAATAACCTGTTAGTGTGTTCTCTCTCTTCTCTCTTTTTTTTTTTTGGTTGAGTGGCATGCAGGATCTTAGTTCCCTGACCAAGGGTTGAACCTATGCCCCCTGCAGTGGAAGCTCGGAGTCCTAACCACTGAACCTGCAGGAAAGTCCCGCAGTACATTTTTTTTTAATTGGGGTATGATTATTTTACAATGTTCTATTAGTTTCTACTGTACAACAAAGTGAATCAGCTGCATGTGTACATACATCTCCTCCCTCTCGAGCCTCCCTCCCACCCTGCTCCATCCCACCTCTTTAGGTCATCACAGAGCACTGAGCTGAGCTCCCTGTGCTCTGCAGAAGCTTCCCACTTGCTGTCTATGTACACAGGGTAGTGTATATATGTCAGTTGTACTCTCCGAATTTATCCCATCCTCCCCTCTGACTGTACATTCTCTATGGGTAAGACTGAAAGCCACAAGGGCCAGCGTGCCAACACCTAAGACCTTAAGAAATCAGACTGACTAAAGCAAACAGGCCGGTGATGGCAGGAAACATCGTGTTTTCTTAAGCGTATCAGGATGAATCTCCGGAAGGAAACTCAGAAAGGCCCCAGTGGCAGTGGTATTAGAGACAAGGGAGGGGGTTATTTTTTCCTAACTCAAAGCCATGCATCATAGAGCTGATTTCCAAATAATTTTGGTGCATGCCTTCCTATGTTCACGGGTGCTTGAAGGGCCTGGTTTCCCCAGGGTCTCATATGGCCCCTACGCGATGACCCACACTATCTGCTGCTCTGCCAGAGGAAGCCCTACCTGGCAGAGACATACATGATTTGAGAGAACTGGCATGGTGATATTTTGTCAGAATTTCAAAAACCTGTCTCCAGCCCTGCAAAGTGGTTTACAAGAGTCTTGGGATGGGGACTGAGTCATTAGCTCTATTTTGGCGGGAGGGTGTGGGGGGAATGTGTTGTTTCAGGGGGAGGTGGAAATCATGGAGAGAGATTTGGGTTTGGTGTAGAAAAATGCTTATCCAACAGATGGGATGGGTTCTGATGCTGAGGTCCTCACAGCTGGAGATGGCCACAGCTGGGCTGGACAGAGATTTCAGCATCATGGGGGCGGGGGGGTGGAGCGGGGGCTGGACCTCTTACCTTTAGGACCCTTTCCAAGCTGGGATACTGTGCTAGAATACTGCAGCCTTTGGTCTGTTCTCATACTATGAGGGAGGCAGCCCATTATCATTGTGTTCTCATTAACAGCCACTCACCAGAGCTTAGAATGGAGGCAGCCATCTGCCCGATTTAAGCCATGACCCCATTCGGCCACAGTTGCTTAAGCAGGATAAGAAGGGAAGCCCTACTAGTTCTGCTTGCTCGGTTGGTGTAGCCCTGCCTGGACGTTTCTTTTCTCCCCGTGGCCACTGCTGAGGAGTCAGAGATGCGCGGGTGATGGCGGTGGCCGCTGCCAGCTCTCAACCAAGTGCCTGGGTGTGTGCGAGCCCGAGTGGGCGGGAGGCACGAATCCCACTCACAGCCTCGCGGCTCAGCTGCAGGCGAGACAGCGGTCACACTTAGCTCTCATTAGTCTGGATGCGGGGGCACGCATACCATATCGGCTGGACAAGGGCTGCAGGCATGCCTGGTCACCCAGCAGCCATTCTGTATCTTTTTGGTGTGTGTTTCTTCCCATTGAGCTGGGTTAGGGGCCGATAAGCTCGTGGCAGCTCCGGAACCCCTTTAGCCCACATCGATGAGGGGCGTGGTCCAGAGGGAGGAGCCTGCTCATCGAGTCCGGCCTCAGCAGATGGGTGATGAAGGGGGACCTTATCCAAACCCCGGCCAGGAGGCGTCGCCACCATGCTAGATTCAGGAGGAAAGCCAACCTAACTGGGGTGGGTGAGCACCTGATGCAGCCCTTGAGAGGGTCTCTTACGTATTTCCCTCCCCCCTCAGCCCACTCTCTCCTGACTCACCGGGTGCCTTCCATGGCCATTCCAAGCTCACTGGACACCATGGAGCCTGCTGTGTTCCACATGGCACTGGGGTTGGCCTGGGAAGCCTCCAGCATAAAGTAGAGCTGGATGCTGGATCCTGGGCTCTAACCTGGGTTTGGATGTGAGCACCACCGTTTACTAGTTGTGTGACTTTGGGAGACAACTCAGTTTCTTGGTGCTTCAATTTCTTCAGTATGGCATGGATGACAGTAGTTGCTTCCTCATATGTTTATGAGAATTCAATGAGTTCCCTGGTGGCTCAGTTGGTAAAGAACCCACCTGCAATGCAGGAGATGCAGGAAGAGCCCCTGGAGAAGGAATTGACAACCCAGTATTGTTGCCTGGGAAATCCCATGGACAGGAGCCTGGTGGGCTACAGTCCATGGGATTGCAAGAGTTGGACACGACTTAGTGACTAAACTACTACTACCACTACCTACAGAGCACTTAGAAAAGTGTCAGGCATGTATTAAGTGCTGGAAAGAGATGCCTGTTACTGGGAATGGCCCTGTTAGGCCACCCTGTGTCCATCTCTTGACCTTCCCCTGCCTGGAGCATCCTTCTCCACTCCTCCATCAAGTGCTGTATCTTCCTTCCCCTTTCCTAAATCCTGCTTTAAATTCAGGTATTTCTAAGAGCCAAGAATCTGCACCCAGTTTGGGAAGCTCTTCTAGAATTCTCAGAGCGCAAGAGGTATGCATGCTGACCGCATCACGCATGCCTTGCACTGATGACATTGGTCCACCCTGCCTGTTTCGCAAACATTTTAAAAACCTTATTTGAATTCCATCTGTCCCACAAACTTAAGAGCGTCCTGAGAGGCTGGATTCTATCTTCTTTACCTTTCCAGTGTCGTGGGCATTTTCCCCTGAGGTAATGGTCCCCACTACTGGCTAGGGGATCTGAGTGATTGCCCATCTTAAAAACCTCCCTTAGCCCCACATCCTTCTTCAGCGAAACTCCATTTCTCTTCTTCCCATTGCAGAGAAACTGCAAAAGAATTCTCATGCAAAGCTGTCTCCATTTCTTCTCCTCTCTTACCTAATCCTTAGGACTCTCTCCCATCAGATTTTCACTCCCACCCACGGTGCCTCCATGGCCTCATCCAATCCCCTGTCTCCAGGACTCATTTCACCTGCAGCATTCACTCCCTCTTCCTGGAAACGCTTCTTTCTCTTGGCTTCTGGGTCACACTCCTTCTTGGTTCTTACCCTCCCTCACTAGCTCCCAGTCTCTTTTGCTATTTCCTTCTCCTGTCTCCAACCTCTGAATACATATGTGCCCCAGGGTTCTGTCCTTAGACCTCTTCTCTTTCCACCCACTGCCTAGTGATCTCATCCAGCAGCTTTTGATGCTACAACTCTGCAATGTCATCTCCAATTCTGACGTCTCCGCATAACTTCAGACTTATATGCCTACTCCACATCCCCTCTTGGAGGTCTAAGAGAAACTCAAACTCGATGTGTCCAAACTTGAGCTGTGGATGTTCCCCTTCAAGCCTGCTTCTCATACCATCTCCTCCATTTCATATATGGTGATGGCATCCTATCTCTTTGGACTTAGGTCCCAACCCTTGGAGTCATGCCTGATTCCATCTTTCTCTGATATCCCATATGCTCCCCTTCAGCAGATCCTGTCTGCTGCACCTTCCAGAACCCAGCCCCTTCTGGCCACCTCTGCTGTGGCTTTCATGTTCCAAGATAGTAGTCTCCCTGGATCACTGCAAAGCTTTCCTACTGCTTTCTCTGCTTCTCTCTTGCCCTGTCACTTTTGTTTCTCAGGATGGCAGCAAGGATGATTCTTTTAAAATATAAGCTGGATCATGTCAGCCCTCTGCTCAGCTCCTTCAATGCCTTCTCATCTCAAATCAGAGGAAAAGAAAGAGTCCTTCTGGGGTCCCTCCCTTGGTATCCTCCACGATCTGCCCCCTTGTTCTGTTACTTTTCCCCCTCATTCCTTACCCTCTGTCTCTTGCTCACTCCATACGAGCCTCCACCCCCTGGCTTCCTTGGCTTCCTCTATGCCTAGGATAATCTTCACCTAGATGTGTGCATGTGGTTTGTGCTCTCATTTCCTATAGGTCATGCCCTGCCCACCATTTCTCTTTCTCTCTCTTCCTTGCTTTTTTTTTTTTTAATAGCACTTGTCACCATCTGAGAAACTGGGTCCTATCTGTTTATTATGCATCTTCCCATCAACTGAAGCCCTTTGTTCTGTTCTCTGCTGTTTCCCTGGCATATAAGGCAGTGCCTGGTACACAGAAGCTTGCCTAGCTCATCAATCTTGTCCGACTCTTTGTGACCCCATGAACTGTAGCCCACCAGGCTTCTCTGTCCGTGGAATTTTCCAGGCAAGAATACTGAAGTGGGTTGCCGTTTCCTCCTCCAGGGTACACAGAAGGTGCTCACTAAATGTCTACTGAATGAGTGAGCAATGCAGACCTGAGGGAGGTCCCTGAGGAGCTTCAAATTTGAAAGCTGTTGGAAGGCAGATGGTCCCACTCGCAAAGCACTTCTAAACAAGCATTCCTCTAAACAAGGACAGTGCAGTGACCCTGCTGGCTTCCTGTCCCCCCGTTCTCTGACCCCTGCAGCAAACCGTAAGTCCCGGGGCCAATCTCCATCCCACTGAGGAAGTCCAAGCCAGCAGGTTAATGACTCAGCATCAAAACCAATCTTGGCTGCTGGTCCTACTTTGTCCCTCAGATCCAAACACTGAGCTGTTGACTAAGAGTCCTCTCCCAGCTGTGCGGCTGCTGCAGGGCTCAAGTTTCTGTCTCGTCATCAATTCTGAAACCTCACTCTCATATTTTGACTGTGTCTGAGCTTCCCCCAGGGACTGTGGCCAGGCCTTGCTTGCCTCAGTCTTCCTAGAGTCTGGGGACCTGAATCGGGACCCAGCCTCCCAGCTAGGATCCAGCCACCCGCTCCCAGCTCTTTCCTGAAGCTGCCAGTTTTGACCAGGGTACCTGCCTTTTGTTTGCCACAGATTATTCCAGTGCTGGACCCAGCCTGTCTGCTTGTCCTCAGAGTCACAGAATCTTGATGGTGGCCAGGGAACCCCAGGGTAACCCATTCCACTTTTGAAGAGCTCTGATGATCAGTTTTCCTATCTGTTGAGCCACAGTCTGTCTCTGTGAGCTCTGCCTGTCTCTCAGGAGCTGACAGAGCAGGCCTAGTGCTCTTCCCGCCGACGGCGTCTCTCAGATCTGAAGCCCTGTCATTTCACAGCCCCCAGCAGCTCCTTTCTTTCAAAGATTCATCATGAGTGCCTCTGATGGTTGCTTCCGTTTCAATATCTGGATTCTACTCATCATGCTGGTCACTGCCCTCTGAATATGGGTTTTCTCTTTTCTCCTTTCCAGGTGGGATGTGGTCTCCAAATCAGAGACAGGCACTCCCCTCATCTACTCCCTGTCCACCACCCACATGTGCTCCAGCCTGATGGGGTCTGGTCTCCAGGTTCAGAGCCCCTGGTCAGACCCAAGCACTGACCAGTGTTTCAGTTAAAAAAAAAAAAAAGCCCATCTAGGTCTCCACCTATGTCTGTGCGAGGCGTGCCCCCTCCCCCGCCCCGGCTCCTCTCAGGCTGGCTTTGCTCTTGACCCCAGAGCCGATGCTCTTTGAAAGCTGGCGGCACGTTGCCCTGTGTCTGAAGATATCTGTGTTAAGGAGGCAAGTGCTGGGAGGTTCCCCAAGTTGTGTCACCCCTGTGGTTTCTTCCAAGATGTGCTTTTCCGTCCTTTATAGAACATGGTCTTTCAAGCAGGCAGTGACACAGGCAGGGGAGGGAATGCCACTTTGCTGGCAACACTCATAAATTTCCCCCAGTGCCAGGGATCTAACAACATGAGACTTTGAGCTTTCAGCTCACAGGTGAAAGAACAGGGATTTTCCCCGAGATGACAGGAGAGGGAGGTAGATAGCCCTGGGGACCTCCACAGGAAGCTCTGCTAAGGGCTTGCCAGAAAGGCACCAACCCCAGCCTGTTGGGGAGCATAGTGGCGGTGGGTGGCCCTGCACCTCTGGGCAGCCATCAGGAAGCCCCAGGCCAGCGGACAGGGAAGCAGGGAGCTTTCTGAAGGCCATCGTGGGGACACTCCCTGCTCTTCCTGGAGCCTTTGGGGTTTCTGAACATAAAGGGACCTTTACCTTTAATGTCAATTTCCCTTTTAGAGCCAGTTGGGAAAACCTTGAGTGCTAAAGGAATTTAAAATGGAAATGAGTGGAGTTGGTGGAGATGAAATAGCATGTAAGTCAATATAAGTATCTGTGGATTCACCCCCGTTGGAGCACTCCCTATATTTAGTCAACTTCTTCCTTGTCTGCCCAGGAATTATCTTACCAGCTGAGCCACAAGGGAAGCCCAGGAATTATCTACCAGAGAGTAATACTGGCCTCTGGGCAGGACCGCTCCTGGGGGGTGGGCAGGGGGCTGTTGCTGTCGGCTTGTGATGACAGTTTGGCAGGCTTCATTTTGGATCTTGATTCAGTGCCTGTCTTACCATGAAGTCATAAGTATGTTCATCTCGGGGAGCTTGGGGTTCACATTCACGTCTTCATATCCTCAGCATCATGGACAAGGCAGCCTCGAATTAAAAATCTATGGGTGTGACTCTCTGTTACTAACCATGTTCCTTTAGGCAAATTATTCAACCTTTTTCATGCTCAGTTTCCCATCTGTAAGCTGGAGATAATGCTTTCCCATAGGAGGAGGTTATCATATTAAATGAAAAGAGATATGTAATATCATATGTACCATCCATGGTTTGTAGCATCTAGTAATATTTAGACAATATTAATTCCCTTTCTTTTGTTTCTTTAAAAAAACAGTAGTTTGCCCAACATTATGGCAGGCGTAATTCTGGGTGGCATTGCAGGGCTGTTAAATGGAATTGGGCTTTATTGACATACAAACTTGAAATTGAATTAGCGTGTGACCTTGGGCAAATTATTTAGCCTCTGTTTTCTACTAGATAATGGGGTAGTTATATACACCCTATATACTGAGATTTATGTATGATAATGTATCCAAAATGGATAGCACAGTGCCTGATAGTTAGTAGTTCAATAAATAGTAGTTATTGAAAGTAGTTCTACCATAGTTATTATTACTATAGCTTTCTCCTGCTGCCATCACAAATTACCACAAACTCAGTGGCTCAATCCAGACAAGTGTATTAATTTATGGTCAGAAGTCAGGCTGAGCTAAAACTAAGATGTCAGCAGGACTGTGATCCTTCTTGGAGGCTCTAGGGGAGAATTCATTTCCTGCTCATTTTGATTGTTGGCAGAATTCAATTCCTTGCAGTCACAAAATCAAGGTTCTTGTTTTATTACTGGCTGTCAGCAGAGCCTGTTCCCAGCTTCCCGAGTGCTGCATGCCTTGGCTCATGGCCCCCTTCTTCCATTCTCAAAGTTCTGGGTCACTTCATTCTCACATCACAGCTCCCTGACCTCAGCCAAGGAAATGTTCTCCAATTTTAAGAACTCACCAGATTATACTGAGCATGCTGAGATGATCCAGGATAATCTCCCCATCTCAAGGTCTGGAACCTTAATGACATCTGCAGAGTCTGTTCTGCCCTGGAAAGTAACACGGTGGGAGACTCTGGGGATTAGGACATGGACATCTTTGGGGGCCATTATTCTGTTCTTCTGTTTGGATAGCTTCCAAGATAGGAGCCTGAGCCTCTTGAAAGCTTTCTCATGAGCAGAGCTGTGTGCAGGGGACCACACTTGTGCTTGGAAACTGGCCCCAGGCCAACCCGTGACCCTGTTGCCTGACTCCTGTTATGGTCAACCATTCTGCATGAGAACCAGATAGCCCAGAGCCCTGAAGTGGATGCGTTTCCTCGATGGGCAGAGGGAACCCGGCAGGACAGCCACATGACTGTCACTGAGACTGTGCCACAGGAGAGAGAGAGAGTCACAAAGGGACTGTGTAACGGGAAGCTCTTCATCACGGTGATTTAACGTGTCAGGGTTCCAAAGGAGTAACCTCCAAGTAGAGTGTTATCTGAGGCCGCGTCACGTGGGCTCTGCTGGGCTTGGCTTGGAGTGATGTGTTTATTTCCTGCCATGGGGCCAGGAAAGAATTATGTCCCCCCAGAGTCTCAGCAGACTTTCTCTTACTCTGCTTGTCATCCTTCCAGAAAGGGACAGATCCTCTGGTGTTTTAGGAAAGCATGTGATATTAGAAGATACTGCCATGGGTCAGGAGTTAGGAAACCTGGGCTTTAAGGCTGATCCAGCTTGTTTCTCTTGGTCCTTATTTAACACTGATAGTGCCCTGCAGTGGGCTGAGGCTCTGTGGGAAATACTGGGAACAGGGTATTTTGTTGTTAAGGTTCTAATATGAAAAGGCAAGACTCAGACATGAAGGAACTCCAGGGTAGCATAAAGCAGAAAGGCCTTGAGTGCTAACGGGCTAGTTCCAGAGTTAAGCAATGGTCGTCGGCACTTTGGGCTTTTTGCCTTCTTGACATGTCACCTGTTTCCATCTAATGAAAGGACGGCGGCCCATCACTTTCAAGGACTGTATCCAGGGGCTGGAATGACATTCATGTGCACTGAGCATCTAATATGTGCCCATCACTGACTATAAATTATATAATTTAGGTTTTGCAACAGTCTTCAGAGGTGGGTTGGATGATGCCTGGTCTGCAGGTATAGAATCCAAGGCTTGGAGGGATTGAGGTCCCCCATGCGGAACATAGAAGACCCTGGATTTGAACCCAGACTTCTTTGGCCCCAAACCTGTGCTCTGTCTGTCACACTAGGTGCTTCTCATTCTTGTACCCACTGTACTCCCTTCGAGGAACCCCTGGGAGGAGTGGGAAGAAGGTGACCATGAAGGAGGTCTACCCAAGACCCCTAGGCCACTTGGATTTCTTTCTCTCTCTCTCTCTTTTTGGCTGCACTGGGTCTTCATTCCCATGTGCAGCTTTCTTTGTTTGCGGCAGGCAGGGGTGTACTCTCTCACTGCAGTGGCTTCTTGTGCTGTGGAGCACGGGCTGTAGGCTCGAGGGCTTCGGTAGTTGCGGCACATAGGCTCAGGAGTTTGCAGTACCCGAGCTCAGTTGCCCCAGGGCATGTGAATTCTTCCCAGACCAGGGATTGAACCCGTCTACCCTGCATTGGCAGATGGAAGTTCCTTAATTTCTTTAGAGAAGCAGAAGGCAGACGCCAAGCCTGAGCCCCCCTCGTTGCCCCCTCCTGCCCTTGCAGGTTTCCTTTGCAGACATTGGAGAGAGAGAAATTAACTTAAAATTGAACCACACGAGTAGCGCTGAAGGCACCTTTAGGCTAAAAATAAGAGCAGAGGCTGCGCTGCTCGGAGGGGACGAATCTGCTCGTTGCCTTTATTTATAGCTGCCTATTTATTAGATTCCAAATGATGTTTAACCAGGAATCATATGGCAGTGATCTTTGATTACTTATGTGGCTAATGGCTGAACATATATTATTATTGCTATTTATCCTGCCCTGTTAAATGTATCTGGTGCTTCTCTCCCAGGAAGGTGCCAAGGAGAGGGGCCCAGAGGGTCCCTGCCTTGTAAGATCAGCACAGTGCCCCAGGGGAAGGAGAGTGAAGGTGGCTTGACTGGTGACCAGGTGACAGGCTCTGCCAGGAGTGTTTTTAAATTATTATTATTATTGTCCACATTGCATAGGATGCAGCATCTTGGTTCCCTGACCAGGGATCAAACCCACACCCCCTGCAGTGGAATCACTGAGTCTTCACCACTGTACTACAGGAAGTCCCAGGAGTATTTTTTTTTAAAGGGTGAACAATCCTTTGAAATAGAGGGAGTGGAGATGAGAGTTGGAGAGGACACTCTAAAAGGGAAAGAAGAGTGTAAAGTAAGAGAGTAAGAGTTGGGACTTTTGGAGTCAGAAATATCTAGCCTTAAAATAATAATAACATTATTAAATATTTGGTTATGTATCAGGGACTATGCTGTTCAAAATCACTTAATTCTGCCATCATGTCCATTTTACAGATGAGAAAGCTGAGGCTCAGAGAGTAAATAAGTTACCCAGGATCACACAGCTGGTATGAGGCTGGAACCAGCATTCAAACCCACACCCTGTCTGCCTCTGGAGAGCATACACTCATTATTACTGCCCTGCCCTACTTCAAAACCAGTGTTCTCTCCTCTTGCGTATGTGCTCAGTCCCTCAGTCATGTCCAACCCTTTGCGATCCTTTGGACTATATCCTGCCAGGCTCCTCTGTCCATGGGTTTTTTAGGCAAGAATATTGGAGTGGGTTGCCATTTCCTCCTCCAGGGGATCTTCCCAATCCAGGAATCAAATCCACGTCTCCTGTGTCTCCTGCGTTGCAGGCGGATTCTTTACCTGCTGAGCCATGGGGGAAGTTCCCTCTTTTGCCTAAGCTTAACTTTTTGAGTAAACAGTCCATGAAGAGAATGGAAATCGTGTCCCTGAGGCCTGGAAAGAGTACAGAGACTGGAGTTCTTGACTTCCCCTGTGCTCTCCTGGGGTGCTTAGGATGCACTGCCAGCAGTCTCCAGGGCATGCTGTGCCCAGGGCCACGGGGGACCACCTGGAGTGGACCACTGGGTTTGGGCGGGAAGTGGGAGGTTCAAGATGTTGAGTAAAGCTTCCTCTGCTTCCTTGCCCAAGCCTCAGGGTGAGGCCGCCAGGGCATCTGAAGGTGGAGGTGGTGGGGGCCAGGGCACTTCTGGGCCCTGGTGCCCAAGGATTGGAAGCCGTAGCATCTCCACGCCCCCGCCCCCAATATCTAAGGAGGGCTCTAATGGGGGGAGGCTCAAGAAGTGCCTTTCCGGGGCACCTGAAGCCTTCGCAGGCGGGCTGCAGACCATCCAGACAGCCCCAGCCTTCATCATCACGCCCCCATTTCCATCCCTGCCCCGTGAACACTTGCCATCAGGCATCCTGCCCTCCAGACACACTGGGGCCCCGGAGCACCTCTGCGTCTCTCATCCCTGGGCCTTTGCTCCATCTGCTTTATCTGCTTATCTCCTCACCTTGACTCCCCCTGCAGAATTTTCTTCAAAACCTCGCTCTTCTTCTAAGAAAATTTCCATGACTGTGCTTTCCTTCTCCATAACAGGGCTGTCTGCCCTTCCCTGCTCCACTGTGCGCTGCGGGTGGCCAGCTCCACCCCAGCCTTCGGCTCATGTCACATAGAGATGAGAGTTGTTCAGGCGTTGGTTTCCCTGGAGGCCAAGACCGCCCCTCTCAGCCTTGCTCATAGCAGGTGTTCAGTAAACATTGGTGGAATGAATGAATGAATGACTCAAGTCTTACCCCCGGCTGCCATGAAGAAGGTGTTTGTGCCCCTTGGGACTGTATACCCTGTGACTTTGAAAATGGGGACCCTGGGGCAGGAAATGGGACTACATGAGCTAAGTTACTCATCCTGAGACAGAACAGCAAGGAGCCTGGAACATTCTGGTGGGAGTGGAGGTATTGGCCAGCTGAGTGTCTCAGAATTTAGAAAGGAGTAGAAAGAGACTCGGACCGGGAGCACCCTCCCTGCACCCCTCCTCTCCCCATAACTCGACATGCAGTCTCTGGCCTTTTCAATTCTAGCAGGCACTCCGTTGGAGCATTTGACCTTTAGAAGGAGGACTGTGTGCTCGGGCTGGCATCACAGGGGCCCCCTGCCCGGCATGACTCTGATGCCCGACTCTCACCTGGGGAGGCTCTGCCCCACAGTAGGGTGGACCGGCCTCCAGCCCTTTCACTCCATCCCTCGGTGCCCTTCCCTTCATCTCTGCAGACATCACCAGCGGCTGCCTGGGGTTTGGCCAGATGCAAGGGCGCTTGAAGAGAGGCTCCTTAGATAGGCTCAGGAAGGGATGTGGTTGGAGGAAGAGTAGAGAGGGATGGGGAAGATGCAGGTGGGGGCAGGACTGTGCTTGGAGAAGTGGGGTTCAGGCCGGAAGCCTGGGGGGAGAGAGAGCCCCAGCCCTGCGAGCTGTGGGATGCTCCAGGATCACGTGGCCGCTCTGGGCTCCCGTTTCTCCGGCCATGGTTCCCCGCGCTGTCCCGCCCAGGGCTCTGTCTCTGGGCAGCTCCTCTCTCTGGAGGCTGCAGCATATGCGAGTGTGCCCCCACCTCCTCCGTTGTTTCCCTTCTGCCCCGCTCAGTATTTACCGTCCACCTGGGTCTAGATTATCCCCTGATTAAGTGCCATTTAGCTGTTGGCTGCCTGTTCACTGAGTTTTATGGACACATTCAGCGAGGCACAGGGGCCAAGGCCTGATTTTGGAGAGGGGGGTAATGAGAACAGGGCAGCAGCGGCCCACTTAGATTGGATTTTAATAAAGTTTCCAGCTAGCTTAAATTATCGCATCACAGGCGGCCCAGCGATGGCTGAGCGTAACTGGTCAGCCCCCCACTGCTGCCTCCTCTCGCTGGGGCAAGCTGGAAAGTGCAGAGTTGGGGCTGGGGGTGGGGCATGGAGGAGGGGGGCTGCTGGAGGGGAAGTGCTCATCTCCAGCAGAGGACCCTCCTTGACCGCAAGGGTAGGGCTGTTGGGAAGCATGCTCAAGGTAAAGGGTCTCCGAGGGGAGGCAGGATGCCTGCTCTTTCAGCAGCTGTTAATTAGCTGCAGATGATGAGATAATTCATAAAAATTAGCAGTGATTTCCTTCATTGTGTTAATATCACCGGGCAATAAAACTGCTGTTAAGGATGACTTTTCTCTGCATCGAAGAGCAGGATGTCAAGGAAAAAAAAGAGCCCTCAGTGGGGTGGAGGGAGGTAAAAAGGAAAACAGAACTGGTGAGAGAATGACAGGGGGAGTGATTTCCAAGCTTTGGCTGGAATCATCGGAAAGAAGTCAAATTGAAATGCAAATCCTGTGTCTCTCTGAGCCCTGGGTGGGAAGAAATGCATTTGGTGGTGTCACCTTGGCAGTCGATGGGCAGCCAGACGGATGGCGGGGAGGGCTTCCCCCAGCTGCTCAGTGGAAGGGAAGATGGCCATGGCCTCAGCTTCCATCCCCATCAGGGAGTCGGCCTGGGCCCCCAGGAGAATTCTCCAGAGAAGAGACATGCTTGCTTATGAGGCATGTGAAGCCCTGCATGATCTGGCCTTGACCCCTTCATCCGCATCTCTTAGAGCTTTTCTCCTGTCTCGCCCAGCTCTGCGCACGCTGGCCTAAGGTCAGTTTCTTGAATGTGGCCCCCACCTTCCTGTCTTAGGGCCTCACACATACTTTGTCTAGACCATAATTTGACCTCCTCTCCATTTCTTTCATCTCTATGTAAAGTGTCATTTCTGTAGATAAGCCTTCTTTGAGCTGTACTACTAGCTCCCGACACAGCGTCCACATTACTTATGGGGAGTGAGAGATGGATGAATAGAATCTTTTCTTTAAAAAAAAAAAATTATTTTTGGCTGTGCTGGGGCTTCGTTGCTGCAGGCAGGTTTTCTCTAGTTGCAGTGAGCAGGGGGCTATTCTCTTCTCATTGAGGTGGTTTCTCTTGTTGTGAAACACTGGCTCTAGAGCCAGGGCTCAGTTGCTGTGGCATATGGGTTTAGATGCCCTGCGGCATGCGGGATCTTCCCAAACCAGGGATCAAACCCCTCTCTCCTGCGTTGGCAGATGAGTTCTTAACCACTGGACCACCAGGGAAGTCCTGGATGAAGAGTGTTTTCCCTGCTTAAACACTTCCCCAGTCACTTGTTACCTCCAGGTTCAAACTCGAGTGCATATTCATTTGCTAGGGCTTCTGTACCAAAATACTGAGTGGCTTAAACAACAGATAATTATTTTCTCACTGTTCTGGAGCTGGAAATCCAAGGTCAAGGTGCTGGCCAGTCATGGTTTCTCCTGAGGCCATTCTCCTTGACTTGCAAATAACCACCTTCTCATCCTTTTCTCACGTGGCGTTTCCTCTCTGCACATGCCCTTCTGGGGTCTCTCTGTGTGTTCATATTTCCTTTTCTTGCCAGGACACTAGTCAGATTGAATTAAGACCTGCCCTCATGACCTCGCTGTAACTCAGTGGTCTCTTTAAAAAATGTATCATGAAATACAGTTACAATCTGAGGTACAGAGGATTAGGTTTCAACATATGGATTTTAGGGGAACCCGGTTTGGCCCATAGCAGCATCCCATGTGATCTAGTCCCTGCCCATCTCACCAGTCACATCTCCATCTACCCTCTTAACTCTGTTCTGCCGAAAACCCCCTAAACATGTCATACTTTACCTGTCACCATACTCAGAAGAATTTTGTCCATGTGTCTGGCTGATGAATCCAGACTCATTCTCTAAAACCCAGTTTAAATGTCACGTTCCCCAGGAAGTGTGCCCTGGCACCGTCTCTCCCTCCTTTTACTGTTCACACTCTCCTAGGTCATCTTGCCTTATGAACACCTGTATTGTAACAGGTTTGCTTATGACTTATCATCACCTGGGTATGCTTAGTTGTATCCGATTCTTTGCGACCCCATGGACTGTGGCCCGCTAGTCTTATCTGTCCATGGAATTTTCCAGACAAGAATACTGGACTGGGTTGCCATTTCCTTCTCCAGGGGATCTTCCCTACCCAGGGCTCGAACCTGGGTCTCTTGCACTGGCAGATGGATTCTTTACTGTCTGAGCCACAAAGGAAGTCTCTTTGTGGCTGTGAACTTACTGTGCTCTTCTGAGAGTATTGACTAGCACAGAGAGGGTACTCTGTAAATTGTTGAGGGTACAGATGAATGCTCAAAAGTCTTTTGAAAGCTCAGAAAATGATTTGGGTTTTAATAACCTAGGCCAGAGATGATGTTGGCTTATATTAGGTGGTGACTGTGGGGATGGTGAGAAGTAAATGGATCTATCTGAAGTTGAATTGACCAGTCTTGGTAGTAGATAGATGTGGAGGTTGATTGGAGGGTTAGGAATGACCAAGTTTCCAGCTTGACCAGCTCAGTATCCAGAGGTGTTATGTATTAAGAAGGGGAAGAGTGGAATAGGAGCAGCCTTGGGATTGGCAGGGTAGGGGAGATCAGGAATTGTAAGATATTCAAGTCAGCATGTCAGGCAGTCAAATGGTTATAAGATAGTGGATCTCAGAAGAGAGGTCTTGGACAGACAGGTAATAGGGGGATCATGTAAGTGTTATCCCCACCCATGAGATCAGGCCATCTTCTAGGGAGAGAACAGTGTGGAGAGTTTTAGGACTGAGCAGCCTAAAATGTTTGCTCAAAAAAGAAAGATACCATTTTGCAAAGTAGGCATAGTCTAGTGAATCCACAATAAATGACATGATTGAAGTACCTACAAGACTTAACCAGCTGAAATATTTTACCTGTTAAGAATGGAAACTTAAAAAAAAAAAAATATATCTTTATATATATATATATATTTGGCTGCGGTGGGTCATAGTTGCAGCATGCAGGATCTTTAATTGCGGCATGTGGGAACTAGTTCCCTGACCAGGGATTGAACCCAGGCCGCCTGAATCAGGAACTCGGAGTCTTAGCTACTGGACAACCAGGGAAGTCCCTGGAAAACTGAATTTTATATCTGTGGGGCATATTGGCCAACGATGGTACACTAGCCATAGAAAATGGGAGAATGGTTTTGAAAGGCCAGCATGTCTCTTGGTAGACCAGCTGCCACCACATGAAGCCATTGTGACCTCACACCCTGCTCTTGATAAACACTAGTCCTGAGTGTTCATGTGCCAGGCTAGGAAAAGTTTCCCCTGGTGATGTGTTAGAAGATTCTTAAGGGATAAATCATGAACACAGACTTTGCAAATAAGTGCAAAACTTTTCTAGACCATTAACACTTTCTGGTAAGCCTTTTTTTCCCCCTTTTTCTGGGAGAAAGAAAAGTGGAACAAATAGTATGTACATCTGATTTAATTAATGACTGATCCATTCTCTCATTCATACTCAATATTACGAACAAACAACTGTAAGTCAAGGTTAAGAAGAAAAAGGATTCTATTTGATTTCTGACCTCCAAGGGCTGGTGGAGACAGTACTAACACAGGTGGAAAAATGAATGGCAGTGTAAGACAACTTAATAACCATAAGAGGACAAAGCATTTAAGTGCCCAATGAAGGGTGCAGACAGGATGTGGTACAGGAGCCTAGTAGAAGGAGAACTCACTCACTCTGTACCCAAGTCATCTGGGAAGGCTTCTCTGTCCTCATCTGATCCAGTGAATGAAGGATACTTTTTAGGCTGTACAGGAAGGCAGATGGAATGGAATGGAATCTCTGAGCTTGCACTTCTGTGGAAGATGACATTTAGATCTGCTGCCATCTGTTGGTGAGTGTGGGAAGGAGCCAGGAACACGGTCTGCAGGTGGTAAAACGCGAAGGGTGCCAAGAAGAACCAGGTGCTGGCACCTACCTCTCTGGGATAAGTAAGCTTTTGTCCAGTCCATTGTCGTTAAAAATATGATCCTCATGCCTGCAGCATTGAAGTTACCTATTGTTGCTGTTCAGTCCTCAGTTGTGCCCAACTCTTTGTGACCCCAGGGACTAGAACACGTCAGGCTTTCCTGTCCTTCACTATCTCCCGGAGTTTGCTTGGATTCATGTCCATTGAGTCGATGATGCCATCCAACCATCTCATCCTCCGTTGCCCCCTTCTCCTTCTACCCTCAATCTTTCCCAGCATCAGGGTCTTTTCTACTGAGTCAGCTCTTCACATCAGGTGGCCAAAGTGTTGGAGCTTCGGCTTCAGCATCAGTCCTTCCAATGAATATTCAGGGTTGATTTCCTTTAGGATTGACTGCTTTGATCTTCCTGTCCAAGGGACTCTCAAGAGTCTTCTCCAGTACTGCAGTTTGAAAGCATCAGTTCTTCAGTGCTCAGCCTTCTTTACGTTCCAACTCTCATACCTGTACATGAAATTACCTGGGATTATGTTAAAATGCATAATCTCAAACTCTACCCTACACCTACAAAATCAGTATCTACAAGTTAGGCCCCCCCAAGGGGATTCTCATGTTCATTAAAGTTTAAGAAACATTAATCTAAGTCCTGGTGATTTAAGAACCTTCTGGGGCCCTTCCCAGGCCCTCCTCCCTGGAGATTCCAATTAGTGGGACTAGGATGACACCTGGAAATTCATATTTTTAACATGTACCCCCAGATGATGACTTTTGTGCCATCAGGAAAGTTTTGAAAGCTCTGCTCCAGCTGCAGTCCCTGTCTCTGGGTCAGGTCAGCTATTCAGCATGCATAACCTGGACATATGCACTTCTCTTTCCATTGAAATCATTCTTTTCAAGACTGCCAGCCAAAGGGCGTTTTCCTGGTCTTCATCCTCTCAACCTCCTTTACCTCTATGCAGCAGTTACAGTTTGGGTGACCTCTTGCTTTTTGAAGCTCTCTCTTGATCTTGGTTTCCATCAGCCTTTCCTATTTTTCTACTCCTAACTACTTCTTCATCTTTTTTTTCTGATTTTTCTTCTTCCCCGATCCCTTGACTCTCCCTTCACCCTTTCTGGGCTGTCTTGTCTACTTTGTGGCTGTAATTACTATCTCGATATGAACAACTTCCACATGAGCTCTGTGTGGGAGGTCCCCCACGTGTGATAGCACCATTCAGGCTGAGGGTCAGACATGCTGCTCTCAGAGGCAGCAGGTATGTGGGCTTTAGAACTCAGCCACCCTGAGCCTGAACACTGCTGTCCACTTGGCAGCTGATGGATCTTGAATAAATTAATTTACTTTTGAGTCTCAGTTTACCTCTAGAGTGAGATGAATAATATCTATGAATACTTCAGAGGAACATTTCTGAGACCAGTTGGGAAATGATTATAAAATGCATGACACATAAGAAATGCTTCATAAATATCATTCTTTTAAAAAAAAATCTTCTTGATAGACACCTTCATCGAACGGAATTTGTTGTACCCATGCTGCATTTTTTCAGCTGTGTCTTTGCTCATAATCTTCCCTCTGCTCGGATCATTTCCAGTTTTGCTGCCTTTCAAGGTCAAATTCTGTTGCCACCTTGGCACCAAAGTCTGTGATCAACTCAACACCAAATCAGCTTTTGCACAAATTTCTGTATTTCTGTTACTCTTGTAATACATAAATCACTAATACCTTGTGTTATAATTGGTCAGGCATATGCCATCTTCCTTGCAAGAGTAAAAGCTCTGTTTGGACCAGGTTCCTGTCCTTCTAATAGTTTTATTCCCCCAAAGGCTTGCAGAGTGCCTGTCTTTTATGCCAGGGAAGCTCAAACGTCCCACTGGTCGTGAATGGACTGCATCACCTTTGCCTGTGAAAGCCAAGACATTACTCTCCATTACATATGCTAATAGAAGAGCAGTGATGTGGAGAATCGAAATAACCAACTGTCCCAACATTATTGCTGTTGGCTTTGGAAGGCATTGTGATGTTTCTGCTTCAGATTTACCTTGTTGATTGTTTCATCAGGCACACATCAGAATGAGTCTGCATTCCATGAGCGTGCACCATCTGGGAAACGGAAGGGTGTGATCCAAAACTGCGTTGAGCAGTAGGAGAAGCCAGTTTGGGATTTCAGCTGTCCAGAGATAATCCACAAAGTGAATAATCAATCCCAATGTAACCGAGAGATGGCTATTTTATTATTATCCCTCTCAGCTTTCTCTGGTCAAACCCCTTTATAACAATATGGTCATTAATTAGTCAAGGGCACGCTAATCATTTGTCATTGACATAAAATACCTCTGGTGATAGAGCAGAAGCTCTGTATTTTGAATCGATGCCAGCCTATTATAATAATGATGCCTTACATTTGTATAATGATTTATAAAGAGCTTTCATGTATGTTATTTAATTTTATATTCTTGATTCCCTGAAGTAGATAGAGTAGGTCTCATTTTACTGTTTGACAGATGTGGAAACCACAGCTCAGAGAAGTTCAGTGACTTCCCCAGGCTCTCTTAGTTAGATCTAGGCAGAGTCAGGGATCCAGCTTTTGTATTTTTCCTCCATTAAGGAAGCTGTCATTCTTTAAAATGTTTATTATGATTCACTTGGAAGATTGCCAGGTGATTCTTTTTATAGTTTCCAGTTTTCTGGTGAAATTCTTTATTTTAATCTATTCTATTGATATAAATTTTCTTTCTGTTTTTTGAACAACAAAAGTGTCACATTTAGAGTCCTTTTCTTTGAACTTGGATATCTGGATCACCTGTGGGTCTGTTTCTACTGTCTGTTTTTTCCCCTTCTTGGATTTTGGTTGTATGGTTCTAACTCTGGGTATACCTCATTTTTTTTATTAAATGCTAGACACTGTATAGGCTGTAAGATGCTCTGATCTTCAAGAGAGGGTTTACTCTGCTAGACAGAGTGCAACCCGTGATCTTAATCCAACTAAAGACTGAACCAAGTCCATGCAGGATTGTGTTTTGATAAGGTTTAGTCTGATCTGTCCCTCTCCTTTACAGCTAGCACTAATTGAGAGCCTCCTGTGTTCACAGGGTCCCTTTCTTTGATAGGCCCTGGATTCTAGTCTTATCTTTTCAGTAAGTTAATACTTCAGGAAAACTCTCTGCTTCATAGAGAACTTTCTGCTTAGTTTTTTTTTTTTCTGCTTCTATTACATTCAGCTTTCAGAATTCCATAAATGACCCCAGGGGAAAGCTGGCCATGCATTTGAGGCCCCTCATGCCTCTAATTTTCTCTTTCTAGTCCTGATACTGTTGGAAGCTTTGCTAGCTTTTTTTGTGTCCTAGCAGCAGCCCTATGCCTATGTAAAATATCCTCAGTCTCTTGTCCTGCACTCAAAAATGCTGAATCCTTCCAGGTTAGAAGCAACTCTAGAATACGAGTTTGCCACTCCTCATCTTCCCCCCTGGGTAGTTATATCCTTGCTCCAGCAGGTCTATAAGACCTTGCATGTTATGTGTGTGCTCAGTCACTTCAGTCGTGTCCAACTCTTTGCAACCCCATGGACTGTTGCTCGCCAGGTTCCTCTGTCCATGAGATTCTTCAGGCAAGAATAGAATACTGAGGTGCGTTGCATGCCCTCCTCCTGGGGAGCTTCTGACCCATGATCAAACCTGTGTCTCCTATATCTCCTGCACTGCAGGCGGATTCTTTACCCACTGAGCCACCTGGGAAGCCCCTACAAGACTTTAACACAAATGCATTTTGCATTTCATCTAGCATTTTTGGTTGTTCTCAGAGGAAGTATTGATCTGCTTCAGACTCTCCCCTCCCACTCAGAAGTAGAAATCAAATGTTTATTCTCTACACAAAAAAAGCCGCAGCTTACATGGGCAGTTCTTAGCTGGAGGTCTTAGGAGGTGGCCTAGCGAGCTGGGGGAGAACCTTCCCCAAGGCATTTACGGGTGTTTCCAGGCGGCCCGGAAGACAGGGAAATGGATGGGTTGTAACTGTGGCCTGGGACGAAGGCATTCATTAGGCTGAGAAATGAGCGTTCGGCAAGCTCAGGAGGCCTCACCACTCCATCAGGTTTCTAATGATTTTTGTCAGAGTGTTAATCCCCTGGGTGAGCAGCAGCATTTTGATATCAGCAAACATATTGTGTTTCAGCCCAGATCACCTAATATGGAGTGCTGCATGAGAGCTGAAAAAAATTCATTCTATTTTAATGGAGTTGAGAGAGGCTAGTTGGGATAACAAACATTGAAAATAGGGTGATGGGGCTCAGAGTGAGAATGGGTTGGAGAGGTAGGTGCTGGACATAGCACTGGTCCACATGAATTCCAAAATGGATGTACTTATGTACCTGGATATGAAAGGAGGAGATGCAATTGTACACACAGGATGCCTTAGGGATGATCTCTTCTGGGGCGAACCCTTTCTGAATGCCTAGTCTGGCCCAGCTCCTGTGAGTACAGAGATAAGGAGAACCAAAATCCAAACCCTCAGGACCTCTCAGTCTGGTGGTAGAGGTTGACAAGTGGCCAAACAATTAATAATAGTAGTACTAGTAGTATTGGATGTAGGAATGTCCCGGCTGCCCCGGAATACAGAGCAGGGACAGGGTTTAGGGGTGAGGGGAAAGCTTGAGCGGATCTCTCCAGTGAACCAGCTGGATGGGGTGGAGGACGCTCTAGGCACAAGGAACCGGTTGAGGAAATGCACTGCTGTAGTGCCATGATAACACGCACACGCATGCGTGTGTGCTAAGTCTCTTCAGTCGTGTTCGACTCTTTGTGACCCCACGGACTGTAGCACACCAGGCTCCTCTGTGCCTGGGATTCTCCAGGCAAGAATACTGGAGCAGGTTGCCATGCCTTCCTCCAGCGGATCTCTTCAATCCAGGGATCGAACCACATCTCTTACATCTCCTGCATTGGCAGGTGGGTTCTTTACCACTCGTGCCACCTGGGAAGCCCCAACATATATGTGATCTTACAGAAATGTGGAGTTTTCATTTCTTCTGCCACTCCATGGTCAGATCTATTTGTTTTTAATATTGATTTATTGATTTGTCTGTGCTGGGTTTTGGTTACGACACACAGGATTTTTGATCTTCATTGCGACATGCGGGATCCTTAGTTGCAGCACGTGGGATCTAGTTTCCTGACCAGGGATCGAACATGGGCCCCCTGCGTTGGGAGCTTGGAGTCTTAGCCACTGGACCACTAGGGAAGTCCCACTGGTCAGATCTTTAATGACATCTTTCTTGGTGAGAGCTTTTTGCTTGCATCCTGTCTCTCACTTCTTGAGTCTATCCTATATGTTGAACCATATTTTTTCCCTAACACGCACACCTGGCCGTTGTTGTTCACCACTCAAGAACTTCTTAGGGTTCCTCTTTTTTTATAAAATAAAGTACAAAATCCTTGGGATACAGTAAGCCATTTAGTGATATGACTGTGACCTACTGCCCTGTCACCATCGACACCTTCCCCAACCCTACCCTGGAGCCCTGTTCCCTGGCTTCGTGTGTGTGGCAAGTTGCTTCAGCTGTGTCTGACTCTGCAACCCCGTGGACTGTAGTGCACTAGGCTTCTCTGTTCATGGGATTTTCCAGGCAAAAATACTGGAGTGGGTTACCATGCCATTCTCTAGGGGATCTTCCTGACCCAGGGATAGAACCCAAGACCCAGGGATTGAACTCGAGTTTCTTATGTCTCCTGCACTGGCAGGCAGGTTCTTTACCACTAAGAAGAGACAACAGTAGTTGAGAGCCCAAACTTGGGGGCCAGGCTGGGAAACCCTTTCTCTACCTTTACTGGGCCACTATAGACAGGTTGTTCCTGTAGACAACCAGTGTTTTCCTGCCCCCATGACTTTGTCCATGGTCTTCCCCATGCCTGAAATGCCCTTCCCTGCCATCTTTGCCTGATAAAATTCCACTCTTTACTCCAGACCCAGGTCACATGTCACCTCCTCTATGAAAGCTTCCCTGATCCTCTCTGTCAGAATGATTCATTTCTCCTCTGAGTTACTTAATAGTCTACCCCTCTGTTAAAATAAATCACCTTCAGCCTATCTTATAACTTTTGTGTCTCTATCGGTGACTGCCCCCGCCCCCACCAGGGAAACCTCCTTGAAGGTAGGGAGAATGCCTTATTCATCTCGTGGTCTCCGTCACACCTCACGGTGCATTCCTGCTGCTCAATAAATATTTATTGATTGAATGAATAAATGAGTATTGAATGGGCTTTCCATGTGTTCTGCTTTTGGTGTCTCTCATTGTAATTAAAGCTTTTTTTTTCTTTTTTAGTCGATTTCAGGCAAAAAGCAAGATAAATTTTACGTGAGGTTTGAGAAGGACTGTAGAAGTGATTTATGGGCGGATAAGAGATCTGTGCAAACAGGTGGTAGAAATGTTCACAGTCAGCTCTGCCTGCTCCTTCCATTCCTCCAGACCCTAAAAGCAGAAGTACAGCTGCCTTCAGCCAAGGCCAACGCCAAACCCCGATGCCCGCAAGCCCAATGTCCCCTGCCCTCCTGGCAGGTGAGCAGCTTTAATGTATGGTGTTCAAGTCCTGGGTAGAAATGCTCTCTCCTGAGAGTGTGTTTGGACATTTATGGCCAGCTTACACATAGTGGGCACTGTGGAGGCTCATGTTCTGGAATGGTCTTTTGGGGAGGAGCTTGTGCTCTGGAGCACATTTGCACCAGTGGAGATAGCTGTTTACTTGTCCAGCCATATTCTGTCACGGCAAGCCTTGGCAAAGCCCGCATGAGGCTCAAACTTGTGACCTTGGCTTCCTGGCCTCACGCTCCAGTCGCCTGAGCCAAGCCCACAGCAGGCACTGGCTGCACTGTCTCTGTGTTTTGAGAGTGAGGTTGGGCCCAGATAGCAGACAGCCCAGCGCCGGCGCCAGGGCCCTGCCTGTCAGGATCTGGATGCCCAGAAACCTCGGTTCAGCTCGGAGAGTCAGAACACCTCCCGAGTGGCCCAGATGGGTCCCAAAGTGGCCATTTCTCCCCAAACGGGGACAATAACCCTGGGACCTGTGGCTTTCCTCTTTTGATGACTTTGCATCAACAAGCCGGGTGTCTTGGCCCCCACCCTCCCCATCAGCCAATGTTCCCAAGGCCCGGATTTAACTTTCTCTTATTCTAGTTTCAGGCCATTTCTTCTTTTAATGGTGTCCCTAGCTTCCTGAGATAATTCTTGCCCTTCTTTTATGTGGCTGTGTCTCACAGATTTATGGGAAGTTATCGTGTCCTCACGGGTCCTGGTTCTCCGAGTCCCACATATTATGTTCCTTTAACCTCCCTTTATAGGTCAAGAATTCTGATTCCTTTAATCATTTTTACTGCCTTTCTTGGTATTCACTCTCCCTCCTTGACTTCTGTTAAGAGCAGGAAGGCCCAAACTTCAGAATGTGTTCCAAGAGTGGCCTAAACAGGGGTGGGGGCAGTCAAGACCCTGTTTTAGGAACTCATGGCGTCTGTCCCCCATGGAGCTCTTGCATGTTTCTCATTTTACCTTGGCCTCATTGCTCCCAAATCACCTACCCTGAACTTCACCTTCCTGTGGAATGGGCTTATTCATTAAAAAAAAAAATTTTTTTTAAGATTTTTCTTATGTGGATCATTTTTAAAGTCTTTATTGAATTTGCTATAATACTGCTTTTACAGCATATTAAAAAGCAGAGACATCGCTTTGCCTAAATAGTCAAAGCTATGGTTTTTCACGTATGAATGTGAGAGTTGGACTATAAAGAAGGCTAAGCACCAGAGAATGGATGCTTTTGAACTATGGTGCTGGAGAAGACACTTGAGAGTCCCTTGGACTGCAAGGAGATCGAACCAGTCAATCCTAAAGGAAATCAATGCTGAATATTCACTGGAAGGACTGATGCTGAAGCTGAAGCTCCAAGACTTTGGCCACCTGATTTGAAGAGCCGACTCATTGGAAAAGACCCTGATGCTGCCAGAGATTGAGAGCAGGAGGAGAAGGAGATGACAGAAGATGAGATGGTTGGATGGTATCATCAACTCAATGGGCATGAGTTTGAACAAACTCCGGGAGATGGTGATGGACAGGGAAGCCTGGCCTGCTGCAGTCCATGGGGTCACGAGTTGGACATGACTGAGTGACTGAACAACAACAACACTGCTTCTAGTTGTTTTTGTTCTGGTTTTTTGGCCATGAGGCATGTGGGATACCAGCTCCCCAACCAGGGATCAAACCTGTACCCCCTGCATTGGCAGGCCAAGTTTTAATGACTGGACCACCAGAGAAATCCCTGGAATGGGCTTACTCTTACCATGGCCCAGTCCTCAGACTTGAGGTGAGGGTGAGGCATCCTAGGAAGATTCAGGGTAAAAGGAGAGAGCCAGCAGGTGCTGAGTGCCTGTGATGTGCAGGCACCACACAAGACTCCTCACCCATATTATCTCCATGAACTCTCACATAATCAGCTCAAATATATATCATCACTCCCCTTTTCCTAGTTAAGGACTGAGGCTCAAAATTGTATAATAACTTTCCATCGAGCGTGTGGCTAATCAACTGAGTATCTAGGATTTGAACACAGGCTGTGAGATGACCCCAAAAAGTCTTTTCTTCCCACTCTCTGCAGCCTCCTTTAGAAGAAGTAGGAAGAGAGCCTTTTGCAGAGGGAGCAGTGGAACCCAGAGGAGCATTACAGGGAGGACTCTGTTTCCCTTATCCTCAGTACGCCAACATCCTGGGGACTAGTTGCTTCCTTCTGACATGTCCTGAAAAAAAAGAAAAAAACTCACTTACTTTGATCCAAATGCCTCTCCCTTTATCCTGAATGCAGATTATTTCTTGCCTCTTGAGCAGGGGGACCTTTATGTCCCCAGATGCCCTGCCACTGGCCCGAAGGGGCATGTTGGGGTTACTTGTGCTCCTCACTTCTGAGCTGGAGAGAGAGCATTCTGAAGCCTGGAGCTTGGGAATTTTCCCCACTGGTTCATGCAGTGCCCAGCCCTTTCCTGCTCCCATCGCGCTGCTGTAAGGGTACCCTCCAGTAATGCGTATCCATTGGATTGGGCTGACTATGGTCCCTCTGTGTGTGGCTCACATGGTATTCCTCTCTGAACCCAGCCAGGGAGCAGGGGGTGGATGTGGCAGCTCCACAAGGCAAATTGATCAAGTCTCAGTGGTGCCTGGGATGATGGTTGCCTTCCTTACC
>NW_011495071.1:10092610-10095643 GCF_000754665.1 Bison bison bison
TGGGAGAACAGAGAAAAACTGGTTCGACCCCTTCCTTCGGAGCACACTCAGCTGTAGGGAAGACTTCCGAGGCTTTGCTTCTCCGGATCAGCCCCACGGGGCACAGTTACTCATTTCAGAACCCAATTATGGGATTTGCCTGGCAGTCTAGTGGTTAGAACTCTAGCCCTCCAGGGCAGGGGTCCAGGGTCTGATCCCTGGTCGGAAAATTAAGATCCCACATGCAGTGTGGCATGTCCAAAAACAGCAACAGAAAAACAACTGTAGTCTCCATGCTGGTCTTGGTACTGGGTGTTGGGGAGACAGATGAATAAGACAGGGGACTCGTTTTCAAGGATTGAGCAGTCTAATGGGGGAGATGGCACATAACAGACCATTCAGCTCAGCGCGGTGATAGCAGGAATGGAGATTTACACTGTGGAGTGGGAAGCAAGGCTCCCACCAGCCTAAAACAGGGGTGGTAGCGGCAGGAGTTGGTTTTTAAGGGCGATGTCCCCTGAGCTGGGTTTAAAAGAGAGTGAAAGTGGGCCAGATGAAGAAGGATACGCCAAAGGGGAATTGTAAGTAGGGCAGACAGGAAGCCGGGGAGATAAGACTGAAGAGGAATCGTGGACCCAGTCGTGGAGACCCTGTGTGCTGGAGAAGGAAGCTTCAACTTAGGGAGGAATAAGGAACCAATACAGATGGGTTTTAAGTTAGGAGAGTGCCTTGGCAATTTATATCTTAGATGAATCTTCCCAGAAGTAAAATAGAGGGCATATTTGAAGAGGGTAAATCTTTAAAAAAAAAGAGACCAGTTATGAGACTGTTGCAGTAGTCCATCCATTTGTTCATCCATCAATCTATCCTTTTCATGAATATTTACTGAGTGACAAGTATGTGCTGGGTGCTTGGTGAGTGTAGGTATAGAGAGATAGACACAAAAGACGGAGCCCTGGCCTCCAAAGCTGACATAGAAGAGGCCAGGAGGCCTGGGCCTTTCACATAGAGCTGATGGAGGACAGGAAATGAAGTACAATGTTATTTCAGAAGTCAGTTTAGTAGGATTTGGTTACTGATTAGATGGGGTAGGCGGGAAACGTGAAGACAGAGGCAAGGACGTCTCCGGATTTCCACTCGGGATGACTGCAGTGGCTGAGTCAGGAGGAGGTCTCCATTAGCATCCTTAGCACCCCAATTAAACAGCTAACCTCAGAAAGCCATGCAGACTCAGCTGTAGACAAGTTCACTAGCTCCATTCCCCCTTGCAGCCTGACTGCCTTTCATTCCCTCCTATAAAAATTCTGGAGCTGCCACTGGGAGACTGGGAGGTTGACATTAACCAGGGGCAGAGGGTGCGTGGGAGATGTGATGGACTGCAGGTACTCAGGACCTTGGGTAAACAGTTGGACATATAGGTCTGAGGCACGAGTGTTGGGGTCTGGACTGGGAGTGTAGCTTTGACATTGTCAGCCAGGAAACTGTGATAGCAGACAAAAGAATTGCAAGCAGAATGGTGCTGGGAAAGGAACAGCGGCCCAAACAAGACGCAATGGCTCGGGCCTCAGGTTGGCTGTTCATTTGCAGCATGACCTGAAACTAGCTTGTCCTCCTTGGACTACCTCGGAGGCCCAGATCTGTAAAATGAGATGATCAGACCAGATCAGTGGCCTCCAAACTTATTTTTACTGGCTACACTTTTCATTTACACACAGAATCACAATAGGTAAAAACTGAGCTACTGGGATCGAAGCAGGATATTGGGGGCTTAGAGGTTGCTGTCCCTTCTCCCCCTACCTCCCAATACCGAGGTGTAGCCTAGGAGGGTGTTCTGGGGAGCACAGTTTGAGAATCAGAAATCTATGGGATTTCGGAGGTCCCTTCCCTCCAGCGCCGGCTTCCTGGAGCCTGATTCATAGCTCGCTTGGGTGCAGGAGGGAGAGACTGTGCCTCAGGCCTCCTGGAGATTGCTGTCGGGTCAGTGGGAGATGGAGGAGGAAGAGGCAGCCTGGAGCCCACCCCCACCTGTGTAAACCCAGGATAATTTTTGTCTTTCAGGAGCCTAATTAAAATCCAAGCCCTTTCATTTGTTCCCTTAAAAAAGAGAGAGAAAGAAAAGCCTCACAGGCTATAAAACACTGCAGCCTCCTGTAATGTTTTCCCATCTCTTCCTGCAGTTCCATTCTTCCTAGTTTATCATCCTCAGGCTTGATCACAGGAACTTTATTATTTCCTTTTCCCCTCCAGCGCATGTAGGAAGTAAAAAAAAAAAAAAGAAAAAAAAGAAGATCTTGAGCCTCCGCTGAAGCCAGATCTGCTTCTCACCCCTTTCAAAGGTCTTTACTATTATGATTCACAGCCCCCAAGGAGGAGACTCAGAGACCCCTGGCTAAGAGCGCTCACACCAGCCCTGCTCTTGCAGCCCCAGGAGTGTGGGGGGAAGGGGGAGGGAGCTCTTTCTCATACAAGCTGACCTGTGCCTGCAGACAGAGGCGGTGCTGAGCTGTGTTCTGAGCTATAAATTAGCCAGCTGTGGTCCAGCCCCCAAAGGGCTGTAAATAGACCAGGGGTCTTCAACTTCCCTGGCGCTGAGCTTGTCCCTGGAGCCATCCTGTCCGTTCACTTCCAGCCTCCAGGGCTTCAGGCTGCTCCTTGACTGAGGTCCTGGCTCTCCCTCTGGCCAGCATGGCTGCCCCGTCCTGCCGTGACGGGCCTTCCGTGACTCGCCAGGGGATTGTCTCCAGGCCATATTTCACCCAGGTGCCTGTGAGAAAGACTCTCTGTTCTCACTGCAAAGCAAGAGAGAAAGGCTGCTTCGGCCACATCAAGACATCAGCTCTTCCACGGCCAGGGCGCTCGAGGCAGAGCTTGTCAGAAACTTCATTTATGCAGAAGAGGAAGAGAGGTCAGCCTGTGGGGTCTGGCTGGCCCACCGCCTCCCTGGCCTGGAAGGTGGCCACAGGCAGGAGGCAGGATGGGGCAGAGCTGTCCCAGCCTCGTTAGCACAGCCTGGACCCCGTTTTGAGCCATGTGACCAGGCTAAGACGTGGTGTC
>NW_011495071.1:10095743-10099835 GCF_000754665.1 Bison bison bison
GCGGCCTGGCTGGATATTGATCCGCCCTGCAGAGGCCTGGAGGATTTGCAGCTGGAGCCGCCATGCAGACCACCAACCGTGGACGCAGCTGTGTGCAGCCCCCAGGAGCACACAGAGGTGACAAAACCGGAACAAGCCTGAAGCACCTCCCATCACTCACCCAGAGAGCCCTGCTTCGTGACCTGGCAGGAGCAAGCACCAGGCTCTCAGCTGCCTCTCCCTCCCTGAGCAGACCTGCCTCAATGCTCTTCCCCGAGCCCTTCTTCCCAGGCCAGGCTTCCAGTTCTCTCCCCCTCGCCAGCAGAGGGATCTGGGCTGCCGGCTTCTGCAAGATGGGCCAGCGGGCCCCGGGAGTGCCTCTGTGACTTGTCCCATAAATGACAATAGAGCTAACAAGATCTAATTGGCTATTAAAGGAGAAAGCGCCCTATAGATGCTGCAGGCTAATTAACCCTGGGAGCACAGAGCGGAAGGATGGATCACTGCAGGGTCTGCGTGTGAGTGCATCTGTGCTGAAGTGTGTCAGCCCCAGTGGCAACCGGGAAAAGAGATGCTCCCGCACAGCCAGCCTCAAACCACCCCCTCGGAGCCCTGGAATCCGGCTCAGTGGGCCAGGAGGGACAGGGCTCACCCCAGCTCTGGAGCTCAGACTCAGATCCTATGTACCAATGAGGAAACGGGAGTCCCGGGAGGAAGGAGTGGCACTTCCCTAAGACCACAGAGCTGGTTGGTGGTGGAACAGAGTGAACTTGGAGTTTAGAAAGGCCAGTCTTTCCTGCCTCGTGTCTGGTGTGGTGTGAGGGTCCCCGCTCTGTCCTGAGGATTCAGAGTCTCATGAGGGTGATGATCTCTACAGATCATAATTATAACCCGGTCTTCAGAGGCCTGGAGGAACCTGCTGAGCTGAGTAGTGACCACTCAGCTCTGCCCTGGGGACCCAGAGGAGGCTTCCCTGGGGGGTGCAGTCTGAATTAAGTTTTGAGTAAGATGTTTCTATTAATAGATAGACCTGTGAGGGGAGGACATGGGGCAGAGGAGCCTGGGAAGTCCCAATGGCTGAGTCCCAAAGTGGGAGGGCTGAGGATGGAGAAGGGGGTTGAAGCCCTGCACCAGTGTGGAGTCGAGGCATGTCCTGGGAGCAGTGTGGAGCTGGCATCAGTGGTGGCTCCCTCGTGCTTCTCATTTGGAAGAAAACTGGAGGCAGCTAGATGGGCTAGGGGTGGGGAGAAGGTGGGGGCTGGAGAGATGAGGAGGGTTGGGCCAAGGCAGCAGCAACAGGATGGCCGGGAAGGAGGGAAGAGCCCCAGGTGACTCTCAGATCTTGGTGCCTTTAGCGGTGACAGAGAGCAGCTGTGGGGCAGCGCTCTGCTCTCTGCACCCTCCTTCGATCCAGCTCCCCAACTCATAGGCCGTCAGAGCCGGAAGAGGCCTTTGGAAGTCTCCTGGCCCAGCTCTGTCGTTTACAGAAGAGAAAACTGAGACCCAGGGAGGAGATGTGATGGGGTAGCCCCACGTCTGTAACCTGACGTCCAGTGCCTGGTGCAGTGTCCCCACCTCTGTCCTTCGCTGGAGTCCGTGCTTCCCCTTGTGAGAGAATCTGCCTTCTGCCTCTTCACCTGTCCTTAGTCCCATCATCTTCCTAATGTTTTTCCTTTGCTTTACTTTCCTTTCCTTTCTCTGACCACATCCATCCAGACCTACCTAATGCCAGGATGGTTCAGCCTGCATTCAGCAGTCGGTTCTGTTCTTGAAGACGTGACAGTTAGAGCCTTTCGTTGGCTGTGCTGATGAACAGTGATGAACAGTCCAACGCATCAGCCAGCCCACATCCTAAATGCCCGATGGCACGCTGTGCTCCAACTGGTTTCGCTAAGTCTGACCTTTAAAAGTGTGTGTGCCTTGGGCATACGCCAACGGCCAGAGGGCAGGGTAGCCCCGAGGTTACAAATGAGCTAGGAATGAGCCGTGGAGCACACAAAGGTGCATTTACTTCAACAGAAAGGCTTTTGCGGGGCTGTCAGCGGCATCATCGGGTGTGCCAGCCGCCGCCAACCCTCATGGTGTAATACGTCCGGTAGTGGGGCTGGGGCAGTTGGGTTGGGGCCAGTCCCTCTGGGAAAGGCTGGCAGTGTAGTAGTGAATGCGAGCCCAGTGCTGTCCACGGAGGGTCTCCCTCCTACCCCTGCCCTGCCCGCTTCTTGCATCAGGCTACAGCTACACCCCTCCTCTTCCTTCTCCTGCTCTGGCCGCCCTCTCTCCTTCTAGGTCCTGGAGTTAGGAGTGGGTGGTTTGGCCAGAGCTGAGGTGACATCACTCTTCCTTTCTGACCTTGAAGGGTGTGGTGTTTCTCAGTTCGATCCAATCTATTTTATACGTATTTGAAAAAGCGTGCTTTACCATCCTAAAATGGAATTCACCAATACTTTAACCCTTCTGCATGCATGATTTAAAAACGTATAATATTTTAAGTATAACAAACGATGAATTAAGGGAAAGTAACATAATAAACTGTGTTTCCGTACAGGCACACCTCATTTTATTGTGCTTTGTTTTATGGTGTTTCGCAGATAATTGTGTTCTTTTTTACAAACTGAAGGTTTGTGGCAGCCCTGCATGGAGCAGATCTATTGGAGCCGTTTTTCCAACAGCGTTTGCTCACTTTGTGTCTGCGTGTCAGATTTTGGTGATTGTCACAGTATTTCAAACTTTTTCATTATTGCCGTAATTGTTACGGTGATCTGTCATCAGTGATCTTCAATGTTACTGATACAGTTGCTTTGAGGCACCACAAATAATACTGACAGCAAATTTAACTAGTAAATGTTGTGTGTGTTCTGACTGCTCTACGTACTGGCTGTTCTCCCATTCTCTCCCTCTCCTCGGGCCTCCCTGTCCCCTGAGACGCAACAGTAGTGACGTTAAGCCAATTAATAACCCTGCAATGGCCAACTGTTCAAGTGAAAGAAGAGTAACTCATCTCTTACTTTAAATTAAAAAAAACAAAAACAAAAACTAGCAATAGGACATCCCTGGGGGTCCAGTGGACAGGAATCCTCCTGCCAGTGCTGGGGACATGGGTTCAATCCCTGGTCCTGGAAGGTCCCACATGCCACAGAGCAGCTAAGCCCGTGCACCGCAACTACTAAATCTGTGTTCTAGAGCCCACACGCCACAAGAGAAAAGCCACCGCCGTGAGAAGCCTGTGCACCACAACTACAGAGTAGCCCCCACTTGCCAAAACTAGAGAAAGCCCACACACAGCAACGAAGACCAGCTCAGCTGAAATTAAATTATATATAGTGAGAAATAGGAATGATTTTTAGTGAGGGAAGCACGTCAAAAGCTGAGGTGAGCCAAAAACACTTAGCCAAGTTGTGAATGCAAAGGAAAAGTTATTGAAGGAAAATGAAAGTGCTGCTCCAGTGAACACACAAATGATAAGAAAGTGAAACAGCCTTATTTCTGAAATGGAGAACGTTTGAGTGGTCTGGATAGCAGATCAAACCAGCCACAGGCTCTTAAACCAAGGCTAATCCAGAGTAGGTCCCTAACTCTCTTCAATTCTGGGAAGGCTGAGAGAGGTAAGGCAGCTGCAGAAGGAAAGTCTGAAGCTACCAGAGGTTAGTTCATGAGATTTAAGGAAAGAAGCCACCTCCGTAACATCACAGTCCGAAGTGAAGCAGCTAGTGCTGTTGTAGAAGCTAGGAAGTTATCCAGAAGATCTAGCTAGGATAATTCATGAAAGGTGGCCTCACGAACAGCAAGGCCTTCCCAGGTGGCGTCAGTGGTAAAGAACCCACCTGCCAATGCAGGAGACTTAAGAGACATGGGTTTGATCCCTGGGGTTGGGAAGACTCCCCCAGAGAAGGCATGGCAACCCATTCCAATACTCTTGCCTGGAGAACTCCCATGGACAGGAGGAGCCTCAGTGGGCTGCAGTCCATGTGTCACAAAGAGTCAGACACAGTGAAGCGGCTTAGTACAGCGCACCCAGCACAACCAAGCAACAGATTTCAATGTTGACCAAACAGTCTTCTCCTGGAAGAAGATACCATCTAGGTACTTTTAAGCTAGAGAGGAGAAGTCAGTGCC
>NW_011495071.1:10099935-10112342 GCF_000754665.1 Bison bison bison
TGTTCTGAGGCCTTGTAGGGCTGACACTTCTGTGCCGTGCGTGATGGTGAGATTGTGTGTGTGTGTGTGTGCGTGTTGCGGGAGTGGGACTGTCAAGGGGACTTTCTTATTTGGTGTGACCGAATGGGCTTCCCGGGTGGTACTAGTGGTAAAGAACCCACCTGCCAATGCAGGAGACTTAAGAGACATGGGTTTGATCCCTGGGTTGGGAAGATCCCCCAGAGAAGGCATGGCAACCCATTCCAATACTCTTGCCTGGAGAATCCCATGGACAGAGGAGCCTCATGGGCTGCAGTCCATGTGTCACAAAGAGTCAGACACAGTGAAGCGGCTTAGTACAGCGCACCCAGCACAACCAAGCAACAGATTTTCAATGTTGACCAAACAGTCTTCTCCTGGAAGAAGATACCATCTAGGACTTTTATAGCTAGAGAGGAGAAGTCAGTGCCTGGCTTCAAAGCTTCAAAGAACAGGCTGACTCTCTCTTGTTCAGAGCTTCTGCAGCTGGTGACTTTACATGTAAGCCAATGCTCCTTTATCGTTCTGAAAATCCTCAGGCCTTTAAGAATTATGCTAAGTCTACTCTGCCTGTGTTCTCTAAATGAAACAATAAAGCCTGGATGACAGCACGTCTGTTTACAACATGGTTTACTGAATATTTTAAGTCCCCTGTTGAGATCTACTGCTCAGAAAAAAAGTTTCCTTTTGAAATCTTACTGCTCCCTGACAATGCACCTGGTTACCCAGAGCTCTGATGGAGATGTACAACGAGATTAATGTTGTTTTCATGCCTGCTAACACAGCATCCATTCTGCAGCCCATGAATCAAGGAGTCATTTCAACTTTCAAGTCTTATTATTTAAGAAATACATTTTAGGAGACTATAGCTACCATAGATAGTGATTCCTCTGATGAGTCTTGGAAAAGTCAGTCAAAAATCTTCTGGAAAGGAAAAAATTCACCATTCTGGATGCCATGAAGAACATTTGTGATTCATGGGCAGAGGTCAAAATATCAACCTTAACAGAAGTTTGGAAGCAGTTGATTCCAACTGTCATGGATGCCTTTGAAGGGTTCAAGACTCCAGTGGAGGAAGTAACTGCAGATGTGGTAGAAATAGTAAGAAAACTGGAATCAGAAGTGGAACCTGAAGATGTTAACTGAATGACTGTCATCTCATGATAAAGTGGTCTTCCTCTGTGGCTCAGCTTGTAAAGAATCTACCTGCAATGTGGGAGACCTGGATTCGATCTCTGGGTTGGCAAGATGCCCTGGAGAAGGGAAAGGCTACCCATTCCAGTATTCTGGCCTATAGAATTTCATGGACTATATAGTCCATGGGGTCGCAAAGAGTCAGACACCACTGAGAGACTTCACTCACTCACTCACTCATGATAAAGCTTTCACAAATGGGGAGTTGCTTCTTATGGATGAACAAGGAAAGTGGTTTTTTGAGATGGAAACTACTCCTGGGGGAAGATGCTATGAAGATTATTGAAATGACAATAAAGAACTTAAAAATATTACATAGGGCTTCTCTGGTGGTTCAGTGATAAAGAATCTGCCTGCCAGTGCAGGAGGCACAGGTCCTATCCCTGGTCTGGGAAGACCCCACATTCCATGGAGCAGCTAAGCCCATGAGCCACAAACACTGAGCCCACATTCCCCAACTATTAAGGCCCACATACCGTAGAGCCCGAGCTCTGCAACAAGAGAAGCCACCACAGTGAGAGTGGCTGAGCACCACAGCTAGAAAGTAGCCCCACTCTCCACAACTAGGGAAAAGCCCACGCAGCAACCAAGACCCAGCACAACAAAAAATAAGTAAATAAACATTATTTTAAAAAAAAGAAAATGTGAGCAAAAGGGAATGTGACTATCTTCTTTAAAAAGAGAATATTATATAAACTTAGTTGATAAAGTAGCAGCAGCCTTTGAGAGGACTGACTCCAACTTTGAAAGAAGTTCTGCTGTGGGTAAGATGCTATCAAACAGCATTGCACATTGCAGAGAAATTTTTCATAAAAAGAAGAGTCCGTTGATTTGCAAAATTCATTCCTGTCTTATTTTAAGGGGCCCCAAACTTCAGCACCCACCACCCTGATCAGTCAGTAGCCATCAACATTGAAGCAAGACCCTCCACTGGTTAAAATAATTATGACTCTCTGAAGACTCAGATGATGGTTTGCATTTTGTAGCAATGAAGTATTTTTATTTTTTTAATTTAAATTTATTTATTTTAATTAGAGACTAATTACTTTACAATATTGTATTGGTTTTGCCATACATCAACATGAATCCTCCACGGGTGTACACGTGTTCCCAATCCTGAATCCCCCTCCCACCTCCCTCCCCATACCATCCCTCTGGGTTATCCCAGTGCACCAGCCCGAAGCTTCCTGTATCCTGCATCGAACCTGGACTGGCGATTCATTTCTTATATGATATTATACATGTTTCAATGCCATTCTCCCAAATCATCCCCCTCTCCCTCTCCCATAGAGTCCAAAAGACTGTTCTATACATCTCTGTCTCTTTTGCTGTCTTGCATACAGGGTTATCGTTGCCATCTTTCTAAATTCCATATATATGCGTTAGTATACTGTATTGGTGTTTTTCTTTCTGGCTTACTTCACTCTGTATAATAGGCTCCAGTTTCATCCACCTCATTAGAACTGATTCAAATGTATTTTTAAATTGACGTATGGACATTGTGCTTTTAGACATAATGCTATCACACAGCTAATAGACCACAGAATAGTGTGTGTGTGTTTAGTCACTCAGTCATGTCCGACCCTTTAGATTAGCCTGCCAGGCTCCTCTGTCCATGGGATATTTCAGGAAAGGATACTGGGGTGGGTTGCCATTTTCTCTTCCAGGGGATCTTCCCAATTCAGGAATCAAACCTGCATCTCCTGGGTCTCCTGCATTTCAGGTGGATTCTTTACCCTCTAAGTTATCAGAAAAGCCCGCAGTATAGTGTAAACATAACTTTTATATGCACCGGGAAACCAAAAAATTCATGTGACTCAGTTTATTGTGATATTCGCTTTATTGTGGTGGTTTACAATGGAGCCTGCAGTATTTCTGAGGTGTGCCTGTATATAAATGCTTGGGCATGAATACATTTAGAGGAAAAAAATATCCCCCAAATTTTCAGAAAGCCTCACAGGACTCCTGTGAAGAACCACTGGCTTTGGAGTTAGAGAAACTTGGATCAAATTCTGTATCCAGCCACCAAGAGCTGTGTGACCTTGGGCAAGTGAATTAGCCTCTTTGAGCTCCTGGCCTCTCATCTGTAAATCGCAGGGAACTGTGGCTGCCCGCTGTGTGGACTAGAGGCATTAATGAGATGCGGTATTTTAAAGCTTTTTACCCAGGGCTGACTTCTCCTCTCCCGCGTCTTTTGCTCCGGATACTCATCTCCTGGTAATATTCATAAAATCCTTCCAACTCACCTTTGTTCTAAACTTCACCTTGGAAAGCAGTTTTGCTTCTGTTGTGCCATGACCGCCTCCTGCTCTTCCCCACTCCCCACCTCTGTGGCTCCCATATAGCCAGCCCAGTAGCCTGGCCCCTGCTCCCCAGTGCCCTCCAACCCCCATCCTCTGTGACCCCCCCTGAGCCTCTGAAGGTCCTTAGGCTTGTCTGCACCACAATGCTGGAAATAATAAAGATTTCCAGCATCACAGTATATTCCTTCATTCCTATATAGGCACCATCCTGATTTGGGGGAGGGGGAAAGTGGAGCTCTCAGGAGCCCATTTACCCCCATCATGAGCACATGCATTTTTCTGTATGTGACCTCTTGGTTCATTCATTCACTGAGTAAATATTTATTTAGTGCCTGCTAGGGATCAGTGCATTGTAGTCATCACAGGCTTCCCTGGTGGCTCAGTGGTAAAGAATCTGCATGTGATGTAGGAGACGCGGGTTCAGTTCCTGGGATGGGAAGATCCTCTGGAGGAGGACATGGCAACCCACTCCAGTATTCTTGCCTGGAGAATTCCAGGGACAGAGGAGCCTGGAGGGCTACAGTCCATGGGGTTGCACAGAGTCGGATGTGATGAAGTGAGTTAGCATGAATGCATGCACATGATCATCACGAAACGTGGGTTGTTGGTTTCACTTGTCTCAGCAAGGCCTCCCTCCAGGTATGAGCCCTTAATAAATACTTTATCACCCTCCCTGCCATACACAATAGGGAGAAACCCTACCTAGCTCTGGGAAGATTTCCCGCCTGCATCTGTTTGTTTCATTGGCAGCCCTGAGCACATACTTCCTCTCACACTTCATAGTTCATGTTGCCACTGGAACCCACTGCTTCCATCCACACAGCTGCCTGTGAGCCTTGAAGCCCAGTGGCAAGGCACTGCCCTACTGCCCTGACCCTATCTCAGTGGCCCACATTCCCTGGTCATTCCTCCAAAGCCTGGGTCAAGGTGCTTGGAGGGGAGATCAGGCTGGCTCCTCCAAGGGTCCTGCCCATGGATGTTGGGGGCTGCATGGTCTCCATGCAGCCTCCAGCTCTTGGTTCATTCATTCACTGAGTAAATATTTATTTAGTGCCTGCTAGGGATCAGGCACTGTTCCAGGCACTGAGCATAAAGTGGTAAATTAAAACAAGCAAGAACCCTGACTCATGAAGAATATAAAAATAAATTGTGTATGTGGTCTGTCAAGGATAAGTATTAAGGAGAAAAATGAAACAAAGAAAGGACAGGAAAGGTCCAAGGGAAAGGGCGTCAAAATGTTAGATGGGGTGGCTGGGGGAAGCCCCACTGAGAAAGTAATGTTTGAGTAAAGACTTAAAGGAAGTGAGAAAGGAGCCAGGCAGATACCAGGAGAAGAGCATGTCAGAGAGGGAACAGCCCATGCAAACATGCAGAGACCAGAGACAGGAGGGGCCCTGACATGTCCAAGACACAACCAGGGGGCTGACCTGGCAGAACAATAGGAGACAAGGTCAGAGATGTGGCTATGAGGGTCAGACCATGTGGTTCTTTAGAGTAAAATGCGAAACAGAAGGAGTTTTTTTTTTAATTGAAGTATATTTACAATGTTATGTTAGATTCAGGTGTACGGTAAAGTGATTCAGTTATACACACATATATATGCTCTTTTTCAGATTCTTTTCTATTATAGGTTTTAAGAAATATTGAATACGATCTCCTGTGCTATATAGTAGGTCCTTGTTGTTTATCTGTTTTATATATAGTAGTATGTATCTGTTAATCCCAAGATCCTAGTTTATTCCTCTCCTTTGGTAACTAGAAGTTTGTTTTCTTTGTGAGTCTGCTTTGTAAATAAATTCATTTGCATTATTTTTTAGATTCCACGTGTAAGGGGTAATTGTGATATTTGTTTCTGTCTGATTTACTTCACTTAGTGTGATAATCTTTCAGTTCAGTTCAGTCACTCAGTCGTGTCCGACTCTTTGCGACCCCATGAACCACAGCACGCCAGGCCTTCCTGTCCGTCACCAACTCCCGGAGTTCACCCAAACCCGTGTCCATTGTGTCGGTGCTGCCATCCAACCATCTCATCCTCTGTCGTCCCCTTCTCCTCCTGCCCTCAATCTTTCCCAGCATCAGGGTCTTTTCAAATGAGTCAGCTCTCCGCATCAGGTGGCCAAAATATTGGAGTTTCAGCTTCAGCATCAGTCCCTCCAATGAACACTCAGGACTGATCTCCTTTAGGATGGACTGGTTGGATCGCCTTGCAGTCCAAGGGCCTCTCAAGAGTCTTCTCCAACACCACAGTTCAAAAGCATCAATTCTTTAGCACTCAGCTTTCTCTATAGTCCAACTCTCACATCCATACATGACCACTGGAAAAACCATAGCCTTGACTAGATGGACCTTTGTTGGCAAAGTAATGTCTCTGCTTTTTAATATGCTGAATAGGTTGGTCATAACTTTCCTTCCAAGGAGCAAGCGTCTTTTAATTTCATGGCTGCAATCACCATCCACAGTGCTTTTGGAGCCCAGAAAAATAAAGTCAGCCACTGTTTCCACTGTTTCCCCATCTATTAGCCATGAAGTGATGGGACCAGATGCCATGATCTTAGTTTTCTGAATGTTGAACTTTAAGTCAACTTTTTTCACTCTCTTTCACTTTCATCAAGAGGCTCTAGCCCCATCCATGTTGCTGCAAATGGCATCATTTCATTCTTTTTTATAGCTGAGTAATATTCCATTGTATGTATGTGCCACATCTTCATTATCCATTCATCTGTTGATGGACATTTATGTTGCTTCCATGTCTTGGCTATGGGAATAGTTCTGCTGTGAACACTGGGATGCATATATATTTTTGATTTAGAGTTTTCATATATGCCCAGGAGTGGAATTGTAGGATCATATGGCAGCTCAAATTTTAGTTTTTTAAGGAAACTCCATGCTGTTTTCATGTACTAGATGCCCCAACTTACATTCTTCTCAACAGTGTAGCGGGGGGGGGAGGGGTTCCCTTTTCTCCACACCTTCTCAAGCATTTATTTTTTGTACGCTTTTTGATGATGGAATTGTAGGATCATATGGCATTGTGATCTGGTGTGAGACCAGCCATTCTGACTGATGTGAGAGGTGATACCTCATTATAGTTTTGATTTGCATTTCTCTAATAATGAACAGTGTCGAGCATCTTTTCATGTGCCTCTCGGCCATCTGGATATCTTCTTTGGAGAAATGTCTACTTAGATCTTCAGCCCATGAGTTGTTTTGTTTTATATTGAACTGTAAGAAGCAGAAGGCTTTGCATAAAACAAGGTCATGAGCTGACTTCAGTTTTGAAGGGATCACTGTGGTTACAGGGGAAAATGCAGGGAGACCAAATTAGGAGGCTCTTGTAGGAATCCAGGGGGAAGATGATATTGTCTCACACCAGGTGTATTAGCCCAGTAGTAAGAAGTGGTGGAATCTGGATAGATTTTGAAGGTAAAGCCAACAGAATTTCCTGATGGTTTATATATGAGATGTGAGAGCAAGAGAGGCATCAAGAGTGACTCCAAAGTTTTTGGTTTCACTTTAGAAGGATGGAATTGGTATTTGTTGCAATATAAAGGGAGACTGGACTGACTTGGGAATAGAAACTCTCTGAGTCCAGTCTTGGGCTAATAATTCTGAGATACCTGTTTTGACTATCTGGTGACATTTAGGAATGTGAGCCTGGATTTCAAGCAACTGGCTTCTGCTAGAAATACAGACTTCAAAGTCATCAGTGTAGGCATGCATGAGTGCTAAGTCGCTTCAGTCCTATCTGACTCTTTGTAACCTCATGTACTATAGCCCACCAGACTCCTCTGTCCATTCTCCTCTGAGAATCCATGGGATTCTCCAGGCAAGAATACTGGAGTGGGTTTCCATGCCCTCCTCCAGGGGATCTTCCCTACCCAGGGATCGAACCCAGGTCTCTTGCATTGCAGGCAGATTCTTTACTGTCTGAGCCACTAAGGAAGTCCAAGAATACTGGAGTGGGTAGCTTATTCCTTCTCCAGGGGATCTTCTCAACCCAGGAATTGAATCAGGGTCTCCTGCATTCCAGACAGATTCTTTCCCAGCTGAGCTACCAGGGAAGGCCCCCCATCAGCATATAGATACTTAAAGTTCTGAGACTGGAATTGTGGAGATATTGAAGAGGTCCAAGGACAAAGCTCTGGGTCACTTCCAAATTAAGAGATTGAATTGATGAGAAGATGCCACCAGTCTTTGGAGGAAAGCCAGGTGATCAGGGTCTTCTGGAAGTCAAGGAAATAGTGATGAGTTTTAACAGGTGCTCCTGAGACATCCAGGAACATGAGGGCCGAGAGGTGGGCCCACTCCTGAAGGACTTCTGTTTCATTTTGCTTTTCAATGCTCTACATTTTTTTGTTGTTCTGTGGGTCATTGTCTGGGGAAGGGTGACTGTGCCCATGGTGGGGGCATTTCTGTCTGAGTGGAGCTGGGGGCCCCAGCCTTACAGAAAGCTGGAGGGAAGATTTATTGTATTGAAAAGGAAAGTGGAAGATACCAGGACACTTTCAAGTGTCTCATTTTACCCACAGGTCCTGGTAGTGGAAGATTTGTAGGGTTACTTTTAGATAAAGAAAATGAGGTGCAAAGAGAAAACATAGCTAACTTTAGGTCATGGGCTTTTAAAAAACTTTCTTAATGAAATTAAATTAATTTATTTCTTTGGCTGCGCTGGGTCTTCTTGCTGTGCTCGGGCTTTCTCTAGTTGCAGCGGGTAGAGGCTACTCTTTAGTTACGGTGTGCAGGCTTCTCCTTGCGATGGCTTCTCTTGTTGATGAGCACAGGCTCAAGGGTGCATGGGCTTCAGTAGCTGCAGTGTGAGGGCCCTATAGCGTGGGTTCAGTAGTGGTGGTGCATGGGCTTAGTTGTTCCATGGAATATGGAATCTTCCCAGACCAGGGATTGAACCTGTGGGCCCTGCATTGGTAGGCAAACTCTTAACCACTGGACCACCAGAGCGTTGAAATCAGTGTTGGCTAAGAGAACTTTCTGCAATGAGGGAAATATTCTCTATCTACTTTGCCCAGTACAGGAAGTCCCCTACATATGAAGGAGCTCCATTCCAAGAGTGTGTGTTTATAAGTCCAATTTGTAAGTCCTTCAAAGTTAGCCTAGGTACCCAGCTAACACATTCAGCTATATAGTATACTTTTACACAAATAATGCATGAAAACAAATGAACACAAAAAAAGAAAGCATTTTTAATTTACAGTACAGAACCTTGAAAAGTACAGTAGCACTGTATAACAGCTGGCATACAGGGGCTGGCATCGAGTGAACAGCAAGAAGGGTTACCGACTGCAGGAGGGAGAGGAGATGGGAGATGGTAGAGCTGAACCTTTGTCAGCAATAGGAGATGGAGGACAAGCTGCAATTTCATTCACACTTGACATGCATGGCACAGGTTCTGGTTCCTTGCTGGATTCAATCCTATCTACCTTCTTGAAAAAACGATCCAGTGGTATCTGGGTAGTAACTCTTCTCTTCTCATCATGGGTGACATGGTAGCACTGATTTGCTTTCTGAACGGCTGCTGCAACCTTCACGTACTATTCTGTGTTTGGGTCCTGGCCTCAAAAAGTAACATTGACCCCTCAAATAAGGAAAACCCCCTTGCCGTTTGCAGAGGATGTGCACACGTGACAATGTATGCCAGACATGTGAACTAACGTATGTGACTGGACACGGGAATGCATGTTTGCATCTTTGAAAGCCTGAAACTAGGTTTGTATGTAGCAAATGTAGCCTATGTATTGGCTCTTTGAGCTTCATCTGGCTGCTGAGCGCTTGAAATGTAGCTAGTACAACTGAGCTGACTTTTTCATTGTATTTTACATAAATTAATTTAAATTTAAAGATCCACCCGTGGCTAGTGGTTACATTCATGGACAGTACAGTTCTTAGTGAATGAACCTGGATTTAAACCCTAGTCTTCTGACTCAAAAGGACTTCCATGGTGGCTCAGACAGTGAAGAGTCTGCCTGTGATATGAGAGACCTGGGTTCAATCCCTGAGTTGGGAAGATCCCCTGGAGAAGGAAATGGCAGCCCACTCCAGTGTTCTTGCCTGGAGAATTCCATGGACAGAGGAGTCTGGTGGGCTACATACAGTCCATGGGGTCACAGAGTTGGACATGACTGAGCAACTTTCAGTTTTTTTTCTGACCCAAAGCCTTGAAAATTCCCAAACTATCCTTTGCTCCTCAAGAAGGTGGTAGAATGCTCCAAAGAAGAATAGGCTGGCCTGAGCTGGTGTATTTGGGGGAGAGCAGAGTTGGAGACGGAGAAGGCAATGGCACCCCACTCCAGTACTCTTGCCTGGAAAATCCCATGGATGGTGGAGCCTGGTAGGCTGCCGTCCATGGGGTCGTGAAGAGTCGGACACGACTGAGCGACTTCACTTGCATTTTTCACTTTCATGCATTGGAGAAGGAAATAGCAACCCACTCCAGTGTTCTTGCCTGGAAAATCCCAGGGACGGGGGAACCTGGTGGGCTGCCGTCTATGGGGTTGCACAGAGTCAGACACGACTGAAGCGACTTAGCAGCAGCAGCAGAGTTGGAGAAGGAGATTATGTATATGACCCAGGGGCTCCTCCAAGGTTCTCAGGTTTATTAGCCAGTTGACAGGTTCTCCAAGGTATCCTGTAGTCATTATCTTCTGCTGCTTAGCCCAGCCTGGGCTCTGTGGGCTGGGTGCATCTGAGGGTAGAGCGTACCTAGTGGTGGTGGTTCAGTCGCTAAGTTGCGTCTGACGCTTTTAAGATTCCATGGACTCTAAAAAGGAACACATTTGAATCAGTTCTAATGAGGTGGATGAACCTGGAGCCTATTACACAGAGTGAAGTAAGTCAGAAAGAGAAATATAAATATCATATACTGATGCATTTATATGGAATCTGGAAAGATGGTACTGATGAATTTATTTGCAGGGCAGCAATGGAGAAACTATGATATTGAATGGTTTGCCTTGGAAACGAACAGAGATCATTCTGTCGTTTTTGAGATTGCATCCAAGTACTGCATTTTGGACTCTTTTGTTGACCATGATGGCTACTCCATTTCTTCTGAGGGATTCCTGCCTGCCGTAGTAGATATAATGGTCATCTGAGTTAAATTCACCCATTCCAGTCCATTTCAGTTCGCTGATTCCTAGAATGTCGATATTCACTCTTGCCATCTCCTGTTGAACCACTTAAATTTGCCTTGATTCATGGACCTAACATTTTAGGTTCCTATGCAATATTGCTCTTTGCAGTATCGGACCTTGCTTCTATCACCAGTCACATCCACAGCTGGGTATTGTTTTTGCTTTGGCTCCATCCCTTCATTCTTTCTGGAGTTATTTCTCCACTGATCTCCAGTAGCGTATTGGGCACCTACTGACCTGGGGAGTTCCTTTTTCAGTGTCCTATCATTTTGCCTTTTCATACTGTTCATGGGGTTCTCAAGGCAAGAATACTGAAGTGGTTTGCCATTCCCTTCTCCAGTGGACCACATTCTGTCAGACCTCTCCACCATGACCCGCCCATCTTGGGTTGCCCCACAGGCATGGCTTAGTTTCATTGAGTTAGACAAGGCTGTGGTCCTAGTGTGATTAGATTGACTACTTTTCTGTGAGTATGGTTTCAGTATGTCTGCCCCCTGATGCCCTCTTGCAACACCTACCATCCTACTTGGGTTTCTTTTACCTTGGGCGTGGGGTATCTCTTTACGGCTGCTCCAGCAAAGCGCAGCCATTGCTCCTTACCTTGGATGAGGGGTATCTCCTCACCACTGCCCTTCCTGACCTTCAGCGTGGAATAGCTCCTCTAGCCCTCCTGCGCCCGCACAGCCACCGCTCCTTGGAAGTGGGGTTGCTCCTCCCGGCCGCTGCCCCTGGCTTCGGGTGTGGGGTAGCTCCCCCTGGCCACCGCCCCTGGCCTCACTGAAGAAGCTGAAGTTGAATGGTTCTATGAAGACCTACAAGACTTTTTAGAACTAACACCCCAAAAAGATGTCCTTTTCATTATAGGGGACTGGAATGCAAAAGTAGGAAGTCAAGAAACACCTGGAGTAACAGGCAAATTTGGCCTTGGAATATGGAATGAAGCAGGGCAAAGACTAATAGAGTTTTGCCAAGAAAGTGCACCCGTCATAGCAAACACCCTCTTCCAACAACATAAGAGAAGACTCTACACATGGATATCACCAGATGGTCAACACTGAAATCAGATTGATTATATTCTTTGCAGCCAAAGATGGAGAAGCTCTATATAGTCAACAAAAATAAGACCAGGAGCTGACAATGGCTCAGATCATGAACTCCTTACTGCCAAATTTGGACTTAAAATTGAAGAAAGTAGGGAAAACCACTAGACCATTCAGGTATGACCTAAATCAAATCCCTTATGATTATACAGTGGAAGTGAGAAATAGATTTAAGGGCCTAGATCTGATAGATAGAGTGCCTGATGAACTATGGAATGAGGTTCGTGACATTGTACAGCAGACAGGGATCAAGACCATCCCCATGGAAAAGAAATGCAAAAAAGCAAAATGACTCTCTGGGGAGGCCTTACAAATAGCTGTGAAAAGAAGAGAAGCGAAAAGCAAAGGAGAAAAGGAAAGATATAAGCATCTGAATGCAGAGTTCCAAAGAATAGCAAGAAGAGATAAGAAAAAAAAAGCCTTCCTCAGTGATCAATGCAAAGAAATAGAGGAAAACAACAGAATGGGAAAGACTAGAGATCTCTTCAAGAAAATTAGAGATACCAAGGGAACATTTCATGCAAAGATGGGCTTGATAAAGGACAGAAATGGTATGGACCTAACAGAAGCAGAAGATATCAAGAAGAGGTGGCAAGAATACACAGAAGAACTGTACAAAAAAGATCTTCATGTCCCAGATAATCACG
>NW_011495071.1:10112513-10112725 GCF_000754665.1 Bison bison bison
CTATTCCAAATCTTGAAAGATGATGCTGTGAAAGTGCTGCACTCAATATGCCAGCAAATTTGTAAAATTCAGCAGTGGCCACAGGACTGGAAAAGGTCAGTTTTCATTCCGATCCCAAAGAAAGGCGCCAAAGAATGCTCAGACTACCACACAGTTGCACTCATCTCACATGCTAGTAAAGTAATGCTCAAAATTCTCCAAGCCACGCTTCA
>NW_011495071.1:10113087-10120471 GCF_000754665.1 Bison bison bison
CAGAAAGTGAAGAGGAACTCAAAAGCCTCTTGATGAAAGTGCAAGTGGAGAGTGAAAAAGTTGGCTTAAAGCTCAACATTCAGAAAACGAAGATCATGGTATCTGATCCCATCACTTCATGGGAAATAGATGGGGAAACAGTGGAAACAGTGTCAGACTTTATTTTTCTGGGCTCCAAAATCACTGGAGATGGTGACTACAGCGATGAAATTAAAAGACGCTTACTCCTTGGAAGGAAAGTTATGTCCAACCTAGATAGCATATTGAAAAGCAGAGACATTACTTTGCCAACAAAGGTCCGTCTAGTCAAGGCTATGGTTTTTCCAGTGATCATGTATGGATGTGAGAGTTGGACTGTGAAGAAGGCTGAGCACCGAAGAATTGATGCTTTTGAACTGTGGTGTTGGAGAAGACTCTTGAGAGTCCCTTGGACTGCAAGGAGATCCAACCAGTCCATTCTGAAGGAGATCAGCCCTGGGATTTCTTTGGAGGGACTGATGCTAAAGCTGAAACTCTAGTACTTTGGCCACCTTATGCAAAGAGTTGACTCATTGGAAACGACTCTGATGCTGGGAGGGATTGGGGGCAGGAGGAGAAGGGGATGACAGAGGATGAGATGGCTGGATGGCATCACTGACTCGATGGACGTGAGTCTGAGTGAACTCTGGGAGTTGGTGATGGACAAGGAGGCCTGGCGTGCTGCGATTCATGGGGTCGCAAAAGTTGGACACAACTGAGCGACTGAACTGAACTGAACTGAACTGAATGGAGAAACAGATATAGAGAACATACTTAAGGACACGGAGGGTGGGGAGAAGGAGAGGGTGAGATGTATGGAAAGAGTAAAATGGAAATTTACAATACCATATGTAAAATAGATAGCCAATGCGAATTTGCTGTATGACTCAGGGAACTCAAACAGGGGCTCTGTGACAGTTTAGAAGGGCGGGATGGGGAGGCAGATGGGAGGGAGGCTCAAGAAGGAGGGGACATATGTATCCTATGGCTGATTCTTGTTGATGTTTGACAGAAAACAACAAAGTTCTGTAAAGCAATTATCCTTCAATTAAAAAATAAATAAATATTTTAAAAAGACCCCATGGACTGTAACCTGCCAGGCTCCTCTGTCCATAGGATTGTCAGGCAAGAATACTGGAGTGGGTTGCCATTTCCTTCTCCAGGGGATCTTCCTGACCCAGGAATTTAACCAGAGTCTTTTGCGTCTCCTGCAATGTAGGTGGATTCTTTACCACTGAGCCACCAGGGAAGCGTACGTAGTATATGCCCATTTTAAAATCCTACCATCTGTCTTTTCCCTCTCCTCTGTGAAGTTTTCCCTATCCGTCCCATCCGAGAATTGATTTGAAATATTATTATTTAAACCTCTTTGTGGACCCTTAGAATGTACCTGCTGTTATTGTCACTATCTCACTTATGTTTATGTCTTGCCTTCTGAATTACCTATAAACCACCACAGGCAAGTGAATTATCCATGTCCCGTCTCCTGTTCACGGTGGGTACAGAGTGTAGAGAACACTAAGTCTGATCATCCTTGTATCAGTAGAACCTGGAATCATGCTTAGAAAATAGTGGGAGTTCCATAAATGTCACTTCATAATTTAATGGCAAAACTTAGATTCATTATAGTCCTGGTTCAGATTCCTAGGTGTCCACCCACTATTTTTGTGGTCAAAGGCAAAATACTGAGCTCTTTGAAATTCAGTTTATTCGTCTTTCAAGTGTGATGCAAATCTTTTGTGTGTTCTCTTGAACATCAAATGAGATGCAAACTATAGAAGTTTTTGCACAGTGCTTCTGAGTGACAGTGTTTCTTTTTGTTGAACTATAGTTGATTTACAATAGTGTCTTAGTTTTCAGGTTTACAGCAAAATGATTCAGCGTTTTATACATGTGTATATATTCTTTTTCAGACTCTTCCATTTGAAGTTATTACAAGATATTGAAAATAATTCTCTGTGACCTGTGTGCGTGTTCAGTCATGTCCAACTCTTTGTGACTCCGTGGGGTGTAGTCTGCCAGGCTCCTGTGTCCATAGGATTTCCCAGGCAAAAAATACTGGGGTAGGTTGCCATTTCCTACTCCAGGGTATCTTCTCAACACAGGTATTGAATCCACGTCTCTTGAGTCTCTTGCGCTGGCAGGTAGATTCTTTAACTGTGATACTTGGGAAGCCCTCTATAATTCTCTATGCTATACAGTAAATCCTTACTGTTTATCTATTTTATGTATAGTGGTATCCATCTATTAATCTCATAATCCTCATTTATCCTTCCCCCTTAAGTAATAACATGTCTTGATTTTTCCTGTGATGCTGTGTCTTTAGTTTATTCTTCACTAGACTGTGGTCTTCTGCAATGTAGGGACTGTATTTTACTCACCAGTGTCCTCTGCACAATCCTCTAAATGTATTAGATCCTCTGGAAGAGCCATAGGATTTATTGCTTGCTGGGTAGTTCTGACCCCAACTCAGAAGATGCAGTTAAATAAGATGTGACCAGATCCAACAGAGAGCTTGTGGATGAGTCAGTGCCTAGAGGGTTCATGGCCTCTATCTCAGCTTGTCTACTTGTAACTTTTAGCCACTGCTTCTCCTCCCCAAGGGGTCATTGGATTTCTTTAAATTGCAGAGCTGTCCTGGGTAGTTCCCCTACTAGAGTGTAAGCTCCAGGAGGACAGACATTTTTGTCTTTTTGTTCACTCTTTGTCGAGAGCAATGCCTAGTATGTGGTAGGTGGTTAACAAATGTTTGTTAAATGAAGCAATGTCCACAGGTGGGCATGAGAAATACTCTATTATCCAAGGATCTTCACGTTTTTGTTTTTTGTAAAGGACCAAATAATAGATATTTTAGACTTTGGGACTATACTCTCTGTTGTGATTGCTCAGCTCTGCCAGGTTGCACAAAAGCAGCCACAGACAAATGAGCAGGGTGTGCTCTGATAAAATTTAATTTACATAAGCCGGTAGCATGTGGTTTTCCAGCTGTCTCAGCACTCTTTCTTGCCTATTCTTTCCTCATGGAAGAGTCTTTGCACCCTCGTCAAAAATCAACTAGTCATAGATGTTTGGGTTTATTCTGAACTCTCAGTTCTGTTCCACGGGTCTTTATATCTGTGTTTGTGCCAGCACCATTTTGATTACAGCAACTTTGGAATCAGAAAGTATGAGTCTTCCACCTTTTTCTTTTTCAATATTATCTTGGCTATTCAGAGTCCTTGCAGTTCTCTATGAATTTGAGGATCAGCTTTTCCATTTCTGTAAAAAAAAACACCATTGAAATTTTGATAGGGATTGCACTGAACCTATCAACAACTTTGGGGAGTATTGCCTTCTTGACAATGTAAGTCTTTCAACCCATGAACCTGGGCTGTTTTTCTCCTTAATTATGTCTTCTTTCAATTCTTCCAGCAAGGTTTTGTAGTTCTCAGTGCGTAAGTCTTTCATCTCCTGAGTTTATTTCGAAGTACTTTATGCTTTTAATGCTATTGTAAACGGAAATGTTTTCTCAGTTTTCATTTTGAATTGTTCATTGCTAGTATCTTGAAACAAAACTAGTTTTTGTATTTTGATCTTGTACCTGGTAATTTTGCTGAATTTGTTTCTTAGCTCTGTTAGTTTTGGGGGGTTTTTTTGGTGGATTACTTGAGATTTTCTCTATATATGGATAAATGTCATCTGCAAGGAATGAAGTTGGGCCTCTACCTCAATCCTTGGTAAAAATTAATCCAAAATGTATCAAAAGCCTAAATATAATAACTAAAACTATAAAGTTAGTCACTCCGTCTTGTCCAACTTTTTGAGACCCATAGACTTTAGCCCGCCAGGCTTCTCTGTCCATGGAATTCTCCAGGCAAGAATACTGGAGTGGGTAGCCATTCCCTTCTCCAGGGGATTTTCCCAACTCAGGGATCAAACATGGGTCTCCAACATTGTAGACAGATTCTTTACCATCTGAGGCATCAGAGAAGCCCTAGAAAACTATTAGAAGAAAACATAGCAGTAAACCTTCATGACCTTGGGTATGACACCAAAAACATGAGCAAGAAAAGTTAAATTGGGCTTATCAAAATTAAACTTTTGTGAATCAAAGGATATTATCAAAAAATGAAATGACAACCTATGTAATGGGAGAAAATATTTGCAAATCATAAATTTGATAAGGGATAGTAAATAATACAGAGAAGGCAATGGCACCCCACTCCAGTACTCTTGCCTGGAAAATCCCATGGATGGAGGAGCCTGGTAGGCTGCAGTCCATGGGGTCGCTAAGAGTCGGATACGACTGAGCAACTTCACTTTCACTTTTCACTTTCCTGCATTGGAGAAGGAAATGGCAACCCACTCCAGTGTTCTTGCCTGGAGAATCCCAGGGACGGGGGAGCCTGGTGGGCTGCCGTCTACGGGGTCGCACAGAGTCGGACACGACTGAAGTGACTTAGCAGTAGCAGTAATAAATAATAAGAACTCTTATAACTCAACAGCAAAAAGACAAACAACCCAATTAAAAAATTGGCAATGGATCGCTTCTCAGCCTTTTGGCTAAGATCAAGTGTAGTATCTGTTCTTATCAGTTTAATATCTGATACGTCCTCTATCCGAGGACAAGAGAAAAAAAAAAAAAATTGGCAATGGACTTGAATAGTCATTTCTCCAAAGTCCAAATGTTCAACAGATGTGTGAAAAGATGTAAAACTTCTTTGGTTTTTAAGGAAATGCAAATCAAAACAACAATGAAATAGTACTTTACATCCACTCGGATGGCTTTTAATATAAAACAAAAAATACCGGAAGATAGTATTGGCAAGGGTGTGGAGAAATCGGAACGTTTGTATGTTGCTGGTGAGAATGTAAAATGGTGCAGCCGCTGTGGGAAACAGTTCGGCAGTTCTTCAAAAAGTTGAGCACAGAAGTATAATATGGCCCACCAATCCCACTCTAAGTACATACTCAAAGAAATAAAATGTACATCCACATAAAAACTTGCACATGAATATTTATAGCATCATTAAAAGATGGAGACAACCCAATTATCCATCAACAGCTGAATGTATAAACAGTCACATATATACAACGGAATATTATTCAGCCATCAAAAGGAATGAAGTACTGATACGTGCTATAACTTGAACCTTGAAACATCATGCTAAGTGAAAGAAGCCAGATACAAAAGTAAACTTATTTTATGATTCCTTTAAGCGAAATGCCCAGAGGAGGCAAATCCAGAGACACAGGGGCTGAGGGTAGGAGAGAATGGGGTGTGTGTGTATTATTAAAGAGAATATGGTGTTGTTCTGGGGTGACGAAGCATTTTTTGAAACTGAAGAAAGATGCCTGTTGTACAGCATTTTGAATGCCTGCACTAAATATCATTAAATTATATGCTATAAAATATATGTATTTTATATAAATTATATAAACTGTATGAATTTATATAAACTGTATGTATTATATAAACTGTATCAATTTCACCTCAGTTAAAAACCAAACAGGTGGCAGGATTTGGCCTGTGGGCCATAGTTTGCCAACCTTTGAGAGCACTGTTTTTCAAACTGCAGGTCAAGACCCATTAGTAAGTTGGGAGATCAGTTTAGTGGTTCACAACCAGCAGTTTTAGCAAAAATGAAAAAGAATGGAAAAGAGCTTACCAGAGTGTCATAGGCAGTAAGAAGTTACTGTTTCACGAAATGTTTGTTTCAGTTTTATATATACGTTTAGGTCCCAGTTAATGATGTGATGTATACTTCTTTTTATTAGCCATGGTTAATGGATGAGAAAAATTTGACCTCCTCCTCAGATATGATTAATTTGCTAGAGCGGCTCATAGAACTTGAAACATTTGTACTTTAAAGGATACAGATGAACCACTAGATGAAGAAATACACAGGGTGAGATCTGGAAAGGTCCTGAAGGCAGGAACCTTTGTCCCTGAGGAGTTGTATGTTATCCTCCAGATGTGAATGTGTTTACCAGTCTGGAAGCTCTCTGAACCCTGTATTTTAGGAATTTTATGGAGGCTTCTGCACACAAGCATGATCAATTATTCATTCCATTTCCAGCCCTTCTTCCTTCTCAAGTGAATGGGGAACAGTGCTGAAAATTCCAAGCTTCTGATCCTGGCTGGGTCTTTCTGGTGACCAGCCCCCCATCCAGGAGGCTTCTGGGAGCCCAGAGTCACCTCATTAGAACAAAAGATGCTTCTGTCTCCCAGGCAACCTCAAGGGTTTCAGGAACCCTGTGACCTCAAAGACCAAAGAATAGAACCAAATATTCTCCCAGTGCTCTTATCACTTAGGAAATTCCCCAGGTTTTAAGAGCTCTGTGCTGGAAGCCAGGATGAAGACCAAATATATAAATCACAATATCACAGTTAATAAAACTTCAAAGCCATTTTTTACATAGTTCTGTGGCCTCTATTTTGGGTCAAGTCCAGTGCCAGAGCCCAAAGCCAATCCTCATTTTCTGCTCATTTTCCCCAGTGGCCCAATGTCTCTGGCTACTGTCTAACATCGTCTTGTAGCTGCAGTGAGGCCTCCAGGACATCCCGCTCCCAGCAGTGGACCCTAAACACCAGTTTAAGTGCAATGGTAATTGTTTATTGACCTTTTAACCTGTCCCCTTCGGTTCTTCTTCAAAGATGTTTGTTTTCCACCATCTGTTAATAAAAATGCTGTTAGGGTGGCGTTTTAGTCACTATCTGAAATTGAATGCCCGAGAAACTTGACTGCTAAACTAAGCCACTCTAATGCCTTGACTAGACGGACCTTTGTTGGCAAAGTAATGTCTCTGCTTTTCAATATGCTATCTAGGTTGGTCATAACTTTCCTTCCAAGGAGTAAGCGTCTTTTAATTTCATGGCTGCAGTCACCATCTGCAGTGATTCTGGAGCCCCCCAAAATAAAGTCTGACACTGTTTCCACTGTTTCCCCATCTATTTCCCATGAAGTGATGGGATCAGATGCCATGATCTTCGTTTTCTGAATGTTGAGCTTTAAGCCAACTTTTTCATTCTCCTCTTTCACTTTCATCAAGAGGCTTTTTAGTTCTTCTTCACTTTCTGCCTTAAGGGTGGTGTCATCTACATATCTGAGGCGATTGATATTTCTCCTGGCAATCTTGATTCCAGCTTGTGCTTCTTCCAGCCCAGCGTTTCTCATGATGTACTCTGCATCTAAGTTAAATAAGCAGGGTGACAATATACAGCCTTGACGTACTCCTTTTCCTATTTGGAACCAGTCTGTTATTCCATGTCCAGTTCTGTTGCTTCCTGACCTGCATATAGGTTTCTCAAGAGGCAGGTCAGGTGGTTTTTCCAGTGGTCATGTATGGATATGAGAGTTGGACTGTGAAGAAAGCTAAGCACTGA
>NW_011495071.1:10120571-10190888 GCF_000754665.1 Bison bison bison
GAGGAGTTTGAGTGAACTCTGGGAGTTGGTGATGGACAAGGAGGCCTGGCGTGCTGCGATTCATGGGGTCATAAAGAGTCAGACATGACTGAGCGACTGAACTGAAGTGACTGAACCGAGTGTACATATATCAAACCCAGTCTCAATTTGTCCCGCCCTCCCCTCCAGCTCCACTCCTTGTCAGATATCTTGTCATCATTCAGATCCAGTTTCTCCTGGTCTCCTGACTGATTCAGTCCCAGGGTTTGGTTCACAGTTTTCCTTCCCCAGCTCCCCCACCTCTCTCATCGTGATTGTGCTGGCTTGCTGGGGGTCTGAAGGAGTGGGTGTGCTCATATATCTCTATGTGAACCTCTGCTCAAGTCTTCCCTTGGTCCTTCTCCTCCACAGGACACCAGAGCTTGGAGACCATAGATAAACCTACAACAGGGAATTGGATGGGTGGCTGGACTGCAAGGCCCATACGCTGTGTGTGTGGTGTGCTCAGGTTTTAAGAGCATGGGGATCCCTGAAAGGTCCAGGGTTGATTTCTAGCCCAGAAAGGACTCAAACTGCAGGGATCTTTATCATGTAAGACATACAGAGAGTCTGTTCCATACAGTATCAAGACAATATGGGAGGTTAAGAAAGAGGAGCTTATGACCAAAATCCTGGGAAACTGGCTGGATCAATAGCAGCTACACCCACCCTCTCTGTGGCTGCCCTTTGGTCTAAAGGTGCCTCCTACTTGGCAGCCTTGTCTCCTGCAAGCACTGCTCCTGTTTGTTACAGTCACCATATTATCTTTGTTGTCGTTCAGTTGCGAAGTCACATCTGACTCTTTGCGATCCCATGGGCTGCAACACACCACTCTTCCCTGTCCTTCACTGTCTCCTGGAGTTGGCTCAAACTCACGTCCATTGATTCAGTGATGCCATCCAACCATCTCATTCTTCACCAGGTGTTAATAGCTACACTGGAACCACAGCCTGACACTCTGTCTGGCACCTTGAAAGGGATAAACAGCCACAGATCTCCTCCAACTCTGGCAAAGGTCCTGGAGCGCCTCAGAGTTCCTGGTACAGGCAAGCAGAGCTTTTTTGTCTTCATCAACGTTGAACACCCAGGCTTGGATGAGCCTGCCAGATGAGGACATCTCAGGACAACACTGCAGGGTGATACTCATTTACAGACACCTGGAGACAACACCCCTAGGGAGCAATGGAAGCAGCTGAATACACGAATCAGAACAGTGCACCCTGGGAACTGGAGCCGGCAAGCTCCCCATGTATCACTTCGCTGGCTGAGACCCACGGTCTTGGCTGCCAGCCCGACAGGCACAGCCACTCTGCTCTGGGTGAATCATCAAGGTAAAGCCCGAGGAGGGACCTGTCAGTCAGGGCTGAATCCACCCTGAACTCTGAACTCTGCCCCCTGCAGATCCCACGCATGGGTCTTGCTACATAAACTCGTGTGGCTCTGTAATCTCAGAGTCCCATTTTGGTGACAGACTGACAAAGGTGAAGGGAAGTAAGTGGGAGGCTGGGCAACCATACTGCTTTTACATATTGACTATCATTTATTTAGCTCTCAGTCTTCAACTGGGGCAACAACGCTTGAAGGGGAAGATTGAGAAGGACTCATCTCTGCTCCATGTAGCATCCACTGGGGGCAGCTGGGAGTGAGTGCATAAAACTACATGGCTGGCAGGTTGGCACTGACTGGAGGGGGCCTCTCTTCCTCTCTAAATGGACCTCACCATGTGGGCTCCTCTGCAGGCTGCTTGAGCTTCTGTGCAGCATGGAGGCCGTGTACTAAGACCAAGCAACCCAGAAGAACTGGGCGGAAGCTGTATTGCCCTTTCTGACCCAGTGGAAGTCCCATAGCATCACTTCCACTGTAGTCACAAGCCCCCCTGCCTTCGAGGGGTGGTGTCCAGAGTCACATCACTGGAAGAGCATGTGGGATGGGAGATGTTGTTGTGACCATTTCTGAAAAATACCATCTCCTCATGAGTCATGGAGAAGGAATAGCAATGTTTTGGACATTACGGCATCCTTAGAACCCTAAGGGGCTCAATGAAGCGGTAATGGGTAAAAGGCAAGGTGCTGAGGAAGTGGGTCCTGCCACTGGCACAAGGGACCTTGTTTCTGCTCTGGAGGGTAGGGGGTGTGGGTTGGGGAAGCACAGAGCTTTCGATCTGCTCATTTGTTTTTGACTGTGCTGGGTCTCTGTTGCTGTTCAGGCTTTTTCTCTAGTTGTGGTGAGTGGAGGCTCCCCTTCATTGCAGTAGGCTTCCCATTGCAGTGGCTTCTCTTGCTGTGGAACCTGGACTCTAGGGCATGTGGGCTCAGTAGTTGTGGCGTGTGGGCTCAGGCTCTACAGTATAAAGTCAGTAGTAGTGGTGCATGGGCTTAGCTGCTGCATGGCATGTGGGATCTTCCTGGCCCAGGGATCGAACCCGTATCTCCTGCATTGGCAGGCAGATTCTTTACCACTGAGCCAACAGGGAAGCCCCTAATCTGCTTCTCTGATGTAAGTGAGAGACCCTTTGTGAGAAAGACACGAATGGGATTTGTGTGTGTTTAGTCTCCCCATCCCCTCCCACCTCTAGCTCAGCTCAACAGAAATCCCTGATGAATAATCTTCGTCAGGGAGAGACCAGAAATATCTTCCTACTTAACAGGCAGGCAGAGGCGAGGATGAGTGTGGGGCTCAGTGGTGAGGCCCCTGCAGCTGGCAGATTGACTTGTGTGAGTTTTTTTTTTTTTTTTTCACTTTTGAATCTCTGAGTTCTGGAACAGAGCCACATCCAGGGAGATGCCCCCGGTTTGGTGCTCCTTGTGGGAACACGAACAGGCTCCACAAGACGGTGGCAGCTGCTGGATGCTGAAACGAAGATGCCCCTCTGAAGGTTAATTGCCCTCAGCTGTGTTAGACCAGAAAGCGTCCTGGCTTTCTGAGACCTGTCCTTCTGCCGCTCAGGCTCAAGTTTCTCCTTCGAGTAGGTCCAAAGCTCTGCTGCCCTTTGAGGCCTGGGGCTGCTATGCAGAGTCCCCTGCTGTCTGTCATCTCCCAACCCATGGAAGATTGGTTGTTTGTAGGACTCCAGCAAGCCAGATGTTGTTGCTGTTCAGTAGCCAAGTCGTGTCTGCCTCTCTCTGACCCCATAAACTACAGCACGCCAGGCTTCCCCATCCTTCACTGTCTCCCTGAGATTGCTCAAACTCACGTCCATTGCGTCGATGATGCCATCTGACCATCTCATCCTGTGTTGCCCCCTCCTCCTCTTGCCCTCAATCTTTCATAGCATCAGGGTCTTTTCTGCTAATGGCCCAGAGCCTAAGCAAAGTCAGGGCAGTAACCTTTACCTGCTTGGCCTGGGGATATTTATAAAACCTGAGTGCCTTCGGGCAGACTGTGTGGACGTGACATATATAAATAGCCCTCAGGAGGACCTGCCAGCTTGGGAATGCAGAATCCTTTCTGAGCCATAATTTTCAAAGGGAGGGCCAAGGATCACCTATTTAGACTCTTACTTAGAGAATTTATTATGAATGTAGATTTCAAAACAACAAGAAAAAGAAAGTAGGTTTCAGTTCTACTGAAATCTACAGTAAAGTCTCTGAATCTGGCATCTGCTTTTTAACCAGCACCTAGGGGTTTACAGAAATTCTGAAGTTTGAGACCCACTTGTAATCCCTTCCCCCACTCTAGACTGTCAAACACAGCAGTTCACTCACCTCTGTCTGTGCCATGGGTGGTTAGGTGCCAGAGATATGAGGATACATAAGACATGGGATCTGATAGGAAGGGGATAATTGTTTCCAGAAATTCTCAGATTAAGTGTTATCATCTGAAAATGCGGATTCACTTCCCTGACAACTCTCCTTACCTTCTGCCCGGGTTTTAGAATTACTTCCTAAGGGGAGTCTCTACAAATGCTGACTAGCTTATAGGAAATAAAAGGTCAGTTTGATAGGAGTTCTGCAGAGTTGATGCCACTTGGCTTGGCAGTGTGGGATCTTAATAATAACTATAGTTTACTTGTATATGGCACCTCTGATTATCCCTGCAAAGAGACAAGTCTTGGAAGTATTTGTTCCCTACACACAATGCTTTGGACAGCATTTCACCCATTTCCCATAGCCCCTTCTTTTCTGAAGTCCTTTCTTTTCCTTCTTCTAAGGTTTTCTGATGATGCCAAAGAGAGTGTGTTTTCAGTGACCAAAAAAAAGAAGCCTGGGCAGAGAATGAGATGACTAGGAATCAAATTCCCTCTTGGCCACTTATGACCCATGAGATGTAGAATCTGCATTTCCCTATCTGCCGTGTTGATACCTCCCTGCCCACCTCGTAGGGATCGAAGAGATAAAGCAAGTGAGATGCTTTGAAATCTGAGCAGCAACCACACACTTGCAAAGCATTACGATGAGTAAACGAGAACTCTGTGCCTTGGTTTCTGAGTTATCTACAGGTCCCTGCTGAATAGTGGTCAGCAAGAGGCAAGGCAGAAACGAAATGAAAGGATTGACCCCATGTCAAGTCTTAAATCCCAAATCCACAAATACAGAAGATGCCCTGTATTCTAATTAATCCTTACAGCCATGCTGAGAAGGAGAGAGGACAGATGTTATCTGTACGGAGAGGAGATTGGACTCGATATTTTCTGGGGCCTCTTCCAGGTTCTAAAATGAAATAATTCTGTTATTTGTCAGATGAGAAAACTGGGTTGAACTGAGCTGAGTGGAGGTTAAGAGGTCTGGGCTAAGACCACGGGCTTATTAATGACAAGAGTCAAGATGTAACTGGGGCCTCTGGCACCCCACCCCCCACCCCCTCCTGATAAATGGCATTGTCTCACTCTGGCTTCTCAAGGACTGAGCAGATACTGGTGTTGAGGCTGGCCTTTGTATGGGCAAGTGCATGCATGCGTGCATCCTCAGTCATGTCCAACTCTTTGTGATCCTACGGACTATATAGCCTGCCAGACTCCTTTGCCCATGGGATTTCCATACTAGAGTGGGTTACCATTTCCTCCTCCAGGGAATCTTCCTGACCCAGGGATCGAACTCCTGTCTCCTGTGTGTCCTGCATTGCAGGCAGATTCTTTACCGCTGAACCACCAGGGAAGATCATGTGTGGGCAAACTGGTCCCCAATTCCAGCTGCTTGGGTTCCTTGCTCCTAAGCATTGTAATTCACAATAATCTTTCTTTCCAGATTGGAATATGTGGGTGGTTGCTAAGCACAGAGGTCAAAGGAGAACCAGGAGCAGCTGGCCTTTCTGGTGGGACTCCAGCCCACCTCCAGACTTGCCCCAGAGGGTCTAACGGGTAAAGACGAGCCCCGCACAGCCCATTCCTGGGTCCTCTCTCAGAGCTGTTTTGTCACCTCACAGACCAGGATGAACCATCATCACTTTATCACTTTAAATGTTAATAATTTGTATTATTTTCCAATCTGTGTGCCTGGAAACCTCTTTGCCAGAGGCCCAGTGACTAAGAAGTGGATAAATAAACTGGGAGCCTTTAGCAGATTCCAGGAACTGCCACTCCCTGGAGGGCTGCACAGAGCCTGAGCCTCCCGCCTCCTAGCCACAGCCAGGATGCCTCCAGGAGGTGGGGAGGATGGGCCAGCCATGGCCCTGTTCCCGGATTCTGGCCCCGGTGGGCCCCGCTGAGCTGCAGGAGGCGGGGAGCTCCCAGTCAGTGTCTCTGATGAATACTGCACCAGAGCTGTCATGTCAGGGAAGCACGCTTTCCTCAAGAGACATTAAATATTAATGGCAGCAATAGCAGCCATAGAGGCAGAGGGGAAACAAAACTGAGAAAATGTTCATATTAAGAGCAACCCTATTAACTCCTGAGCGTAGAATGAGCATTTCTAAAGCAGGGCAAAGGCATTGAACTCCTTGGGTCTTCACTTTCTCAATGGGCTGATCAAGTGAGAGTGAATATTCTGCCCTTTATCTGCTGTCCCAAGTTGGAGATGCCCTGGGGCTCTTCACCTGCCTGCCGCATAGCCCGAGGTGAGGAGGGAGAAAGAGCAAGCTTATCCTGGCTGAGGATTCATCTCCTGGCTGGGAGTCACACCCTGGAATGGGGCATATTTCTATTCAAGGGGCTTGTCAGCCCGAGTGCAGGAGGACAGGCCCTTCCAAAATCCCAGAGCAGAGATTCCCAGGGCAGAAAGGGGCCGCAGAGACCACCTTCTCCAATCTCTGACCATCTGGCAAAACCCTATCAAACAGATTGATACCTCCTGTTTTTCAGGCAAGAACTTCCCCAAATGTCTGTTGTTGGGATAGGAAGATGTAGCTTAGACACCCAGGAGCTGTGGGAATCCTGTTGCTGTTGGAGGGGGAAAGGTTGTCTTCCCCTGCACCTGTGGGGGCAGAAAAGCCTCAAAGCTGATATGCAGCCCAACGGAGACAGAAGATGATGGGTTCTCTAAGGATAGGAAGCCTGGAGGTCCTAGCAGTGGAATCTCCCCATTCTATAGTCTGGGAGCTTCACTTAGAATCCAGTTCATTCATACATTCAGGAACTCAGAGATGTTAATTCCGTACCGCAGCATGCCATGAGCTGTGTCGAGTGTTCTGGGTGCAGTGATGAGCAAACTGGACATGGTCTCTGCCTTCCCCCAGCCTACACACAGCTGGGAAATTAGACAAGTAAATAAGCAATAACTCGGACTTTCCTGGTGGTCCAGTGGTTAAGAATCCATCTGCCAGTGCAGGGTACACAAGTTCAACCCCTGGTATGGGAACTAAGATCTCACCTGCTGCAGGGCCACAAAGCCTGTGGGCCACAAGTACTGAAGCCCGCGTGCCCTAGGGCCCGTGCACAGCAGCGAGAGAAGCCTGGGTACAATGCTACTAGAGAGCAGCCCCCACTCACAGCAACTGGGAACGTCCATGTGTGGCAACAAAGACCCAGCGCAGCCAAAGCTAAATAAATTCTAGAAATAAGTCGTACTCTTGGGGGGCGGGGAGTACTCTGAAGCCAAAAGCACAGGGCACTAAGGGGGCTGGGGTGCAGGGGCACCCAGCCTGCTCCTGGGAGCCAAGAGAAAGCTTCTCAGCAGAGATGATGGAGAAGTCAATCCTGGTATCCAGCCGTGTGGTGTGCTGGGCGGGGAGGGGCAAAAATGGCAGAAAAATGAGCCCAGAGGGGCAGGAAGTGAGAGAGGACAAGGAAGCAGGCATGTGGGTCCCTTGAAGCCACTCAGCCAAAGCAATCTGGGACCATCTCCAGCTCAGTTGAGGAAAATCTCCAGCTCAGTCTTGTGTGCCCTGTGGAGACCTGTGCATCCGAGGTCACGGACTCTGCTGTTTTTGTTTTCTCCTAAATTCAGCCTCTGCCTGCATCCTGCAAGGACAGGTTATGCTCTGCCTCTGAGGTGGCAGCTCCGGTTGGTGGTCAGTTTTTTTCCGATGCCTCCTCACTTCCTTCTGTGGCCCTAGTTGGGCTCTCATGGGCCTAGGAAAGTTCATCTTCTTTGTTTTAAAAACAATTAATTATTTTTTTTGCATTTTCTTAAATTTATTGTGAACTCTTATTTAACTGGTACAAGTTTCTTTTGATATGAAATGGTCTGGTAACTGTTTTTTGTTTTGTTTTGTTTTTGTTTTTTGCTAGTTTAGCTGTGTTGAACCAGAAATGCTTGTTTCTGGTTCAACACAGAAATGAGTTAGTTTCTGAAAATTAGTTTAAAATTATTTAATGTATTTATTTTTGGCTGCACTGGACCTTCACTGCTGTTCGACGGCTTCCTCTAGTTGCCACGACTGGACCTACTCTCCAGTTGCAGTTCGAGGGCTTCTCATTGCGGGGGCTTCTCTTGCTGTGGAACCTGGGCTCTAGGTTGTGCCGGCTCAGTGGTTATAGCATCAGGGCTCAGTTGCCCCACAGCAACCAGAGATCAAAACTGTGTCCCTTGCATTGGCAGGCAGATTCTTTACCACTGGACCACCAGAGAAGGCCCCTAACTCTTCTTGATGGCCCTTTAAACACTTGAAGTCAGCAGTCATTCCCCTGGATGAAGACATCCTGCTCCTTCAGCCACTTCCCCTATGATTTAATTTCCCTTCATGTCACTAGCCTGGACCCTCTCCTTCCCTCCTTTCCCATTGTCCTTGTGAAAATGGTGACCAGTTTGGCCCCAGTGCTTGGCCTTAGCCTGGTTAGAATGGGGATCCGAGCGGGAGGTCCCCTCCTTTGTCCCAGATACTCTGCTATCATTAATGCAACCCAGGTTTGCACTGTTCTTTTTCCAAGTAGCAGTTTATCACGGTTGGCTCATGTCAAGCTTGGGGTTCCAAAACAAATGAACAAACAAAACTGTATCTTTTTTTTTAATAAATGTTCCAAGCCAGGTGTCCCCTGTTTATAGATCAGCTATTGATTTCTCAAATCCAAATGTAAGACTTTGTATTTTCCATCCAAGATTTCATTTTCTTGGTTTCCCTCCGTCTTCTGTTCTGCCATTTTGCACTTGGGTTCTGTCACCTGATGTGCTAGGAGCACGCCTTCTGAGTTTTGTGGCCCCTGTGGATTTGATCAGCATGCTCTGTATGTTGTCATCTCTGATACCTGCAAGCCCCCAGACCCCGTCTGGTTACTCCATACGGGAGCAGGAGGAAGGCCGAGTGGGTGCCCATGCATCACTGCCACTGGGCTATTCAATCACTGTCATGTTGTAATTGGCAAAAGTGAAACAGCAGCGTGTTCTGTGTTTTGAGCCCTTTCACAGGCCAGGTTTAATTGCAATGGGATTTATGACTGTCGCTGTAGGAGGTAATAGATGTGTCTCTTTCATCCTGTCTGGCTACTGAGGATTTCTAAGGGAAGAGGAGAGACAAGTGGAACTGGAACTAGGAACTCTGCAAGGTGGTGGGGGAAAGTGGCCACCAGTGACTGGATGAGTGGCAGCTGTGAAGGTCGCCCTAAGAGATGTCAGGCATGAATATTCACAGTTCCCTGCGCTTGCGGTGCCTTCCTGGCCTTATCTCTGCACAGCAGCCTTGGCAGATAGGGAAAGGAGGGCTGGATTCTCCATTTTACAGAGGCAGAGATTGAGTCGAGAGTGGATTTGCAGCCGATTCAAAGTCCCGCCAAAAGTCAGGATTAGAAGCGGGCTGAACTCCGGGTTTCAGGCTCTCATCTTCCCACTACCCACACACGGCTCCTCTGGCGTCATTCACAGGGCCCATCTCTGCTTGGCAGTCTTCCTCCTGGACTCTTATATGTGAGGTGATGTGCATGGCAGTATGTTGTGAAGAGGAGCCTGGAGGGGCCATCCACGGTTTCTGTTATTAGGATAGGACTTGCTGTGGGTGGGATACCTTGCTGGGCATCTAGCGGAATGCAAAGCATGGATCCGCTATCCCAGCTTTTCAGTAGGAGCTATGTTCAATAGTGTTAGGAATTCACTTAGCCGGGAGGCTTATCTTGACGTATCATCCACAACTCAGGGGAGGGTTGCAGTAAGGAAAGTACTAATGCCTCTGTCTGTTTCAATCTAGAGTAAAGGCAAGGGACTCTCAGAAAAGACCAATCCTCCCTGCTCCTCTCCCTCCCTTCCACCCTCCCTTCCTTCTCTCCTCTCCTCTTCCCTTCTTCCATTCATTCACCCTCCCATTTATTTTTCCTATCAGCAATTATTTATTGAGCATCTATTTTGTGTCAGGCACTGCCCCAGGGGCCGTGATCCACTGGTGAACAAGCAGGTGCAGGTTCTAACCTCTTGGAACTTAGAATCTAGTGGAGGAGGCCGAGGACTAAGACTTACTTGAAAGTATCAAATGCATCCTCATAGGGGAGGTGTTGGGGTACAGTAGGTCACTGAACAAGGACCTGGGAGCTGATCTGTGTGTCAGGGAAGCTTTCCTAGAGGAACCTGGAGAAGCGCTTGGCAACCCTCTCCAGTATTCTTGCCGGGAAAATCCCATGGATAGAGGAGCCTGGCGGGCTACAGTCCATGGGATCACAAGGAGGCAGACATACTAAACCGCTAAACCACATTCTAAACCACACAGACACACACACTCCTAGAGAAAATCATGACTTAAACTGAGACCTGAAGTTTCAGTAAAAGGTAAGAGTTAGTCCTGGTAAAGAGACCATGGAAGCGTGGTGTAGTTAGAGGAGGAGGCATGTTCAAAGACTGGGGGCAATAGAGGACATGATGTTTATGTGGAATGTAGGGAAACAGGGAAGTGGAAAGAGATGAGCCTGGAGAGATAGTCAGGGGCCAGATCATAAAGGAGTTCTGTTGAGGAGGCCTGGACTTAAGCCTAGTATGAGGGGGAAACGTCTACAGAGTTCTGAGCAGGGAGGAACATGAGCAGGTTTCTATTTTAGAGAGACTCCTCTAGCCAAAGTGAGAAGAACGAATTGAAGGTGTTCAGTTTGGGTCCTGCTGATTCCGAAGTGCCTCTGGGCTTGGCAGTGGAATGGTGTATCCTGTAGGAAACTTGATGTGTGGGTCCGGAGCTCAGAAGAGAAATGCAGGCTGGAAACAGGAATTCACCGTGTCTCTGCTAGCACTTAGGCACTAATGCTGGTCCTGAGGTACCGGGAGTCAGCTCACCAAAGCCATGGTTATGGATGCCACAACCGGGAAGGGCAGGGGACCTAGGACAGAGTCCCGAGCACTGACCCATGAGGGCAAGCAGATAATTCAAGAATGGAAGCCACCTTTCAGGGTCACAGTGGAATCCAACAAAAGCTGTGGGTCTTCTTTCCAAAACAAAGTGAAATAAACCAGAGAGATGGGACCCTTATGAACTCCTCAGAAGCTAATCAGTAACCTCAGATGGAGGACCCCTGCTCTCTCACACCTCCCAGGAGGGAGAACATATCTCCAAGCCTTTCTTTCCCTAATCGTCTGATCCTGCTCTCTCTGTGTCTCCTCCCCCACTTCTGTTTCCTTTTCTAGACATTGGTTTTCTCCCCCAGTGACTTCCCAGTCAGGTACAGAGAATGACATTTGCCAAGGGCTCAGGCAGGTATTCTCAAGTCCTGGTGTCTCCAAACCACCAGAATGGAAACATCACACTTTTACAGCATCACCTCTCACCAGGCTCCATGGACACCTCGCCGGTTCCCTTTGGTAGGGCCGATAGACTCAGGCAGATCATCCCACCTTGAGATAGAGCTGGGGAGACTGAAGCAGAAAATAGGACACGGCGTCCTCTGGGTTTCCACTTTCATTTATTTCAAATGAATTACACATACTCTCCCTGTTCCCCTTCTTTGTGTGGATTCCAGGTGGGGGAAATAACCCAAGCAAAGGCACAGATGCAGGACCGTCCTGAGAAGGAAAAGGGCTTCAGGGTCGCTCAAGAACTGGGCACATGGGATGTCCCCATTGTGGGGGTGGGGTGGGGTGGGGGTGGATGAGGCTGCAGGGCTGTCTGGAGCCTGACGGTGGTGGTCCTAAGTGCAAGGAGGATGAGGAGTCAGGACTATTCTGTAGGTCATGGGGAGCTGGCAGCATTTCTGAGATGGGAAAAAACATATCAGAGCTGAAGCAGAGGAACCAGAGCCTGATTTGCAGAAGCCCAAACGTGGATTTGTACAATTATAGAACTCATTAATTTACTCAACATGAATCGAGTGCCTGCTATTTGCAGGCTCAGAACTTGAACCAAGAGATGCAAAGATAAGATGCAGTCCCTGCCTTCAAAGAGCTGGCAGCCTGGCTGGGGAAACAGAAAGGCGGTGTGATAAGTAGGTGGGAGGAAGCAAGGCCCTCGGCACCCCACCCCAGCCACTCTCCCGCCCTGTGCAGGAGCCCTTCCAACAGTGAGGGGAGGGAAAGGAAATCTCTCCCAGAGGCTGCTGGAGGAGAAAGCCTTCCCAAGCAGCTGATGCTCTGACCAGAGCTAATGATGGGCTCATAGGAGGGGGGTTCTGGGACTTGGTCATCCCCTGAACCTCATTTAGAGGCTTAGGGCCCTAGACAAAACCCCATCTGCACAGCCCTGGGCTGAGCTTTCAGCTTGGAGGGTTAGAGAGGACACAGCAGGGTTTAAGATCTAAATCCTCTGAATATTTGCTGTGGGGCCCCTTCATCCCCAAGAGGAGAGACAATGTGGAGGAAGCAGCTCTCTAGCACTCAGAGGGGCAGTTTGGGGTCCAGCCAGGAGATTTCCCCCTGATGACCGAATGACCTTTAAGGAGGTAAAAGGCCATGTGTCTGTGTACACAGTTGGGGAAAGGAGAGGGTGGGACTAATTAAGAAGGTAGCATTGGCATGTATATGCTGTTGTTACTGTTGCTGTTGTTTAGCTGCTAAGTCCTGTCCAACTGTTTGTGGCCCCATGAACCATAGCCTGCCAGGCTCCTCTGTCCATGGGATTTCCCAGGCAAGAATACTGGAGTGGGTTGCCATTTGCTCGTCCAGGGAATCTTCCCGAATCAGGGATCAAACCCTCGTCTCCAACTTGGCAGGTGGATTCTTTACCACTGAGCCTCCTGGGAAGTCCCTGTGTATATATCCTACCGTGTGTAAAATAAATAGCCTAGCAGGAAGCTGCCGTGTAGCACAGGGAGCTCAGCTTGGTGCTCTGTGATGACCTAGATGGGTGGGCGGATGGGGTCCCAAGAGGGAGGGGATATATGCATACATAGAGCTGTATAGCAGAAACTGGCACAATATTGTAAAACAATTAATGTCATTGTCATTCAGTCGCTAAGTTGTATCTGACTCTTTGCGACCCCATGAACTGAAGCACGCCAGGCTTCCCTGTCCTTCACCATCTCCCAGAGTTTGGTCAAACTCATGTCCATTGAGTCGGTGAAGCCATCCAGCCATCTCATCCTCTGTCACCCCCTTCTCCTCCTGCCCTCAGTGTTTCCCAGCATCAGGGTCTTTCCCAGTGAGTCAGCTCTTCACATCAGGTGGCCAAAGTATTGAAGCTTCAGCATCAGTCCTTCCAGTGAATATTCAGGGTTGATTTCTTTTAGGATTAACTGGCTTGATCTCCTTGTCTAAGGAGCAAAACAGTTATACTCCAATAATAAAATTTTTTTCATGCCTTGCGTCCATTGCATTAATGCGAGCCAGGGGCTGGGGTCACCTGGCTGGGCTAATGCAAATGTAGCTGAAGAATGAAAAATAGGAAGTGACTGCAAACACACGGGTGGTGGGCAACACTGCGGGAACAGATGCTTCCAGAAAGGCCCCCACTGGAAATGTTTGCATTGTTACCTTGGTGGAGACAGGCTGACCTCTGGGTTCCTTCTTTCCTTCTGTCTGCTGAGCCTACTTGCAGGTATGCAGGCATACCTGTGATGCTGAAATGGTGGAGAGAGACAGGGTCCACTCCTGTCTTTTGCCACTGCCCGCTTTCCTCCTCTCCTATACAGAAGCAATGTGAAGGGCCAGGACATTTGAACCCCCAAAGCCACAAAACTGGGTTCTAGCCATGGTTCATGACCATGGCTGTATCAGCTGACCTCCTTGGTCCCCATGTTCTTCCTTTTAAAGAGAGAAATCAGGATCCTGTGGCATCCTATCTCACAGACGATGCGAGGAGGCTGAGTGAGGTAGTAAAAAAGAGTGCATCAACAGGCAACACCATCTGGGTGTGTGGGGGTCGAACCAGGGAAGCCCAGGTGCCTTGTTTAGACGGGTTTGTGGGCAGGAACAGGCTCTCAGAGCTAAAGCTCAGGCTCCAATCTCCACCCCTGGGGTGCCTAGCAGCTGGGTCATCCACACAGAGCTGGGCAGAAAATCACCAAGGCCGCCTCCCTGGCCCCACTCTGCCCTGCAAACCGAAGCAGTCACCTTTGAAAGAGGGCTAAGGAAATTCCAAATAGAATTAAGTCAGTTCGGCTGTTTTTCCCCCTTAAGTGTCTGCCTGCAATGCAGGAGACCAGGGTTCAATCCCTGAGGCACCAAGATCCCCTAAAGAAAGGAATGGCAACCCACTCCAGTATTCTTGCCTGGAGAATCCCATGGACAGAGGAACCTGGCAGGCTACAGTCCATGGGATCGCAAAGAGTTGGACATGACTGAACGACTAACACCCACTAAGTGTCTGTCTAGACACACACCTGATTCCTGGAAAGGAAGGTCATGCCACCTGCTCACTGCTCTGGGTGCTGTGAAGCCTGGCGTCTTCCTAACATCTCCCCTCTTTTCTAACTCCTTCCTTCCTCCATCTCCTCACCAGGAATGAAGACTGGGCAGTCCTGTGACTGTCACTGGAGGTCCCAAGGAAGTTGGCACACGCCAGATGTGCATATGTTCCCCTCTCCCACATCTGTAAGTCAATCCGTAATGCCCAGTCTTCACCCAGGCATTCCAGAAAAACTCAGACTTTCCGCAGACTGAGGAGTGATGTGACCAAGTCGCTAAGATGCTAAAGCATCCATATTCAGGAGAGGATGCTCGCCAGTTTCCGTTTTCCCTGAGGACAGACCGAGGAGAAATAGGCAGCAGCAAGCCGGATTTAGGCTCGGGTTAACAAAGAGTATGATGCTGTTGAAATGAGTGATTTGCTGGGCCCCGTGCTCCCGCTCCTCTCCAGTGTTCTAAGCCGGGGACTCTTAACCTCCAGCTGTAAGTACAACCTGGCCCCAGCATGGGATTAGAAGGATAGAAGGAAAGAGGGAGAGGCTTGCATAATGAACACTGTCCTTATGCTGAAGCCGAAGCTGCAGCTGAGCCAGGAGCTTTCGTCCTCACCTCGCTGGACAGATGGGTATCTGGGGATGCTGCCTTGGGAGGGTCAGTCCGGCTGCTGTTGCTTCTCTCCCAGCCCAGGAGCGGCCAGTGCCCACCTTGGTCCTGCTGTGACTTTGCCTCTGTGGCTGGTCCCCTACCTCAGGCCGCTGCAGGACCCTTCTTACCCTATTTCCTGCCTGCTTCCCAAGCCGGCTGTGTGGTCCTTCTCTCCAGTCCCTTCCCCATTTCTCTGCTGGGTTTTCATTCCCTGCTGACTCTGATCCCAGCAGTTTCATGAAGGGCTGAGCCCCAGTTTTAATAAGAGTTGTTAATCATGGGGATGATTTACTTAGAATCCTTTATAGATTAACATGGTGCTTAGAGAAGTGAAACAATAGGTTTTTACAATATAGGAAGATTAGAGCAACTTCTCTGCACGCACGTAAGGCAGTGTTTCCTATCAATCTGCCTGGCTTAAGCAGAGGTGGGGGTGGGATCGACCAGATGGCCTCCTCCCAGAGATAACTTGAAGAAGATGAAGGTTTTAGAGTCTGATCTAGATCCAAACCCCAGCTCTGACCCTCACTGCCTGTGTGATCTTGGGCCCAGCTACCTGGCTCCTTGCGTCTAGAGTGTCATCTCTCTTGGGAAAGTCAGACTAATGATAGCACCTCCCTTGGAACTGTGAACATGAACTTGAGGTGCAGCATATGAAGCCAGTCTTCTTGGGCTTCCCTGGTGGCTCAGATAGTACAGAATCCGCCTGCAATGCAGAAGACCTGGGTTTGATCCCTGGGTCAGGAAGACCCCCTGGAGAAGGGAATGGCTAATCCACTCCAGTATTCTTGCCTGGAGAACTCCATGGATAGAGAATCCTAGTGGGCTGCAGTCCATGGGGTCGCAGAGAGTCAGACATGACTGAGCAACTAACACTTTCTCACTTCTCTAGAGATGGAAAGCTCTTCATCATTTACCTTAGGCTTCAGGAGTCCTGAGTTATTTGTAGACACTCTTTCTCACACTAAAAAGGTATTTCATTTCATATTCAGATTTCTCTGAACTGAGTTAGATAAGCTTCTCTCCCATCTAATATTCAAAATTGGAATTTACAAAAAAAGAAAATCAAGGGACAATGGCTAGGCTTATTACAGAAGAATCCTTCTTTTGCATAATGATGTTTTCTAGGGTTCTTCTGCTAAGGGAGCATTTTGGTCCACATTAGACGCTATTATCTATTTGACAGAGAAGCTGAGATGCCAGGGTAAAAGCAAAAGGCTTAAATAGTAGGAACTATTGGGAACCTTTGTTTCTTAAAAATCAATTAGAGAAAAGGGTAAGATGGATCAGAAAAGTCAGATTTGGGGAAACTGGGATGTGATATATAAACATTCACACTGTCTCAGGAAACATCTTCTACACAAAAGCAAAGTACACCTGAATCGTGGAGCACTGCCCTACCTTGTACTTGGAATGCAGAGCACATTGAGTGTGTATGCGTGTGTAGGGAGAAAAGGAGAAAGGAAGGAAGGAGGGGAGGGAAGGAGAGGGTGAAACTGAGAAATGGGGGCCCTATTAGCACGGCCATTAAAACTACTTCTGCTGGTCGCAGGCACAGCACATTGAAGTCTGTCAGGGCAGGATTGGTCATGAAATCAATCAACGCTGCATTTTGTGTCTGACTCTGGTTTATTGTAGACTGTTTTCTCCAGACATCCTCTGATGTGTCTCTGGCTGTTAGCAAATGATTATAGATTTTTCCGACCACATTCCAGGTCTCAAGGCTGTGTCCCCTGCAGTCCTACACCTATGAGGGCTAAGAAGCTCTCTGGGACAGTGCTGGCCCCTGGATCCCCAGCCTGGACAGGGTGGGAGTTGGGACCTGAGGGTGTCATCCTACTTTGGTCAGGATAGCTCAGGACTGGAAAGGAAATAAGCTTTCAGGTGGGCGACAGTGATGCCCAGTCATGGGCAGATGGAGAAGAGGCCGAGGAGGTTGCAGAGGGGGGAGGAGTTGCTGACACCAGGAGAAGTAGTTTGGGCCTTATGTTTAGTCTATGAGGGTGTAGGTTGGGAAGAGGCAGGTGGGGAAGTTCTACTGAAGATTTATGTTTTAAGAACTTTGATGTGGTAGCATGCAGTCTGGGTTGGAGAGGAGGATGTTGGAATTGGGAAGATGGATTAACAAGGTGTTGCTCTCTTTCAGTATGTGACAGAAAGGATAGAGGAGTTGTGCGTGTTGGTGGAAAGGAAGAGAGGGTAATGGGATAGAGAGAGAGACACATAGTTAACTACGAGTCTCAGTTACAACCGTTGGATGAGTTTTCTTGTTCATGCATTTACTCATTCATTCTTTCCAGTAGTAGCTATTGATCAGCACTGGGAGGGAAATCGTGTCTCAAGGGTTTCTGAGTTCACTTCTTTTTAAAGTTATTTTTATTTATTTCTTCGGCTGTGCCAGGTCTTAGTTGTAGCACATGGAATCTTCAATCTTCGTTTCAGCATGAGGGATCTAGTTCCCTGACCAGGGATCAAACCCGGGCCCCCTGCATTGGGAGCATGGAATCTTAGCCAATGGACTGCCAGGGAAGTCTGCTGAGTTGACTTTCTGATGGAGGGTTTATAGTCACAAAAATAGGCAATTACAATAGCCACGGGGACACAAAAGAGGGGCGCTGGCTGGGGGCTTGGAGTGGTAGTTCAGGAACACTTTTTGGAAAAAAGTAGAACAAGTGACCTCTAAGCCATGAGCTAGTCAGCAAAGCCAGATGCTATCATGAGACCCAGAGAAAAAAGCAGACATGGATGAGCTCGCCTGGTTGGCAGTGAGACATGGTTGATGACCTGGGAGAGAGCAGTTGGGGGAGGATTAAAGCTGTGGCAAAGCTAATGTGTTTGAATCTAGTGTCTTAATGATTTGAATAGGAGATGACCACCATTGAAAAGAGAGTTTGTTCCTCAAGGTTCCCAGGAGGAGGGGGCATGCCTTGCCTCACCAGGGACCACACAGGGAACCACCGATATGGGTCAGGAGGGCGTGGGAGCTGGGGGCAGTGTGGTCAAGAGCCTTTGTTGTGGTTTCTGCATGGAGGAACAGGTGAGGCAGCATGCATGGGCTTCGGATTGGTTAGTCTGAATAATCTCAGTGGGTTCCGGGGCACAGGGCCTTTCTCTAGTTGCCTGGTACCTACTCCTGAGAGTGATGAAGGCAGATAGCTAGTTGCCTGGTACCTACTCCTGAGAGTGATGAGGGCAGGTACCATGTATGGAGTATACCTCCCCTGAGAACACTCAGTAAAGGAGGAGGTTGCGGTGTGGGCTCTGGGTTTGTTGGCTGTTTTGGAAAAGTGCCCATGTGTGCTAGCTATTTAGTATCTCTTGGAATTGGGTAACTCTGAGAGGAGCAGTTCCTCCAGGGTCAGCAAAACCCCAGATGTAAAGCATCTGAATACAGACAGTCGAAGACATGGTTAACACGGGCAGTTAAGGGAATCATCATACATGACGTCTATTGGACAGTATCTGTATGTCAGGTACTCGTCTTAGTCATTTACATGTTTTATCTCCATTCTCACAGCGAATTAAGGAATTAAGTAGGAATTAAGTACTACTCGTTTACAGATGAGGAAACTAAAGCTCAGAGAAGTTAAGGAATTTGAGCTAGGCCACACAGCTAGTACTGGGCCTGGGGTACTGGGCTGGTGGTCCCAGTCCCTGTGCCTTCTTAGCAGGTGCCAAGCAAGACACAACAGAGGTTATAGAATCCTCATTCCATAGTGATCGTTTTAATGCAAGTTGAGATGTTCGTGCAGTTCTATCTGGCATTTTCCTTTCCAAAACTCTCCATTAGATCCTACTGCTTCCACCATGATGGAGGTAATGGCATTTTACAGGAGAATTAACTGCGGATCAGAAAGATTTTGAGGCTTTTCCAAAGAGACATCTTGATTCCGCCGGGGAGTCAGACTCCCAGCTGTGGTTGTTCTGAAAGGCATCGGCATTCCCCTCTCTGGGCAGCCGAGCAGGCTTCCCCGAGAAACATCGCTCCCTTTATTTGCATTCGCACAAAGCGTCTCTAGGTTTCAAGGAATCTCTTGCAAGCCCCTGTACTGTTCTTTCTATAAAGAAGGGGCAAAGAACAGTCTGTGCCGAAGCCTTTGGAGCATTCAGGGAATCCAAATGAGATTTGCTCGGTAATTATGTTTTCCTTAACGAAGTTTCAAGGAGGCGGTAACTACCAGGGCTTTATTCAGACACCAGCCATTTCTCATCAGTAAATGGTGCTTCAACAACAGAATCATAAACAAAAGATTTTGATGGGTCCACATTCCAAAGGCTGCACGAGCTGGAGAGGGAGAAGGGAAATATTGAGGTTTGGGGTTTGTGTCTTGACTTTCGATAACTGGCCTTTCAGCTCTGTTTGGGTGGCTCAGGTTCCAGTATGTATAACAGGCTTCAGTTAATATTAACTGTTCTTAAAGGTACCATGGGAGTTGCTTAAGGATGCCAAGGCTCAGCTCCCAGCCTGGGAAGACCCTCTGGAAGTCTGTGGGGCAAAGTATCTTCCTTTACCTCTTATAGATGATTAGACAGGGAGCCTGCAGGATTGACTGAGCCTTAGGTGTACTGTAAATGGAGCAGTAGAATAAGAAAGGAAAATTAGCCCTTGGGGACCCCTGTGCTACTGGTCATTAGGAACAGGATCTTTTCAAGGTCAGGACAGTTTGCAGCCAGATGGCTTTGATTTCTGATTTGTCACAGAGTTGTCTTGCCTGGACTTGCCACCTTCTGAATTTCTGACCCACCTGCAGTGGGCTCTTGCCTCCAGTGCCCGTTCTCAGTGACTCCCACCTCCTGCTCTCTGGGCCTTGTTCCCAGCCCCTGTCCTTTGCATTGACCCTGGGCTGGAGGGAACAGCTGATGGGTCTCCCTCTGAGAAGTATTCCAGTTATCAGCACAGCGAGGGTAAGGAGTAACGGCCAGGACCTAGAAGCCTACCATTAACCGGCTATTCCCTTGCTCCCTGGCCATAAGCAAATCACTGAATCAAAGAGGGTCTGGATCAGACTGCCCTCATGGTCCAGTGGTTAGGAATCTGCTTGCTGATGCAGGGGACATGAGTTTGATCCCTCGTCCAGGAAGATCCCACATGCCTCAGAGCAGCTAAGCCTGTGTGCCACAACTAGAGAGAAGTCCTCACTCACCACAACTAGCGAAAGCCAGAATCCAACAGTGGACCCAGGGCAACCTAAATAAATAAACCATTTTAAACAATTTTAGAAGTTAAAATCAAAGAAAATCAGGATCAACAATGTGGAAACTGAGGTTCAGAGGAGAGCAGTGACTTGAATACCAAAATGTACCCAACTGATAAATTTCACGCTTTGGAACTAGACCTTCAACCTAAACTTCAGTTTTCCCACAGAAAGTCACATATAGAGCTTGCCACATACCGTAGTACTTATTTCCAAAACTGAGTCAGTAAGCCTTGCCCAGCCTTACTGAAGTGGCCAGGACATCTGAAAAGACTTTATAACCTGTGAAGCTCTATATTACTTCTCAGTTCTCAGTTTTCAGCAGGGAGGTACCTATTTTTAAAAATACTTCTAAAGTTTGAGGCATAATAACATACAGTAAAATTCATTTTTGTAGTGTACAATTCTATGAGTTTTGACAAACACATGCAAGCATGTAACCATCAATTCAATCAAGGTATAGAATGATTGCATCACCCCCTGAATATTCCCTTGTGTCACTTTGTTGTTAACCCCTGTCCTGACCCCCAGCTCCTGGCAAACACTGATCTGTTTTCTGGTCTGCTTTTGCTTTTTTGGGAAGATCCTATAAGTGGAGTGATACAGTGCTGTAGCTTGCATGTGTTCCCTCCAGAATTCTTTGTTGGAATCTAATCTTCCATGTGATGATATTGGGGAGTAAGGACTCTGGGAGGTGATTACATCAGGAGGATGGAGCCCTCCTGAATGGGATTAGTGCCCTCATTTAGAAGAGGTCCCAGGGAGCTCTCCTGCCCCTCCCAGCATGTAAGGACACAGCAGACAAGACAGGAAGACAGCTGTCTATGAAACAGGAAGCACACCCTCACCAAGACACTGAATCTGCTGGCTCCTTAATCTTGGACTTTTCAGCCTCCAGGACTGTAACAGATAAATTTCTGTTGTTTATAGGTTGCCTAACCTATAATATTCTAAGACATACAGTGTATAGCCCTTCCAGTCTGGCCTTTTCCACTTAGCATAGTGCATTTAAGAGTCATCCAGGTTGTCGTCAATATCAAAAGTTTATTCCTTTTTATTACTGAGTGGCATTTTGTTGTATGGATGGACCATGGTGTGTCTATTCTTGGACCAGTTGAAGGACTTTTCAGTTGTTTCCAGTTTTGGAAGACCACAAAAAAGGCTGCTATTTTGTAATAATATAAACACAGGGAGCATTTTGTAAATTTATTTGGTCAATTCTGATTTTCCAATGATTGAAGAATGAGCTTTGCTGGCTTTCACTGTACAAGTACTCTTCAAGATTCTGGAAGCACAGTGAAGACATAGCATGAAGACACATGAAGACATAGACTTTTAGCTCTTCTACTTTGAATTTATGTAAAGTATAAACTTATATATTCTGCATTTACAAATACATTTATGTATTTGTAAACACAGGATATTTTTGTAAAAATCTAGTATACGTTGAATTTTCCCTGAAAATTCACTAAGCATGTTGGGAGGACTGTACCTTGTTTGTTCTTCATTTTACCAAAAGCTGGTCAACATTTTGGAAAATCATATCACCCTCTATCACTCTTGCCAACTGAGCTTGTGGTGTTTGAGCTGCCAACACAACACTTTTTGTATTAGTTTGAATTTATAGTTGCTTTGTTCGTGGTGATGCTACATAGAGGTGCAAAAATCTGACTCCTTCCTTCTGTCTTCTAGTTTAGTCATACTCAAGCATTTGCATAATGGAATACTTATTATTTTGTCATAAATTACTTTTTAAATTACTCCTTTGTATTATAATTAGGGGAATACGGTGAATTAAAAAACAATTAGGTTTGCAGTTATATATGAATTTTTATTTTGGAATAGAAAAGCTTTATTATAAAATATTGGTTATAGAGAAGAAATGTTGATTGTAATAGAATTGAAGACCACTCCTCTTCCCAAGAGTTGTGTGGTCAATATAATTTGTCCAGCAGTATAGACAGAACCATGTCCTGAGAGAAAGGTTTAGATTGGCAGCTGGCAATTTTAGGAGAATATTCATGTTCCAGCGTTTGCTGTAGCAGGGCTCAGATCCCTTGGCTATATCCAGAAGCATTTGGAAAAATAATCAGCTGATAAATATTTATTGAGCACCTATTATGTTCCAGGTGGTATCACTATCCACAAGGAGAATTCTAATGGTGGCGGGGGTGGGAAGATGTATATATTCCTACATTTGTATGTATTTATACATACACATAAATGAAAAAGATAATTGCTGGCACTGATAAGTGCTAAGAAGAGAATAAAATAGATAACAGCTTTACTTTGGGGATTAAATAAGTCTCCTCTGAGTTTGTACATGAAAATGAGAAGATGCAGTCTTGAAAAGACCCAGGGAAAAAGCATTCCAAACACAGGAACTAGCAGGGTAAAGATGCTGAGATGAGGAGCATATAGGATTTTTGGAGACAAAGAGAAGACCAGGTATCTGGAACCCAGAAAATATAGGGAAGCTGGAGGGAGAGAGCATCAGAGAAGCCAGAGTTCTCCAAATGATGCAGGACCTACAGGCCATAGTCACTTGTTGGGATTTCACTTTTAGCAGTGGGAAGCCTTGGGGTTGTGTTAAACATGGGAATGGTATAATCTGACTTTTTTTTTTTTTTTTTTTAAAGACCACTCTAGCTGCCCTGAAGGGAGAGTGGAGGTAGAGAGACCTGGAGCGTGGTGTAGAGATCCAGGAGATAGGTGGTGGAGGCCTGGATCAGGGGAAAGCATGGGGATGGCGGTTAGTAATTGAACTAGAGACGTGTTTTGTATAGGAGAACGGCCAGAGCCTATGGGTAGGATTAATTTTGGAGTCTTGAGGCAAAAAGACTGACTCCTCAGTTTTTGACCTGAGCGATTGGGAGGGAAGCGGTGCCATTTATTGAGATGGGGACGATTAGGAGAGGTGATAGACTCGAGGGGGATAGCTGACTTCTTTCAGCCAAGTTAAGTGTGAGACACCTGTTAGACCTCCACGTGGAGAGAATTCCCCAGCAGTCCAGTGGTTAGGACACCGTGCTTTCACTGCTCTGGGTCTGGGTTTGATCCCTCCTGGGGGAACTAAAGAGCCCATAAGCTGTGTGGCACAGCCAGAAGAAAAATGGACATCCACATGCAGATAACAGTTAATAGTTGGGTATACAAAGTCAGGTGAGAAATGCAGTGTGGAGATAAAATTTGAATGTTATCAGCCACAGAGATTTTGGAAAGATAGTGGCGGCATAGTATTTGAATAGTTTTGGATCTTTCCCCAAATCCCCACATAAAACAACAGAATGGTGAGATGACAAAACCAAAACCCCATAGGCAACATTTATAGTAAAACCAGGTGATAAGATATCCTCTAAATTACAATAAGATGGGGTCATTAAAAATACAAGATCTGTCTTAGTGTCCATACGTGAAAAGCAGAGAGAAAACAGAGGGCGGTGGACCTGAGAAAAGAAGAGCCTCCAAGTAGCAGCACAGAGATGTACTCAACAGAAGACATGGTGGGGCGCTTGGAGAGTAGCAGCTGAAACCGGGGCGGCGGTTACAGGTTTCTGCTCACTACAACAGCAGGTGACTGCAGGGAGTCCACCAGCTGGACTGAAGCGGCTAGACCAGAGCAGTTGCTGCATTTTCTCAAAACCGATCTGCCAGGGCTTCTTGCTGGGGTCCCCACTGGATAGTAGGGAGTGGAATCCAAATTGTGGAAGGTTAGGTTAATAAAAAGGAAAGGAAAAGAAGAAAAAATCCAGAAAAAGATATGGGGAGGGGAACAGAACCAAGAAATTTCAGAAAGCAAGCTACTGTATTTTTAACACTACATAAAACAATGGAGGGGGGCTGCCCTGGTGGTTCAGTGGTAAAGAATCTGCCTGCCAGTGCAGTAGACAAGGGTTCGATCCTTGGGTTGGGAAGATCCCCTGGAAAAGGAAATGGCAACCTAGTCCAGTATCCTTGCCTGAGAAATTCCATGGACAGATGAGCCTGGGCAGGCTACACCCCATGGGCTGCAAAAGAGTCAGACATGACTTAGTGACTAAACAACAACAAAATAATGGAAGAGGATGCTACGTGGAGTTAGAAAAGACACCTGAGTGAAGTCTTTTTCTAAAAGTTCAGGAAAACTCTTTTCACTTAAAAATGAAACGATTGTGTCCAAACTCCATAAAAGTTACTGTAAGGAAGACAGAATGAGAATAATATCCCTGTAGACAATGAAAGCACACCAAAACAAAAACAACAGCAAAACAACAACTATAACATGCTACTTTACAATAGGCCAAACGTTTAAAAAAATAGTACATGAAATATGATTATATTGATATTTAGAAAAACAAATGTAGTGATAGAATTCCAGAAAGAATGAGAAATAAAAGGAAAACATTTTATAATGAAGGAGTAAACTATAAGGAACACGAGAACAAATAAACACTGCAAATAGAGCCGTATGAGAAATAGGCATAAAGGAAAGAAAACTGTGACCCTGAGAAGAAGTTAGGAGATAAGCATGGTTTGAAAGAAAGTGACATATTGAAGGAAGACAGAAGATCCAACACAAAGATAACAGGTATCCTTGAAAGGAAAAAAGAAAACTAGAGCAAATAGCAAATCATAAAAGTTATATTCAAAAATCTTCCTGAAATTGAAAGAAAATGTAAAGCTGCATATTCAAAGAACACCCTGTGTATCTGAGAATATAGATCCAGAAGGCCCAAAACTTGTTCTAATAACACCCCAATGGAGTGGGGTGCCATTGCCTTCTCCGTCTAATAACATTACTAGGCTTTAAAGAAAAACAAAAGAATCCTTTGGGCAACTAAGCAGAGGAGTAAGTGATTCACATGAGAAAGAAAATGATACTGTCCTCAGACTTTTCTACAGCCATATGTTATGACAGGAAAAAATGGAGTAACATGTTAAAGGTACTCAAAAAAGAAAATGGGAATATGAGCCAAAGATTCTGTGTTCACCCAAACTGACATTCAAGCACAAACAGCACAACTATCATTAAAATTTGCTGTTCAGTTGCTCAGTCATGGCCCACTCTTTGTGACCCCATGGACTTTGCGACCCCATGCACACCAGGTTTCCCTGTCCTTCACTATCTCCTAGAGTTTGCTCAAACTCAAGTCCGTTAAGCCGATGATGCCATCCAAACATATCATCCTCTGTTGCCCCCTTCTCCTCCTGCCCTCAATCTTTCCTAGCAAAAGGGTCTTTTCCAATGAGTCGGCTCTTCTCATCAGGTGGCCAAAGTATTGGAGGTTCAGCTTCAGCTTCAGTCCTTCCAGTGAATATTCAGGACTGATTTCCTTTAGGATCGACTGGTTTGATCTCCTTGCAGTCCAAGGGACTCTCAAGAGTCTTCTGCAGCACCATAACTTGAAAGCATCAATTCTTTGGTGCTCAGCCTTCTTTATGGTCCAACTCTCACACCCATACATGACTACTGGAAAAACCTTCAGTTCAGCTCAGTCACTCAGTCGTGTCCAACTCTTTGCGACCCCATGGACTGCAGCACAGCAGGTTTCCCTCCCCATCACCAACTCCTGAAGCTTGCTCAAACTCACGTCCATCGAGTCGATGATGCCATCCAACCATCTCATCCTCTGTCATCCCCTTCTCCCGCCTTCAATCTTTTCCAGCATCAGGGTCTTTTCCAATGAGTCAGTTCTTCACATCAGGTGGCCAAAATATTGGAGTTTCAGCTTCAGCATCAGTCCTTCCAATGAATATTTAGGACTGATTTTCTTTAGGATTGACTGGTTTGATCTCCTTGCAGTCCAAGGGACTCTCAAGAGTCTTCTCCAACACCGCAGTTCAAAAGCATCAATTCTTTGGTGCTCAGCTTTCTTTATAGTCCAACTCTCACATCCATACATGACCACTGGAAAAACTATAGCTTTGACTAGATGGACCTTTGGTTGGCAAAGCAACGTCTCTGCTTTTGAATATGCTGTCTAGATTGGTCATAGCTTTTCTTCTAAGGAGCAAGCGTCTTTAAATTTCAGGGCTGCAGTCACCATCTGCAGAGATTTTGGAGCCCAAGGAAAGAAAGTCTATTTGTTTCCATTGTTTCCCCATCTATTTGCCATGAAGTGATGGGACCAGATGCCATGATCTTAGCTTTGACTGTACTGACCTTTGTCGGCAAAATGATGTCTCTGCTTTTTAATCTGCTGTCTAGGTTTGTTGTAACTTTTCTACTCAAAGAATATTGTTCCCATGAGTCCTTCATAAGGAATCTACTAGAGAATTGAGTTTGAACAACCCTATGGCCAGAGAGATATGGATGTTAGACCAGTGGTGAGCATTAAGCTGTTATTTATACCAACAAAACTAAGTGAAGTTTCCCAGGGCTACATTATAAGATGCAATGGCTGTATCATCTGACAATGCAGATATGTTATTAAGAATAGGGGAACAGAGATGGCATATGCAAAAACATTTTAAATCTTTTTAATAATCATAATAGCTGGGAGTGCTGTTAGTATTGCTACTGCTATTCTGAGACTGTTGTATGCATGATGTGGAATAACACAAATGAATCATTATGGTCATTCTAATTCTGTCTTTCCTGTGTCCTTGAGAATCGGGATTCTTAGTGCAAAAGAATAGAAATACAAATATAGTCATAGAAAAGGCAGAGTAAAAATCATGTAGACTTGAACTTGAAATTTTTATCTTATAAACTTTGATACTTATAAGTTGTATATTTTATTTTATATATAATATTTGTTATTTCTGTCTATAAATAGATTTTTCATTTTGTCCTGTATCTCTGTCCACTGAAAAAAGGCCTAGAGACTATGACCAAGAGATGCACCAGATTATGGTCGTGCTATTCCATTTCTCACTGAAAGAAACCAGTGAGTGACATGGAGACATGGATGACCCCAGGTTTAGGCAGAAAAATGTACAAAAAGACCACCTGGAGCAGTCATGTCCAAAGGACTTAGGCGCTAACTTAAATAGAGACTCTTACTGGTCAAAGATGACAATTTGAGCTTTAATAAGGATAATAGCTGCAATGGATCAAAACCTATGTTTAAACATAGGTTTAATATGTTTATATCCATGAGTTCATAATGGCATGTGAAATATTAACTAATTGGTCGTCATTGCAGGATGACAGGGAGCTAATTAATTATCTTGAAAACCATGTAAATAAAAGGAAATTAGCATTTATCCTGTCACTCCTATATGAACTGTGCCCCTGGGTAGCAAAGTAATAGATAAGGGGCAGCATCTCTGTATACAAGTATTCAGGTTGATATGTGAAAACTTAAATGAATGAATGGACCTGGGATCTAGATGTTAGACACTGAGCACCAAGAGTTGGTAATCCTGTAAAAAGAATAAAAAGCAGACGTTATGTGCCTTCTGATGAAAGAACATAGCATCGATTATAGGCTCAGCTGAAGGTTTGAACCTGAGCTTGACCAAGCCTCTGGATCCAGCAGCCGATTTATAAGAATGAAGAGACAGAAAAGTGTATTGAGCTGTACCAGGAGTGTGCAGGCAACAGAATCCAGACTGTGGGGGAACCCCACAGGGTAAAGGAACAGGTGTATTTTAAGGAAAAGAAAGAGATGAAGGAGAAATTTGTAAGTTAAAAGAGGATTAAGATAAAGTTCCTCAAAATGGGCAAGACTAAACTACAGTATCTGGGAATGCACTTGGGTGATAAAACCCTAAAGAGAGAAAAAACACACAAGAAGTGATTCCTATAAAAGTCAGGAAAGTGGTTACTTTTGGAGGGGAGGCTGGGATTACAGTTGGGATGGGAACCCGTAGGCCTTCTGGGTGGCTGCAAAGTTGTACAGCTGTAGGCATCATGAGGTTGTTCATCCCCCAAGCTATTTATTTTGTGTGGTCTTTCAGCACCTATGTTTTATTTTACAATCAATGGGTAACAAAATATTTTAAAGTCATGAATGTATAGCTGGAATTTAAAGCCATGGGAAAGATGAAGTCACTTGAAAGAGAGTGTAGATGGGAAGGGGCTTCCCAGGTGGCATTAGTGGTAAAGAACCTGCCTGCCTATGCAGAGATATAAGAGATGCGGGTTTGAACCCTGGGTTGGGAAGATCCCCTGGAGAAGGAAATGCCAACCCACCCCAGTATTCTTGCCTGGAGAATCCCATGGACAGTGGAGCCTGGCAGAGTACACAGTCCATTGGGTCGCAAAGAGATGGACACGACTGAAGCAACTCAGCATGCAGGCACTTAGATGGGAAGATGGCTCAGGACTGAATCTTTGAGGGGCACCTTAATGTTTGTGAAGGAGCCACTGAGGCAGGAAGACAAATCACAGCTGTGAATAAACAGATGAGTGAGATAGGATGGGCCCTTAGAGGAGGAAGTATTTCAAGGTGGAGTAAATGATTTCACTGGTTGCTGCTTCTAAGAGACTAAGTTCAGAGAGGATAGAAGATTGGTCATGGTCCTCAGTGCAGTGTAGATGACTGAGGACTTTAGTAGAAGCTGTGTTGGAGTGATGAGGATGAAACCTAACCCAATGGGGTGGGTTAAAGTGAGCATGGTCAGTGGGATGGAGATGGAGTAAAGACAATGGTTTCTGGGGATATGGAGTGGTGTAAAGTGCTATAAAGCCATCTGATTCAAAGAGCTGACGCGCTGGAAAAGACCCTAATGCCGGGAAAGATTGAAGGCACACGGAGAAGGTAGGGACAGAGGATCAGATGGTTAGATACCATCACCGACTCAGTGGACACGAATTTGAGCAAACTCTGAAAGATAGTGAAGGACAGGGGGGCCTGGCATGTGGCAGTCCATGGGGTGGCAGAGTGCAACACAACTTAGCGACTTGAAAAAAAAGGATGGTGGGGCTGAGGCATGGATCAGGAAAGCCCCTGAGCCGTCTTAGTGCCAGGCAGGAAGGGAGCCTTCCCTGGCCCCACGGCATGGGCACTCTGCTCCGAAGATGGCTACACAGTCTGTTCTGCTGAAATCCATTACCCTGGCCTCTGCCCTGCTCCGACCAGTGCTGTTTGCTGAGGTGACCGGGCAGCTAGTGGCCAGCTGGTGTTTCGCATGCAGGGTGAGCAGGGCCTGAAGGGGCAGGGGGCACTGGGCTTATGGACAACAAAAGCTAACAGTTGAGAGGATGCCAGTCAAATCAAAGCACCATCAGCCAGTTCTGCTGATCTCTGTCTCCCTCTGCTTTGGCAAAGCCGAGAGAATTAATTCTCCCCATGTCTTGTTCATGCCTTCCCTTCAAAGCTTGGCCACAACTGGTCCTTTCTCATCTTGGTGAGGCAGGAGGATACGGACACCGTGCAGGCTGGGGCTGCTGGAGACACAGCCACTGGAAGCTGGCTCAGACATGCTGACAGGAGCAAGGGAGCCCTTCTTTCATTCAAGGATCAAAGCCTAAAAGTTGGAGCAGAGAAGCTTTAGAGCAGGCTGGGTGCCCTCTTCGGAGCTGTCTGGCAATTTGAAGGGAGCTTTGGAGTCCTGATCTACATCTGTCTGTCTCCCCAACCCACTCTAGTTTGTTTACTGAAGCTACAGACCCACCATCCTGGAGACACCCACCTTGCCCATGAGCAGAGGCATCCCAGCAGGATGACAGAGTGAAGAGGAGCCAGACTTGAGTTTCCTCATGCCCACCTCATAGAGATGCTGCAGAGTGCAATGGGTTAGTGTCTTCAAAGTGCTGACAGCTAGGCTTGCCATGCAGGTGGGGCCAATTTTAGCTGATCTGGTCTCTTAAGTTTCCTATTGGTCTGTCTGCTTTATTACCTTCTCTGTTGGGGAGTTTAAGACTGAGAAACTAAGCCTGGCCTCCTCCTAGCCTTGCTCCATATCCTGCAAATGTGCACTGCCCAGGAAGCTGTGAGATGCAAGGGACCCCAGAGGTGGTCGTCCAAATGAGCCCATAGGAAAGAAATCCTTTTCTACTGCCTCTGGAGGTATTTTTTTTTTTTTTTCTCCCTATTATACTTTCCTCTGAGACAAAGTGTTCAGTCATCTCATACATATGTGTTAAAGCTAAAATTCTACGTTGCTTTGTGGGTTATTTTGGAGGACGAAACAGATAATGAAACTCTTTTCCTCTTTTTTTCTCTCTCTCTGTTAATATCTCTCTGTCCTCAGGCAACAGCGCTTAGCATCAGTTACACATACGCGATTGTTTTCTAGCATCTGTGATGCATTTACCCTAAACTGGCCCAATCACATGCCTGTCTAATATCTAGGGTCCTGGCCTAAACTAAAGGTGACTTTTGTGGCTGTAAACAGAATCACACTAACAGGATCGCACATAGCCCAGACCCAGGACCCGTGTTGTAGAACTGTGCTCCAGCCAACTGACCTCACATGTGCTCCAGCCTTGCCCACTAGGACAGCCCATCTGGTGGCCAAAGTCTGCAGTTGGTAAATGCAGATGGCTGGTTTGCATGACATTGAACAGCTTGAGATTTGGACTACATGGACGATTAGCTGAGCTTGTGCAGATCCAACCCAATATCTGGCATCATGGAGGTGTAGCTTGTTCTTTCTTCCCCTTTATTTTAATAAAATGCCTGAGCCTGGCTGGACTCTAGAATCTACAGCCTCTTATAACTGAGTATAATAGTGGTTTGTAGTTAGACTTCCTGGTGGCTCAGCACTGTCCTGGGTCAGAAGGATCCCCAAGAGGAGAAAATGGCACCCCACTCCAGTATTCTTGCCTGGAGAATCCCATGGACAGAAGAGCCTAGCATACTGCAGTCCATGGGGTTGCAAAGAGTTAGATACAATTTGGCAACAGGCTTTCAAACTTTCATAGTAGTGGGTTGTAGTTAGGCCACTGGCAAAGTCATATGCTGTCCTTGCAGGTGCTTCCAATCTTTGGAAGTTCAAGGGGACTGGGGACAATCACAGCTTGCCTGTCGTCATAGCAGTAACTCTGAGCTCCTGCCTCCCCTCCAACACACAGGAGTGACAGGCTCCAGCTAGAATAAGGGTTGGGACTGGGCCATCCCCATAGGATCCTGCTGACCCCACATAATCTATAGCTGCCCCATGGCTTGGCCCTGCCTCAGCTGGGAGAGATCATCATGGCCCACCATGCAATATACCCACACAGTGAGAGGGCAAGTGACCTTCCAGGGAAGGGATCCAACATTCCCTGGTGACCTGGGATCACCATAGCCATCTTGGGGATCTGCCTGGGATCCTGGCCTCCCTGGGAGGGTCCAGAGTAGATCATCTCAGCCACTGTGTCCCATAGAGCTGAGTGACTGGCGAGGGATGGGAACTCTGTGAGCGTCCCTCCTGCCCATCTGTCAGCCCTTCACTGTGAGAACCTCAGCGCATCTGTAAAGTACTGGGGCCCCCTCTCTCTCCTCCTGGTCCTGTGCTCTGCAAAATATTTTGATTATGGACTGTCTCGTGTCACCCTCACCTTTCCACAGACATGCCATCTTCCTTTGGTTTTATATGAACTCTAGGGCTGGGACTGCCCGGGGGATCCTGATACTGTTCCACCTGTGTTTCAGGGTCTGCCAGCTGGGCCAGGGACCTAAGCATCTGAGGGAGGTGGGGCCTCAGAGACCACGGGTGGTGTGTGGGGCACAGGCCCAGGTACATGCCCTGGGGCAAGTCTCTGGTAAGTGCTCCAGAGCCCCATGCTGCGCTCCCCTCCCGGTACAGTTCCCACCATTGACTTTACCAGATGCTGGGGGTCCTTCAGGGCAGCGGTCCCCAACATTTTTGGCACCAGGGACTGGCTTCATGGAAGACGATTTTCCCATGAGACCGGGGGGCAGGGGATGGTTTCGAGGTGATTCAAGCTCCATACATTTATTGTGCACTTTATTTCTAATTTAATGGCTCCACTGATGTGACAAGAGGTACCAGTCCACAGCCTGGAGGTTGGGGACCCCTGCTTCACAGCATCTGCGTGCATTACTTCATCTACCACTCACAGCACCCCTATTTACAATTTGAGGAGTTGGGAGATTTAGAGAAGATGGGAAACTGGCCCCAGGTTTCACAGCTAAAAGGTGGTACAACAGCTGTGTATTCTTAACCATGGTGCCATCCTGCCTTTCTGCAAAGAATAAACATGCAGATTGTCTTTCTAGGGGGACTTTCTGTTCATGTGAATGCCACAGAGGGGAGCTTAACCTTTCAGATCAGACAGAAAACTCCTCTGTTCCTATGGCCATCAGTATACATGCATGTGCTCACACATACACGCATACTCATGTCAACAGGCAGTCATTGACTTGCTCTCCATTCAAACAGCCAGAGCCCGCTGAACTCTACTGAGCATCGTGGTGGATGCTGGGGCTTGAGAGAGGAGTCAGAAGTAGCCCTTGCTCTGGGGGAGTTCTTGGGCTCAGAGGAGACTAGTTCTGTAAATGTGCAGTGCCCAAGGGCAGGCGCAACAGTAGAAGCATGTGTGAACTACCTGGGCGCACAGAGAAGCAAGTCTGATTTGGGAACCTGTAGACGGATCTCATTTCAGGAACTGAGAAGACATTGGATGTACTAGAATCTTTGAATTTGCATAAGGCAGATGCAGAGAATGGACTTGTAGACACAGTGGAGGAAGGAGAGGGTAGGATGAATTGAGAAAGTAGCATTGCCGTATATACACTCTCATGTGTGAAATAGATAGCTAGTGGGAAGATGCTGTATAGCACAGGCAGCTCAGCCTGGTGCTCTGCGATGACCTAGAGGGGTGGGACTGTGACTGTGGGGGAGGCTCAAGAGGGAGAAGATACATATATAATTACGACTGATTCCCACTGTTGTACAGCAGAAACCAGCCTAACATTGCAAAGCAATTACCCTCCAATTTAAAAACTTTTGAAAAAAGAAAGAAAAGAAACTTTTAAAAAGACAGGCTTGGGCTCTCATCCTAGCTCTGCCCTTTCCTGTTGCAAGGATGATGTGTCAGAGGACACAGTAGGAGGTGCAGAACCAATAAATGTTTATCTGACCAACATGCTCTGCAACCTTGAACGAGGCAGCCAACCTCCTTGAGCCTCAGTTGTCCTATTTACAAAATGGGAGCAATCAGATCTGCCCTGACTGCCTTTCCAGCTTGCAGTAGGATGAAGCAGTTTACTGGGGATGAATGCTCTTTAGGTGTGAACTCGTGTCTTCGCTGTCATGCCTTGGTCCAGCAAGGCCGGCACAGCAGGTGCGCGGAGGGCAGCCCGGATCTCTGGCTACTGGACAGAACGACAGGATTGGTCCTTGAAGGTACTCAACAAGACTCGAGAGATTAGCGACTGCGACAGCACAGCGTCTGATTCTCCCATACCCGGGTCTCTCCCGTGAAATGACTGCCAAGCACTTGGCCGTGACGGAGTCTTTTATAAATACTTCTTAATAACAGCAACCTACACAGTTTGCAGCGCGAGTGGGGCTGATGGGAGCGTTAATGAGGCTGCTGGGTGTCTGCTGCCGCCCAGCTCCATCCGGCTCCACAGAGACGGGGATACGCAGGAAGCTGTGGGGCTCAGGCCTCCTCCTTTCTGCCCCCACACCGAGCCTGGATGCTCAGCACACCTGTATCCAGGACACCACCGGCCCAGCTCATCTCTGTCAGCCAGGCTTTTGTTGCTGATGCCTTTTACTTGGGGGTTTTAATCAGTACTACATAGTCAGGAAAGGAATGCGAAAGGCTCATTCCCTGGCTCATGGAGGGAGAGCAGGTTGTAAACAGTGACAAGAATGATGTCAGCCACACTTACTCTGTGCCAGGACCTGGGCAAAGCAGGTGGCGGCATCATCACAGGCACTGACTAGCCAGTCAGAGGATGGAGAGTCTCTTTCTGGGGAAGAGGAGATGAGAGAGGCGGAGGAGAAATGGGTGAAGGGTGCACGGCAGTGCAGGGGGGAAGGGACGGTGTTTGAATAAAAGACTCAAAGGAGATTTATGTGGAAGTTAGTGCTGGGAAAGGCAACCATTCTAAGTGGAATATTAATGGAATCCATTTTCTTGCCATCTCCTGAAGGAACACTTTGGAAGTGCAGGGGAAAAAAATCACTTTGCAATAATAACTGTTATTTATATAAGAGAACAGCATTGGATATATCAAAATGTGAGGTTTCAAGGCAATAACTGGACCCTCGGAATCATCGTTATCCATTTAAAAGGTAATTTCTGGGCTAGGAAATTGATAGAAAAAAATGGCCCAACTCTAGCATGATGGTAAATAAATTTGTGTTTCAGTTTTATGATTTGATTTCATTCTGAATCTGATGGGACTTGGTGACTAAAGGGAATTGAGTCAGGATGTAAATGGGAGTGACCTTCCCCACTGCATCTTTACTGATGCCCAAATATGACTGTGGGAGGAGGGGAACCTCAAGCTTCCTTCCTTGGTCACAGCTGGAGAGAAAACAGTGGAGACAGAGGAACAATTCCTGCCAGAGTGCACTGGGCATCTTGCGGGAAGTTTACCCGCTACTCCTGTAATTTCCCTCTGTCCCACCTGCCAAGTTAACCACCATGGATGACCATTCCTTTGGAGTTTTTTCTATCAAAATCTATACATTTTTTTTCTTTAAAAAGAAAATAGGGGATCATTCTATACATACTCTATTGGAATTGGCCCTTTTCACTATATTGTGAACAGCTTTCCATGTCAGTTTATATAAATCTGCCTACTTTTTAAAAGTGGAAGCCTTCTCCCTTATGTGAATATCCATCATTTAAGTCAGTGTGCTCCTTTTGATGGACATGTGGGTTGTTACCATCCTTGTGCCAGAGTCTTGGCACATTTGTAGGAGTGTTTCTGGAGAGTAATACCTCGAAGTGAAAGATTCAGATCAGAGGGTGTGAACATTTTAAATTAGAATCAACCGAACATTATTGACCTTGAAAAATGAGATCTGACAACCTCTGCCTCAGAGATCAAATGGATTATTATGATGTCAAACAGGTGGGCAACATTATGAAATATCTTTCTGGAATCGTCGTGTTTGCTTATTTAAGGGTGATGACAAAGACTGAGAAGGAGATGGAACTGGTTATGAACATGCGACGTTAAGCCCTGTCCCCACTAATGATGTCAGAGGTGTGACCTGGGAGGGTTTCCAGGGTAATGATGACCGCCTTTGCTACCTCTGCTGGTGAGGATAACAGGTACCACGGCACACTGAGGATGCATAAGGCACTTGGGGACTTGCTGTCCAAGGCCAACACTGGGACCTCAGTTCTGCTACTGATGAACTTGAGACTTGGGTGCAATTTTTAACCCCATCCTGGATGAAATGGGGACCATCACACACACCATACAGAGTTTTAATAAGGATTAAATATCATAATTCTTGTAATATTGCTTTGTAAAGTAGAAAGCGCTACTTAAATATTAGTGTCTTTATTAATAGTGATTCTGAGGTTTATTTAAAATGATCAAAGTGTTCCCCCACCTCCCCCAGCCTCCACCACAGTGCTCAGAGTCCTAGAACCTTAAAGAACAAGTGTGTGTTTTCTCAGCTTTGCCATTTGATCTTGGGAAGTCATGAAACCTCTCTTAAGTCAGAGGTTCTCCTTCTGGAACTTTAAAGGAAACACAGTTGTGTAAGGGGCTCAAAGTTGTGATCAATAGCATCTTTAGCCAGAGAGCAGCCATCTGATTTGGTACACCTAAGCAGAGATGATCTGCTGATTTTTAGACAGAGTGTAAGACAGGTAAATAGGTGTGACAGATAATTAGGCAGGGTTAGGTTTTAGAAAAGGCAGAGGAACCAGAGATCAAATTGCCAACATCTGCTGGATCATTGAAAAAGCAAGAGAGTTCCAGAAAAACATCTATTTCTGCTTTATTGACTATGCCAAAGCCTTTGACTGTGTGGATCAAAAAAAAAAACTGTGGAAAATTCTGAAAGAGATGGGAATACCAGACCACCTGACCTGCCTCTTGAGAAACCTGTATGCAAGTCAGGAATCAACAGTTAGAACTGGACATGGAACAACAGACTGGTTCCAAATAGGAAAAGGAGTATGCCAAGGCTGTATATTGTCACCCTGCTTATTCAACTTATATGCAGAGTACATCATGAGAAATGCTGGGCTGGAAGAAGCACAAGTTGGAATCAAGATTGCCAGCACAAATATCAGTAACCTCAGATATGCAGATGACACCACCCTTATGGCAGAAAGTGAAGAGGAACTAAAAAGCCTCTTGATGAAAGTGAAAGAGGAGAGTGAAAAAGTTGGCTTAAAGCTCAACATTCAGAAAACGAAGATCATGGTATTTGGTCTCATCACTTCATGGGAAATAGATGGGGAAACAGTGGAAACAGTGTCAGACTTTATTTTCTGGGGCTCCAAAATCACTGCAGATGGTGACTGCAGCCATGAAATTAAAAGACGCTTACTCCTTGGGAGAAAAGTTATGACCAACCTAGACAGCATATTAAAAAGCAGAGACATTATTTTGCCAACAAAGATTCGTCTAGTCAAGGCTATGGTTTTTCCAGTGGTCATGTATGGATGTGAGACTTGGATTGTGAAGAAAGCTGAGCACTGAAGAATTGATGCTTTTGAACTGTGGTGTGGGAGAAGACTCTTGAGAGTCCCTTGGACTGCAAGGAGATCCAACCAATCCATCCTAAGATCAGTCCTGGGTGTTCATTGGAAGGACTGATGCTGAAGCTGAAACTCCAATACTTTGGCCACCTCATGAGAAGAGTTGACTCATTGGAAAAGACTCTGATGCTGGGAGGGATTGGGGGCAGGAGGAGAAGGGGACAACAGAGGATGAGATGGCTGGATGGCATCACCGACTTGATTGACAGGAGTTTGGGTAGACTCTGGGAGTTGGTGATGGACAGGGAGGCCTGGCGTGCTGCAGTTCTTGGGGTTGCAAAGAGTCAGACATGACTGAGTGACTGAACTGAGCTGACCTGAGGTGAAACAGGTAGGTAAGACAGGTATGACATTTAAAGAGGTAGGTAGGTAAGTAGGTCCAGTAGGTAGGTAGATAGGTAGATAGATACATACAGAAGTCATGGGAGCAAGATGAGAAGAGCAAACTACTTCTTCAAAACCCCTGTCTTGGCCAGGAGGGGAGGGCTTTGTGTCCTCAGAGACCAGGGACAGAGAACACGGGGTGCTGGCATAAAAAATACCTTAGGAGCCAAAGACGGGGCAGGGGGAGGGGGAGCTTACACTTACCCAACAGGTGAATTAAAGTTTCCATTTTTATTTAGTCTCACTTTAGAGAAATCAAGAAATAGTTAGGAGTTGAAAGCATCAGACGGAAAGGTCTCTGCCATCATCCAGGATCCCAGATTCCTCAGAAGAGAGGCAGCAGAGCATGGGTTTTCTTTCCTCTTAGCCCTTCACTCTGGAAGTTCAAATGCAGACAACAGCCCCTGGAGGAGGGCATGGCAACTCACTCCAGTTTTCTTGCCTGGAGAATCCCATGGACAGAGGAGCCTGGCGGGCTACTGTCCATGGTGTCACAAAGAGTCTGACACTACTGAAGCGACTTAGCACACAGCATAGAGTGTCCAATAAATTGCATGAAAGATGCAGACAGCACTTGCATTCATGACATCACTGAGTATGAAGGCAGGTTTGGAGGTGGGAGCTGTTCAGCAGAGCGGTTAACACTGTGGAGCTTACCATGGATGAGCTGTGTGACCTTATGTGAATCACTTAGTGTCTCTGACCCAGGGTTTCCTCAGTTCTAAAACAGGGATGATAGTCCCTTCCTCGCAGGCTTGCTATGGAATTACGTGAGGTCATATGCCTGAAACTAAACTCTCGATCCGTGGCAGTTCTGTGGGGGTAGAGCACCCCAGAAGTAGCTACTGTGCCTGCTGACAACCAGCTAAGATCCACAAACCTCAGGCCTTTCCCAGTATCAGCAGACACTGCCTTGATGTGCTAACAACCCCTAATGAGTGCCATGCTCATCAGTTACGTAAACAAGCAATTAGTGGGTGAGCGGGCGGCTCTTCCTCAGCACATCCTATTAATCTGCTGGTCGTTGGTTCACAGTAGTTGGAAGTTGATGAACTGCAGGTCCTAACAGGCCCCGGGCAGCCTCCATTCTGAGTGATCCCCAGGCATCCCCGGCCTGTCTGGACTCGCCATGGGTTCCTCCCTCTGGAGGGTTTGTAACAAACAGAGTCGGTGTTCGAGGTGGTGAAGATGTCTGGAAGGAGGCCAGGAAATGATGGAAAAAGTCCCAAAGCCCATAAATGGATTACCTAGATGTAGAGTCAGGAGTGATAAGGTGGTTTGAGGCTTGTGAGAGACTCAGACAAATAGCAAAGCTTTAGAAATTGCTTTAGAAGTATTCAGAACAATATGGGGCGGAGTGGGGAGGCGTGACAGGGGCTAGAAATTAGGCTGCCAGGACTCCCAGTGCTGTACACTGTTCCTGTTTGTGATACTTTGGTTTAGTGATTTATTTTGAGCACAGCCCAGTATTACTGTTAATATTTTTAGTATTGTGGTTAATATTGCGAACATTATTGTCAGATAATTTAATCAGAATTTTATCACCATTTCCAGAAGTGGGCACAAAGCCTGGTACAGAATCATTCTACACAGACAGACACACACACACACACACACACATACACACACACATACACCCCAGTTCTCAAACCCTTCCCCCTCCAAGTATGCTTTTCACGTTAAGACCCAGGGTGAGGGCCATGTGAGCTTGAATCCTTAACGTGATGCGTGAACTTGGCTGTTGGTAACCCAAGCTCCTGATCCAGTAACTAAATGATTTAATTAAGTTTATCACTGCTACTCCGAGCAAGGCACCTTTCTGAATTATTGTAGCTAATTCAATATCCTCTCTAAGAAGCACCATCAGGGAGTGTGATGCTGTTCTGAGGACCAGACTCCTCTCCATTCACCTCCAAAGCCTGTTGGGGTGCGTGTGTGCCTCTGAAGGTGGTCTCGGGGAAGCGAAGCGGCGGACAGGAGGCCTCCTCCCTCCTGGGTCTCCTCAAGTGCGTGGCTGCGAGCCCACTGGAAACCACCCCAGCCTCCACCTTCCTCCTTCCATCTCCTGCCACCCCCTGCCAAGCACTTTTAATTTGCTTGGAATAATTGATTCTGTCTTCTTCTTGCACCTCATTTTCTCCCGGCTTTTATTTATCTCCTTTAAGCCTGTCCTTGATAGAAGCCGGCCCAGCGTCTGTGGGGAGAAGGGAGAGGGGTATACGTGTCCTGGGCAGACAGATATATGGTGGCACCAGAATCCACAGATTCCATGTCCCCCTCTTCTCCCCTCACGCACTGGGACCTCATGGCTGGGAACCCTGTGTCTGGAGAGCATCTGCACACAAGAGAGTGATGAATAGTTGGTGAAGAGAATGACAGATGAATGAATGAAATGTGCCTCATCTTTTCCTGGCCCTGTGTTTGCATCTGGCTCTCTCCTCCTTTTGAATTCCCTCCCCTTCCCCTCATTCCTACTCATCATTCCCAGCAGGACCCCAAACCTGATTCCTCTGTCACGCCCTCCATGATTACCATTAGAAACTGGTCCCAGACTCTTATTTCATTAAAGAGAAACGGACCCCCTAGAATCACCTTTCCAAGTTTGCCTAGCAGCAGACCCAGTAGAATTCAAGTCTTAGGACTCTCCTAGACCAACATGCTTCTCTCTCCTGGGCACTTTTACTGTTTATCAGGTATATGATTTGCAAATATCTTCTCTTGTTTGGTAGGCTATTTTGTGTGTGTGTCGTTGCTGGTTTCCTTTGCTGAATAGGAACTCTTTAGTTTGATATAGTGCCGTTTGTTTATTTTTGCTTTTGTTTCCCTTCCGGATGAAACAGATCTGAAAAGATATTGCTAACACCAATGTCGAAGAATGTGCCATCTATGTTTTCTTCTAGGAGCTTTGTGGTTTCAGGTTTTATATTCAATTCTTCAATCCATTTTGAGTTAATTTTTGCGTATGGTATGAGATAGTGGTGTGGTTTCATTCTTTTGCGTGTGGCTGTCCAGTTTTCCCAATATCATTTATTGGAGAGTCTTTCCTTTCTCTATTGTATATTATTGGCTTCTTTGTTGTAAATTATATCTACATTTATTTCTGAGTTCTTTATTCTATTGCATTGATCTCTGTGCCTTTTTTTCCTGCCAATATCATGCTGTTTTGACTAGTAGAGCTGTGGAGTATAATTTGAAACCAGGGCGTGTGATACCTCCAGTTTTTTTTTCTTTATTCTTGGGATTGCTTTGGCTATTTGGGGTCTTTTGTGATTCCAAAGAAGTTTTAGGATTTTTTGTTCTATTTCTGTGAAAAATGTCATTGGGATTTTGAGAGGAGTTGCCATGGACTGTAGATTGCTTTAGGTACTGTGGACATAACCATGGTATATCTTTCCATTTCTTCATGTCTTCTTCAATTTCTTTCAATGTCTTAAAGTTTTCAGTGTACAGGTCTTTCACCTCTTGGTTAAATTTATTCCTAAGTATTTTATTCTTGGGTGCAATTGTTATCATGTTGTCTAGAGCACAAGCTCCTCAAAGTGAAGTATTTCAAATACTATTTTATTAAAATAATATAATAACCTATTGATCAGCTGTTTTGTACTGAGTACTTTAGATAAATTATTCCATGTAATCTTTACCAAGGCAAGAAGCAGGCATTGTTACCCTCATCACAGATGAGGAAATAGAAGTTCAGACAAATTAAGTGGTTTGTTCAGAGTCACACAACTGGTGAGTCATTGTACCAGGATTTGAACATGGATCTTTAGGGCTCAAAGAAATACTGGGCAGTCAAGGCTTTTGCAGTTTATACGTTTAGCACAGAGGCATCCTTGTAATATAACCTGTATTGGATTTGCCTAATGTGCAGACGAGGAAGGGTAGAGAATTTCAGTGGAGAGGGGGTGGTGCCTTTTCACCTTGGCAGGGCCCCCAGGCTTGCTCACCACCCAGGCCCCCTACTGGAGTGCAGTTAACCAGCTCTCCGTGGCAAGCTCAGAACCGGTGCCTGGCAGGAGGGAGCAGTGCCTTGCCAGTGGCTGCCCATGGAAAGCACATATAAAAGGCTGCTGAGCAGAGGGCAGAAGACCAGGTAGGAGGTGCTGCAGTGCTATTGCAATTAAAAAAGAAAGAAAAAAGAAAGAAAGAAAGGAAAAAAATCCATGGTGGTTCTTGGCTCTGAATCCCAATTTGCATCTCATCTGGGAGTCATTTGCATAGGAAGCCCTATCTGTAGCTTTATGAAATAAAATAAATAAAATGAATGAGCTGGTGAGGCTGCCAAGCGGACTCCCAAAGCCTGTGCTTCGAAGAGGAAGTTATTGCTTTGTTGAGTTCTTCTTAGAGTCCCCAGGAGCCTTCCCTGCAAGGCTCTGGGTGGGTTGGGGGAAGGGCAGGTTTCAGGGTACAACTCCAGAGGAAGCAGGCAGGTCAGGGACACAGTAGGGCAGCTTCCTGGACTCAATAAAAGCAGCCCCTGTGTTCCCTCAGAACCCAGTTCTGCAGGTTTCTCTTGGCTTTTCTAGCAGGATCCCTCCACTCCCCTCCCACAGCCCCTCCAGACTTTGGCCCTGGGCTCTGTGCTTTCTGAACAGCAATTCCCCATGTTTAGTGAGCAGGATAATCCTTGGGAAGCCTGTCACAAAGAAGGTGAAGGAAGCCTGTCACAAAGTCCTCTCAGAGACTGATGTGGTTGGTCGGGTGGGGGCCCATGAATCTGACCTCTAGCATGCAGTCATACACTTTGAGGACCCCAGCTCCAGGGTGATGGGGTGGGAGCTGATAAGACTCCAGGTGTTCCCTGCAGGGTGACAGCATCCTCTCCCTAGGGCATCTGCATGCCCTCACCCTGAGATCTCCCCACAAACCGCGAAGAAGTGATGACCAACTTCCTGTGACAAAGGAGGAAAAGATCCTCAGATGGGCCAAGAACTGCCCAAGGTCACTCAACTAGGAAGCAGCAGAGTTTGATTTAAAATTTAGTAAGTTTTGATTTAAAATTCAGTGAGTTTAGTGAGTGAGGTCCTTGAAAATGATGCAACATCTCTCCTGGTGGAGTTCAGTGGTATTTAGTGGGGAGCAGAGAGTGTAACTTTGCAAGAGGAATCATCCTCATGGTAGCCCCCTCCCATGTGGTCTGATACTCGGTCAGAGGCAGAGATGAAACCATGCAACTCACACTGGGACTTGAACCCATGGCCTTCTGACTGAGATCACACACCTGGTCTTAGGACTTAATAAAACTCAGGTTCTTGATGTCTTATCTCATGCAGAAAGAATTCAGTGAGAGACAAAGTGATAGTTAAGAAGTGGATTTACTTAGAACACACTCCATAGAGTGTGGGCCATCTCAGAAGGTGAGAGTGGCCCCAAGGTATGGGGTTGTCTGTCTTTATAGGAGTGGGTAATTTCATAGGCTAACGGGTAGGAGGAATATTGCAGCTATTTGGGGGAGGGGAATGTGGATTTGGGCCCAATTCCTTGGCCCCCAGGAATTGGGCCACGCCTACTTTCGACCTTATGATCCACCTTGGAACTGTCATGGCACCTCTGGATGTGTCATTTAGATGCTGATATGTTACAATGAGTGTATACTGAGACACAATGTCTAGCGAAAGTCTCGTCTACCATCTTGGACCTAGTTGGTTCCAACCATTTGTGTCGTGGGCTATGGCTATCCATTCCTTTAGGGGTTGTGCCTTGCCTCTCCCCATCTTTTTCAAAGGGCCGGCCATATCCACAGTCACACAGCCTGCTGGGGTGGGGCCGGTCCACAACCTGAGAGTTGGTGCAAAGGCAGAAGTAATCTGAGCTTGGGCTAGAAGTGGGGAGATCTGCTCCTTTCTTGGGCCCAGTGGGTCTTCTCATAATCATGGATAGTTCAGCAAAGTCAGCCTTTGAGTGACGCTTGAAAAGGTCGTCAGTTTTAAATTTGCTTTTTCCTCTTAAAGTTCTCCCATTTTGTTGGTTGATGATGACTTCTAACCCTCTCTGTGTGGTCGGAGGGCCACAGGGCACACAGCCTCGCTGAGGGGCCAGGGCTGGGGCTCAGCCTCCTACTTACTTACCCACCTCTGCTCACCCCACCCCTCCACCTCTGCCAGTCCAGAGCTCACTTTTCCTATCTTGCTTCTCCTTTGTTCTGCTCTCTGGTCCTTTAAAGGGGGAGGAAGAGCCTGTCTGCAGAGCCAATGCACAAAGCGTGGCAGTGACTGTGACACACAGCAGGCTTCTGAGTGTCCTCTCCAGGGCGAGGTCAGAGCAGGTCCTGCCCAATCCTGGGTTGGGGGCAGGAGAGCTGGGAGCCTGGACTGGAAGATGCCCTCCAGGTGCTGCCTCTTCAGTCCTGCCCACTCCTTGCCCCCTGCATCTGGCAGCCTCCAGGGAAGATGGCCTGAGGGTTTGGGGTGCTCCACTGGGGGAAGCTGTCCCTGCTCCTCCCACCACATCCTTGGCAGAAGAGAGGTGAGGCTCAGGTTGGGTGATCTGGGAAAGACAGGAAAGCTCTGGAGCTTGGCCCAGCTCTCTCCAGAGCAGAAGTTATTTCCCTGAGCCCTGCTCTGCATTGAGCCATTTAGGTGAATTTGAGGGATCACAGCAGCTTCTGACTTGGGGCTGGGGAGCAGAGGCAGTTGGCAAAGCCTAGGCGGCTGGTGAGCGACCAGACAAAAATGTGGGAGGTGTGGGGGAGGGGAAGTCAGCTAGGGTGACTTTGCTTAGGAAAGGGAAAAGTAGACAGGTTGTGAATACCAGAGTCCAATCGTTGGCACCATTATCATCTGCTCAGTGCAACCTCAGAGAAGCCATTTAATTTCATTGACACTCAGTTTCCTCTTTTGTAAAATGGGGACCATACGCATCCTAACCGGTGGTGGTTAGACAAAACTGAAATAGGTTAGCCAGTCCCCTCCAGGTGTCAGAGGGTGATTACCCTGATGGTTTTGAATTTGAATGAGAGGCTACATACCTTATTCTCCTTTTCAACTACATAGTTGTTTCAATTCCACAAATTTTTTTGAGTAGATATTCTACCTCCATCCCTGTTTTAGGGGCTATGGAGGATTTGATAGCTAAGATCCCACTCAGATCCCTGTGTTCCAAAGTTAGAGGCTTGAGAGTTAGATTCCAGAAAAAGGAAGTCATCTGATTTTCTTTTTTTTTTAGGTTTGTTGTTTTGTCTTGTTTGCTTGTTTGCCACACCCCGCAGCTTGTGGGATTTAGTTCCTCAACCAAGGATTGAACCTGTGCCCTTGGCAGTGAAAGTTCAGAGTCCTAACCACGGGACCACCAGGGAACTCCCTTATCTTGTTATCTTAAACAGCTTTGTTGAGATATAATTCACATACCAGACAATTTACCCAGTTAAAGTATACAGCTGAATGTGTTTTAGTATATTCAGAGTTGTAACACTATTACTACCATCACTTTCAGACTATTTTCATCACTTCAGAAAAGAAACCCTGTACCTATTAGCTCTCACTCCTCAATCTCATCATCCTTCCCAGCCTTTGGCAGCCACTGATCTGGTTTCTGTCCTGTAGATTTACCTACTCTGGATGTTTCATACAAATGGCATTATACAATATGTGGCCTTTTGTGCCTGATTGTTTTCATGTAACATAATGTTTTCAAGGTCATGTATCAGTACTTCATTCCCTTTTATGACTAAATAATATTCCTTGATGTGGATATACCACATTTTGTTTATCCATTCATCTGTTAATGGGCATTTGAGTTTTTTCCACTTTTTGACTATTATGAATAATGCTCTCTGAACATTAGTGTACAAGTTTTTGTGTGGACATTTGTTTTCATTTCTCTTGGGGATATAACTAGGAGTAGAATTTCTAGGTTATGTGGTAATTCTATGTTTAACTTTTTGAGGGATTGCCAAACTTTTTTTCAAGGGGATTGTATCATTTTATGACTCCCCTGATGGCTCAGCGGTAAAGAATTAGGCTGCCAAGCAGGAGATGTGGGTGGATCCCTGTGTTGTAAAGAACCCCCCTGGAAAAGAAAATGGCAACCCACTCCAGTTATTCTAGCCTGGGAAATCTCACGGACAGAGGAGCCTGGTGGGCTATAGTCCGTGGGATCGCAAGAGTCAGACACGACTTAGCCATTACACCACCACCGCCACATACCATTTTAAATTCCCACTGGCAGTGTATTTTTCACATCCTATCTCATGTGGTTTTTGATTTGTATTTCCCTCATGGCTAATGATGTTGGACATCTTTTCATGTGCTGATTGGCCATTTGTAGATCTTCTTTGGAGAAATATCTATTCAGATATTCGGCCCATTTTTAATTGGGTTATTTGTCTTTATTATTAAGTCGTAAGAATTCTTTATATATTCTAGATGCCAGTCCCTTATGATTTGCAAATATTTTCTCTTCTTGTGTGGGTTGTCTTTTCATTTTCTTGATGGTATCCTTTGAAGCAAGATAACTGAATCTGAATTGCAAAAAAAATGTAAGTGTTAATTACCCTGAAACCCCATTAATTTGGACTCTGATAGTTTGAAATTAGAATTGGTCAGGGTAGAGGTTCAAAGTCCATCCATTCAACACACAGTTATTGAGACTATCTGTGGTCAGGAAATGTGCCAAGGCCCTGGAAATAAAGGGATGAATGGAGCAAAGCCTGCCTCTGCGACCTTCAGTCTGCTGCTGCTGCTGCTGCTGCTAAGTCGCTTCAGTTGTGTCTGACTCTGTGCAACCCCATAGATGACAGCCCACCAGGCTCCCCCGTCCCTGGGATTCTCCAGGCAAGAACACTGGAGTGGGTTGCCATTTCCTTCTCCAATGCATGAAAGTGAAAAGTGAAAGTAAAGTCGCTCAGTTGTGTCCGACTCTTAGCGACCCCATGGACCGCAGCCTACCAGGCTCCTCCGTCCATGGGATTTTCCAGGCAAGAGTACTGGAGTGGGGTGCCATTGCCTTCTTCGCAGTCTTCAGTGAGGAGCAAACAAACACATCATCCAGCCAATGGGCTGAGCCCTGATGGCAGAACCCTGGGGAAGGAAGAGCTAACCCTGCTGTTAAAAAAAGGGGTTTACTAAGCAAATGAGCAGTGAAAACTATTTAGGAAAATAAAATGCTTCTGAAGCCTTCTCAAGGCCCTGATGGCTTCCATTTCTATGCTAACAAGAGATGTGGGGACTTGCCCTCTCACCCTGGGAGCATGCCTGGCTTGGATCCTTCTGCTGTGGGGCCCAGGACATTTCAATGTCAATGTCAACTTTAAGCCTCATGATAACCTCATGGGTGAACTGTTATCATAACTGTCACCTGGGGAGGTTCAGTGCCTTGCCCATGGTGACAACTGTTAATTGTTGGGACTGGGAATACTTTAGCCACCTGATGCAAAGAAACGATGCATTGGAAAAGACCCTGATGCCGAGAAAGATTGTGAGGGCAGGGGAAGGGGACAACAGAGGATGAGATGGTAGGATGGCAGCACAAACTCAATGGACATGAGTTTGAGCAAATTCTGGGAGATACTAAAGGATAGGGAAGCCTGGTGTGCTGCTATCCATGGGGTCAAAAAGAGTCCGACACAACTGAGTGACTGAACAACAAGAGCTCCCTCTATCATCACTGAGATCTGTTCTCTGTATTGGATTCCAGACCCACCAATCCCAGCATTATACACTGGTGCCCTCCCTAAGACAAGGATGATGCTCATGACCCAGATGGCAAAGCACTTGTCACCTGCTCTACCCAAGACCAAAGTATGGGCTCTTTAGGCCACCCCAGCCTGGGGAATAATAGTTGGAAGGTATATTTTCATCCATCAAACATCTGTTGTTTATGCCTACTCTCTATTTTAGGGCCCCACATCCAGCAAAACAGCTGGGACTCCCTGCCCCAACCTGACCACAGGCCTTCCGTGGGCTCCGTGGCTCCAGGTCTAGCTCTTACTCCTGACCCTCCTGTCCCCTTCGGTGTCCTGATGTGGATATAATCCTCCCCATCCTCTCTGAGTGCCCTCTGCTGCCCAGGGAAGGAAACAGGGCTGCCTTATAAGCTCAGGATCCTAAAGAAAGCTTCTGTCCTGTTTGTGCTTTTTTGTTTTTCGTTTCAGTCTCTAGTATTTGGCTCAAAGGGCAGGCTAGGTTCGTGAGCCACGCTGGACCCAAATGCATTTCTCTTCTTGCTGGTTCTTCTTAAATTCTTTTTTTTTTGTGTGTTGTGGTGGTCTGTGCTGCGTCTCTGTTGCCGTGTTTGGGCTTTCTCTAGTTGCGGCGAGCGGGGTCTGCTCTTGGTTGTTTATGGGCTTCTCATTGCAGCAGCTTCTCTTGTTGTGGAGCACAGGCTCTGGGTGCACAGGCTTCTGTAGTTGCTGCACAGGGCAGGCTTGGTAGTTGCGGTACTCGGGCTTAGTTGCTCCCAGGCATGTGGGAGCTTCCCACACCAGGGACTGAACCTGTGTCCCCTGCGTTGGCGGTCATACCCGGGTGGCCCTATCCACTGGACCACCAGGGACGTCCCTTTTCTTACATTCTTAAACCAAATTTACCCATATTTGCTTTTCGGGACACATTGCCTCTCTTCTGGATTTTCAGTCCTTCATGCAGGTGGACCCCTGGGGTCCCACCACGTGGATCTTCCACTGGTCTGCAATGGGCACATGGCTCAGATTCTGACCCCAGAACTCCTCCCCCAGAGGCAGGAAGCAAGTTTCATGAAGCAGCCAAGGCCCCATCCACTAAGGCTGGGACCCAGGCTCCCAGCAGCTTCCCCGCACACATGCTTCATGCAGCTGGGAAAACTGAGCTCCTTTCCCACCTTTGCCTCCTGCTGCATCAACCCTTGCAGCCAGACATCCCAGCCAGAGCTCAGCTCATTTCCTGCCAGAGAACATGGTTCAGTGGAGCTGGCTTTTCTGCTCTTGAAGGAGGTGCAGGATTCCATCCCTGAGTGAATCAAACAGACCTCATCAGCTCAATGGCCCGTGAGAGTCTAGTCTCATCAGGGGCACAGCAGTAGCCTCAGGTGGGGCTGCCTCCTTTCCTAGCAGGGGAGGGACTCCTGGGGGGACCCTAGAGGCCTTGGGAGGCATGTCCTTGGCCATCAGGAGCCACCAGGTTCACAGGGATACCAGCAGACCCCCGAGACCAGTCTCTATGGGGGCAGAATAGAGAAGACCACCAGGCAGGGCAGAGCAAATTTTGTCTCCTGCTCATGATACTTGCCTTGGGGCTTTCCAGATGGTGGTGCAGCATACTGCAGGGGTCCCCAACCTCTGGGATCTAACTCTGATGGTCCAAGGTGGAGCCGATATAATAATAACAGAAAGAAAGGGCACAATAAATGTAATGCACTTATAGCATCCCCGAAACCATGCCCTGCCCCCGGTCTGTGGATAAACTGTCTTCCATGAAACTGGTCCCTGGTGCCAAAAAGGTTGGGGACCGCTAGCCTATTGGAAGGAGCATGGGCTTTGTGTCAAATTCCAGTTTTATTTCTTTCTGGCTCTGACTTTGGACATATCCTCTGACTTCTCTGAGCCTCAGGTATCTTACCTGTGAAATTACCTGAGTAAGAGGACTTAACCTGTATCACTATATGGGAGGCAAAACTACTTAACATTTGGAAAGCACCAAGGATGAGGCAAGGCCCGAGGAGGCTTTGGAAACTATTCCTCTCTCTTTTTGGAGAATCTGTCAGTCTGCACAGCTATGAAAGAGAAAAGAGCTCCCGGGGTCAGGGGAAGGCAGTGAAACCTCAGTATCTAGCCTGCTCTGTTTTATTTTGGGGTTCTAACATAAGGTGTGGGCTCCAGAAAGGAGGAAACCTGCATTTAAACACTGGTTTTCTCTGTCGGGCCCATAGCACCCAGTCTTCCTCTCTCTGCAGTCATCAGAGGGCTGTTACCAAGTCCCATTTTTCTGTGGAAGAGAGTTTGTTTAAACTTTTGTTTTGTATTGGGGTATAGCTGATTAACAATATGGGGATAGTTTCAGGTGGACAGAGGAGGGACTCAGCCATACATACAGAGGCATGTGGAGGAGTCTGAATGGGGGAAATGTGGAATCCATGCGATTCCTTCTGTCTCGACTTCTGAAGACGGGATTCTTCTACTTCCGCCCCATGCTCGATGCATTTAGAGAGCATGAAGGGAACCTGCAGCTGCAGGTCCCTCTCTGGGAGCTCTCCTTGTCAATTGCTTATGATGTGTGCAGTTGAAGCACGGAGTCTGACATCACAGCCAGCAGAGGGGAACCGTGCAGAATCATGGCCCCCACCTCACCAGAGGCGCTCCCTCCATAGCCTGCAACTCAAACTCCTAGCCCAGGAGTAAAGGTTGGGTAAGATGCCAGCTGGGGATTGCACTTGGCATCCAGCGGTCCCATCAGGACCCATTCACCCTCCATCCCTTAAGGCTCAGTCAGTGTGGTCTGTGCCCTTCTCATCACACCAGGGGCAGGAGTGGCACATTGATGGGTGGCAGAGAACAGACAGTGGCCACCAGACTTCCCCTGGCACCCACTGACCTCCACTTCGCCCCACCCCCACCTTTGGCTGCTGCCTTGCATCCCCACCTTGAGGACCTAGGGCCCCTGTGCCTGATATCTGTGCTTCTGGACTGCTTTAGCAAACTAGTTGCTTTTTGCTGGAGAATTCTGAGGACCTCTTCATGCTATCCCTCTGCATTTGTTTTTCCCCAAAAGCTCTCAGCCAGCATTTCAACTTAAAACACACACACACACATACACACACACACACAAGCTCTAGAGTACAGTAAGTTATTACTGGTTTAGAAGAAAAGGAACCTTCACCAAATGAGTTTGGGAAAGGCTGCCTGTTACACTTCCCTCCTAGCAGCACATAATCAGGGCCTCAGAGTCACCAACACTGCAGCCAGCTCTCTGAGAAATCTTGTAGGAAAGATAGCTTCTTAGCTCTGTGTCTCAGAATTTTAAAATATCAGATCTGGAACATTAGTTGGAATAGTTGGGTTTCCATCTATGGTATAACCCATACAGAACCCTGGGATGAACCATTGCAGAGAAAAGGAGGACAGCTAAAATAATCACCGGATGTTAATTAGTCTCCAATGGATGTAAATAAATGGGAATGCCTCGGTGTCTTCCCTATTAACCAGTGGGACACTGGTAGTCCATAAAACAGAAGCTAAGAAATGCTGGTCTTCATGCAATTTAGTTAGCACCTAGCTGCCAGGCACTGTGTTAGGATATAGTGGAGAGTAAAATTAACATGGTTGTCTTGGCTATAATGGAGCAGCAAGACTAGCCAGGAGGGTGAGATAAACACACTGTGTATGTGATGATGTGTGTTTCAGAAAGATGAGTCCAGGGCACTGTGGATGGGGATGGTGTGCAACATGGGGGCATCGCCTAGTCTAGGAGGTCACAGATGATCTTCCTAGGACATTGTTAATTGCTGATCTTGAAAGATGAGTAGAAGGTAGTCAGGCATGGGATGGGGAGAGGAGAGTTTTCTGGGCGGAGGGAATAGTATGTGCTAATGGCCAGAGCTGAGAGATGCTTTCGGCTGCAAGTAACAGAAAACCGAACTCAAGAAGCTTAATGGTAAGAAAATGAATTGACTTCCACAACAGGAAGTCTGGAGGTGGCCTGGGCTTCATTGTGGTCGATTCTAGTGTCTCAGTGATGGCAGCAGGGATTGGGCTCTTTGCTTTGTCTACTCCAGTGTCCTTGCCTTCTGCTTTATTCTGGGATCAGCTCCCCCTTATATCATGGGCAATTAGTAGCAAGTTTTTTTCAAGTCTTGTATAAAGGTGAGAACCAGACAGCATCCTCTCTCTACGAGTCTTACTGGGCTAGTTTGGAGCATATAACCACCCAGAACCAATTACTGTCACAGGGGAATGCCTGACTCTGGCCAGCTTAGTCCGGGTTCTTACCCAGATAATGAGAAAGCACTTGTAAGGGAAATGGGATTACTATGATTGACTTAGACCAAACATTTTCCATAAAGGGCCAGATAGTAAATATTTTAGGCAATGTGAGCCCTACAGTCTCTGTTACAACTTCTTTTATAGCACAAAAGTAGCCATAGACAAGACATAAGTAAATGAGCTTGGCTGTGTTCCAAGAAACTTTATTTATGGATGTTAATATTTTAATTTCATGTAATTTTCACATATCATGAAGTATTCATCTTTTGATTTACTTCAACCATTTAAAAATGTCAAAACCATTCTTAGCTTGTGGACCATACCAAACCCTCGCCCCACCCACCCCACACGAAAAATAGGTGGCACATAAGATTTGGCCCATGGGCCATAATATGCTGACCTCTGGTTTAGACTGATCAGATCTCATTCCTGGAGCAGGATTCAGTCCTAAGCCACTTGGCTATCACATAGTGAAGGAGGGGTGGAATGGATGGGGAGACTACCTCAGTGTCCTTCACTGAGAGCCTGGTCCTTTCAAAGGTCTTTAGGCAGTCAAGTGACTGGATTATAGACAGTGAGCATCACAAAGAGTTGTGATGCTTCATGGCACACAAAACCTCCATCACCTTTCCTGAGCAGCTCTGCCCTTCTCCCTGCCTGGGTACCACCCTGATGTCCTACCAGCTTCACCAATACACCAGCTAAAAACCTAATCCTGGAAAATTGTGGCAATGGTCTGAGGAATCTCCCTCTCACTTCCAAGTAACACCAAACCCTGTGCATGTTAGTGGGGTCTTCCTGAAGACAGGGCCCCCACTTTTGTGGCTATACCCAATGGAGTGCCTGCAGTCAGTCAGCAAGTAGTCATTGAGATGCTCACCAGGTTTGCAGCCCCCATGGGTGCAGTAGGGGAAGCGGGAGGAGTTGAATGATTTTCCTTTATAGCAAAGGCATGGTGTCCAAAACAAACACACACAAATCTGTCCGTGTTCTGCGGTGCAGAGCCGCCTGCGTGATAGTGGCATGATGAAATGACCTCAACTCCCAGCATCTGTTTATGCCACACAGTGAAAGTTAATGAGGGCTGACCCTCAGCTAAGCTGGGAAGTCAATCAGAGTTCAGCTTCTGGTTCCAGCCATTCTTTCTGAAGATGGGCTCCCTCTTTGACAAACTCGATTCTAGTCCCTTTACTGCACCAGGTCATGTCTCCTCTCTGACCTTGCCCCGTCCTTTATAATCAACAAGGATCTGCTTGTTGGGTGTACTTTCTTTTGAATGACAGAGTGTACTTTCTTTTGAATGAATTTCAGGTCTTCTTTTTATCATGCTGTGTATGCATTTTATGCATTGTTGCTTAATTTTGTATTTTAGGCAATGTGTCTCTGATAATTTCAGGCCAAGCAGGCATGTGGTTGAGATTGGTTTGGCACAAGGAGTGAAAGAGAGCAGAAATCACAGCAATATTAAACAATGTTTGGCATATGGACATCAAGGGCTGGGTGGATAGGATGAATTGGCAGATTGGGATTGATGTGTATACACTATTGGCACTATGTATAAAATAGATAACTAATGAGAACCTACTGTATGGCTCAGGAAACTACTCAGTGCTCTGTGGTGACCTAAATGGGAAGAAAATACAAAAGAGAGGATATATATATATATATACACATATAGCTAATTCACTTTGTTGTACAGTCAAAACTAACACAACATTACAAAGCAACTATATACCAATGAAGATTAATTAAAAATAAATAAACAATATTTGTGTTTCACTTTACCATTCATAGAGCGTGTGCACATGCACCCACACACACAATTTCTCCCAGACCCTGTGAGCCAATAAAGCTAAGACGGTGCCATCACTATTAAACCCATTTTATAGGCAAAGAAACTGAAGCTTAGAGAGACTAAATGACCCAGAGTTGCTCCATCGCTAGTATTTGTGGGACAGAGAGTTGAACCTAGAAGTTCAAACTGTGTCAAAATGTGTGTCCTTTTCATTGAGCTCTGCTTCCCCCTTGTCCCACCAGTCCCTGGCCATCCTCAGCTCTCTCTGGGCCTGTTCATCAGGGCAGCATGGAGATAAATCTCATTAGGAACCTTGAAAACAAATGGACTCACCTTGATGATGCTAAGGCTGATTGAAGCTTCTTTCTTTCTTTCTTTCTTTTAGCTCCTGGGGGTAGGGATGATGAGTATTGTGAATATTGTGCTGTCGCTGGCTTCTGTTCATTCATTTAGTTTATCAGCATTTGTTCAGTACCTATCAGATGCTAGGCTCTGTGCTTAGGTACAGGGGATCCCAAGAGAAGAACTATACTCTCCTTCATCTGCTGCTGCTGCTGCTGCTAAGTTGCTTCAGTCGTGTCAGACTCTGTGTGACCCCATAGATGGCAACCCACCTGGCTCCTCCATCCCTGGGATTCTCCAGGCAAGAATACTGGAGTGGGTTGCCACTTCCTTCTCCCCTCCTTCCTCTAGTAAGTGGACAATTATCACACAATACTTAAGGATCAGGATGAACTTTAGGGCAGGAAACAGTGGCTCATGATAAAGGGTGTCTAACCCAAGCTCAGGAGGTCAAGAAAAGAGTTGGTCCAGATGCACAGGACTTGGTCTACAGTCAGGGTATGCAATTAGGAGATATACAGTCAAAGGAGTGTGTGTGTATGTTTTACAGGAAAATGAGAACATGTTATATTCTGGGGAGGAGTTGGGGACAAGGTGGAGAGAAGGCATGGGAAAAGCAGGAAAGGGTAGGATCTAGAATATTGCTAGGATTGGCCTTGCTCAGGTGAGGGGTCTGTTCATCTGGGACAGGAAGGAAAGTGGGTATAAATATTGATGCATTCACTCATCTCATCATATTAACTCATTAAATATGTATTGAGTGCTGTGATGTGCCAGCATTACTGTTGATGAGGATGTAAAGTTGAAAATAATGAATTCAGTACATATTTGCTGAGTTCCTATCTGCTGTGTGCTTTCCTAACACTAATAGCAATATATATTGAGTGTTTATCTTGTGCTTGTTTTGTTTGAAGAGTTTTGCATGTATTATTTCATTTAATCTTCATAACAGCAGATGCCAATGTTATCATTATTTCTAGATGGGTAAACTGGAGACACAGAGATTAGGTAACCAATGTTCCAAAACTGATAAGTGGCAGAGACAAGCTTTGAACCCAGTCAGCCTGTGCTCTGAAGCCCATGCTTATAACCATTGAGAGTACTGTCTCAAGAAACTTATAGGCCCATTTGTGTAGACAGATGTACAGATAAACAATTAAAAATCAGTAGGTTTCTATTTTGACAGTATGGTTGACTAATAAATTGAAAACTCCTCCCTGAGAAAATACCAAGAAATTCTGGATTAAATATAATAGCAAACCCTTTCCAATTCTAGCTGAGCAGGAATGACAGGAAAGAAAACCACCAGGGATGAAAAATGAAGAGAAGCTGAAAACCAAAGTGGTGAGCATGTGAAGAGATGCCGTGGCAGCTTTGGGTGGGTAAGTGGAGAAGTACAGTGCTCATCTTGGATTCGGGAAGTTTGGATTTCATTGACCATGAAGAGATAGGAGTCAAGACCCTGGAATTGTAATGTGGAGAGTTAGAATTGAGAACTCCACATAAAGATGATGTCTTCAGGGAAATGGGGACCTATAAAACAGCCCACTCGTGGGAACAGGGCAATAATTTGGACTCTTGAGTAACAAAAAATAGTCCCTGAGATTTTATAACCATGGCGGACCCTTAATAGGTCTGAGGTTTGAGTTTATCCTCCTTGCTCTTTCAAGAATTATCAAGTGGAAGCATCTGTAATAAAAAGTAGCAACAAGTTGGTGATGCTCCTGGAGTTTCTGACAGAAGCAAAAGTAAAACCTCTCACATGGATGAATCTTCAGCCATGGTTACAAAGGATTCCCATAGATAAAACCTCATGAATGACAGTCAGTAGACACAACTGGCATCAGGATGAGCCCCTCGGGAAGTGCAGCTTTGAAACACTGGATTTAAATTACCGGTTGGACTGTTGTTATTGTTAGGTTGCTAAGTCATGTCCGACTCTGCAACTCCACGGACCGTAGCCCACCAGGCTCCTCTATCCATGGGGTTGTCCCGGCAAGAATGCTGGACTGGGTTGCCATTTCCTTCTCCAGGGGATCTTCCCAGACCAGGAATCAAACCCATGTATCCTGCATTGGCAGGCAGAGACTTTATCACTGAGCTACCAGGGAAACCCCACATGTTAGACTTGGTGGGCTTAAATAATATATTGGAGAACTTGCCGTTCAACAGCAGCAGAATACACAGTCTTCACAAGTGCTCATGGAACGTTCTCCAAGAGAGATCATATCTTAATAAATTTTAAAAGATTAAAATCATATAAAGCAAATTTTTCATCATGATGGTATGAATTAGAAATCACCTCTAAGAAACAACAGGAAAATTCACAAACACAGGGAGATTAAATAACATACTACTGAAAAACCAATGGGTCAAAGAAGAAACCAAAAGAGAAATAAAAAAAAAATCTTGAGACCAATGAAAATGGAAATACAATATATCAAAATCTATGGGATGCAACAGAAGCAGTTCTAAAAGGAAAGTCCATAGTATTAAACACCTAACATTGAGGAAAAAGGCTTTAGGGGTCACAGCCTCATAACAGGCTCACAAGCCTGTGGGTTCTACATCAGGAAGACAAGCTCTCAGAATGTCTGGCTTTGAAGGCCAGCAGGACTTGTGATGGGAGAGCTGGAGGGCTATAGGAAAGAGACTCTGCTCTTAAAGGGCACATGCAAAATCCCATACACTGAGTATCAGCGCAGAGGCAGTAATTTGAAAGGAGCCTAGGTCAGAACCTGTTGCTTATCTTGGAGATCCTCCTAGCAAGGCATGAGGCAACTGGGATTCTTCCTGGGGACACAGGCACTGGCAGCAGCTGTTTTTAGTAACTTGTTCTATCACACTGGTGCTAACAAGCACCGTTTTTGAATCCTCCTTCTAGCTGGGGACTTACAACCCCTTAGTGGGCCAAAATAAGCCCCAGGCCCCTTTGGGGCACTTAGCTAGCTACTCTGGGACCTGCCAGTAGTCAGGCATCAGCCCCAGGCCCTCTCAGGGAATGCAGCCATCTGTGCCAGGACCTGGATCTGCCCACCAGTGGGCCAGCAGCCTCCAACCAGACTGAGGACCAGCCCCACCTGCCAGCACACCCACAGTATTCAGCCCTGCCACAACAGAGGGGCCCACACAACCCACAGAAGGCGGTACCCCTAGAGCATATAACTGTGGTGACCAGAGGGTAGTTACTGGACCCCATAGGATATCTCCCATTTAAGGCCACTTTTCCAAGACTGGAAAATGTAACCAACCTACCTAATGCATAGAAATGAACTCAGAGAATTGGGCAAAATGAGAAGACAGAGTAATATGATCCAAATAGATGAATAAGGCAAAACCTGAGAAAAAGAACTGAATGAAATGAAGATAAGTGATCTACCTGATAAAGAACTCAAGTTAATTAAATTATCATAAAGATGCTCAGTGAAAAACTAAAAAAGGAACTACCATTCTACTCCTGGGTTTGCATCAAAAAAAAAAAAAAAAAACCCAGCCACTAATTCAAAAAGACACATGTACCCCAAAATTCATAGCAGCATTATTTACAATATCCATGGTATGGAAGCAACCTAAATGCCCATCAACAGATGAATGGATAAACTCACAATGGAATACTACTCAGCCATAAAAATGGACAAAATTTTGCCATTTGCAACAATGTGGATGGACTTGAAGGGCATTGTGCTAAGTGAAATAAGTCAGACGAGAAAGACAAATAGTGTATGATGTCCCTTATATGTGAAATCTAAAAAATACAACAAGCTAGTAAATATAACCAAAAAGGTGGACTCACAGATCTAGAGAATAAACTAATGGATACCAGTGGGTGGGGAGGGCAACATAGGGGTGAAGAAGTGGAAGATATAAACTACTGAATGTCAAAGAGGCTCAAGGATGTATTGTGCAAAAGAAACGATGCTCACTGAACTTGGGAGAATTGGCGAACACAGTGATAATTTTAACAAAGAGTAAGAAAATATAAAGGAGAACCAAGCCAAGCTGAAGAATACAGTGACTGAAACAAAAAGTATACTAGAAAGAATCAACAGTAGATTAGATGACGGAGAATGGACCAGTGAACCGGAAGACAGAGTAATGGAAATCACCCAAGCTGAGCAGAAAGGAGAGAAAGGAATTTTAAACAATGAGGCTAGTTTAAGAGACTCCTAGAACAGCATCCTGTGTGCTAATGTTGGCATCATAGGGAACAACATCCTGTGTACTAATATTGGCATCCAGAAGGAAACGAGAGAGGGAGAAAGGGGCAGAGAATTACTAGAAGAAATAATACCTGAAAATTTACTTAACCTGGAAAAGAAAGCAGACTCCAGGTACAGAAAGCAAAGAGAATCCCAAACAACCAAACCCAAAGGGATCCACACCAACTCTTGCCACGTTTATTCAATATAATATTAGAAGTCTTAGCCATAGAAATCAGACAAGAAAAAAAGGCATCCAAATTGGAAAGGAAGAAGTAAAACGGACTGTTTGCCAATGACATGATATGATATTTAGAAGATCCTGACTGCTACTGCTAAGTCACTTCAGTCATGTCCGACTCTGTGTAGCCCTGTAGACGCAGCCCACCAGGCTCCCCCGTCCCTGGGATTCTCCAGGCAAGAACACTGGAGCGGGTTGCCATTTCCTTCTCCAATGCATGAAAGTGAAAAGTGAAAGTGAAGTCGCTCAGTCATGTCCGATGCTCAGCGACCCCATGGATTGCAGCCTACCAGGCTCCTCCATCCATTGGATTTTCCAGGCAGGAGTACTGGAGTGGGGTGCCATTGCCTTCTCCGAGAAGATCCTGAAGATACCACCAAAAAACTATTATAACTAATAAATGAATTCAGTTAAGTTTCAGGATATAAAATTCATATATAGAAATCTGTTGCGTTTCTATATGCTAACAATGAGCTTTCAGAGGAGTAATTAAGACAATGATCCCATTTACAATATCTCCAAAAGTAATAAAATACTTAGGAATAAACTTAACAAAGGAGGTGAAAGATCTGAATATGAAAAACTACAAGACTTTGTTGAAGGAAATTGAATAATATAATTAAATGAAAGCATACTCAGTGTCCTGTGTTGAAAGAATTAATCTTGTTAAAATATCCATACTATTCAAACAATCTACAGGTTCAATATAATCTTTATCAGAATTTTATGAGATTTTGCACAAATAGAAAAAACAACCCTAAAATTTATGTGAAACCATGAAAGACCCCAAATAACCAAATCAGACTCAAGAAAGAACAAATCTGGAGATATCATGCTTCCTAGTTTTGAACTATTGCAAAGCTATGGTTATCAAATTAGTATAACATTGGCATAAAAACAGACACATTGATCAGTGGAACATGAGCCCAGAAATAAACCCATACTTATATGGTCAGTTAATTTATGATAAAGGAGCCAAGAACATATTATAGGGAAAAGATAATCTCTTCAATAAATTGTGTGGAGAAAGCCACAGCCATATGTTAAATAATGAAGCTGGACTCCTATCTTATACCTCCACAAAAATCAATTCAAAATGGATTAAAGAATTAAATGTAAGACACGAAACTATAAAATTCCTAGAAAAAAGCTTAGAGGGTAAGCACCTTGATATTCCATTGTAGCAATAATTTTTGGGTTTGACACCAAAACAAAAGCAACAAAAGGGAAAATAAGCAAATGGGACTACATCAAACTAACAAGCTTCTGTACAGCAAAGAAATCATCGGCAAAATGGAAAGACAACCTATGGAAGGGGAAAAATATTTGCAAATCATATATCTAATAAGAGGTTAATACCAAAATATGTACAGAAGTCACAATTCAATAGTAAAAAAAGAGAACATATAACAACCTATTTAAGAAATAGAGGAACTGAATAGATACTTTTCCAGTGAAGACACACAAATGGCCAACGGGAACATTAAATGATTCTGATCATTAAGGGGCTTCCCTGATGGCTCAGCAGTAAAGAATCTGCCTGCTAATGCAGAAGGCACAAGAGACGCTGGTTCTATCCCTGGGTTGAGACGATCTCTTGGAGAAGGAAGTGGCAACTCACTCCCAACATTTTTGCCTGGGAAATCCCATGGACAGAGGAGCCTGGTGGGCTATAGTCCATGAGGTTGCAAAAGAGTGAAACAGGGCTTAGTGACTAAACAACAACAATCATCATTAATCAACAGGGAAATGCAAATCAAAACTGCAACGTCATCAAAATGGAAAAATATCACCTCACACTTCTTGGAATGTTGATGAGAGTAGAGAAAAGCTATCCTTAGGCGCTGTTGATGAGAATGTAGAGTGGTGTAGACACTTTGGAAAACAGTATGGAGGTTTTCTCAGAAAATTAAAAATAGAACCACGAGGTGATCCAGCAGTTCATTTCAAAGGAAATGAAAACAGGATCTTTAAGAGATACCTGCGCTTCTGTGTTTATTGTGGCATTATTCACAAGAGCCAAAATATATGGGAGGAACCTAAGTGTCTATAGTGTAGTAGCGTCTACACAAAAACAATAACTGAAAAGGAAGTGCTGCTCAAGAACCCACAGTCACGTTCACACTGCAGGGTGCTCAGGGTCTAAGATGCCAAGGTCTGCCTGCCGGGCAGGCCTCTGCCTGGTCACATATGAGCATGGATGGGTAGGAGTTTGCTAAAGGGATTTCTGGGGAGTGGCATTAGGGTTCTTCAGACAAACAAAGCCAATAGGGTGCGTGTGTGTGTGTACATGTGTATATATATATGGAAATATACTCTTTTAAGGAACTGGCTCACATGACGGTGGGGGCTGCGGGGTGGGCCAGCAGGCTGGTAATCCAGGAAAGACTGATGTTGTAGCTTGAGTCTGAAGGCAGGTCTGAGGGCAGGATTTCTTCTTCTTGGGGACCTCAGTCTTTTTCTCTTAAAACCTTCAATTTTTCAGATGAGAGTAATTCAGTATACTCTCCATACCCACATTATGGAGAGTAATCTGCTTTACCCAAAGTCTGCTGATTTAAATGTTAATCATACCTAAAAATGCTTTCACAGCAACATCTGGACTGGTATTTGACCAAATATCTGAGCAGCATTACCAAGTTGACACGGAGAATTGACCATTGCAAAGTGCAACCTGAGAGTCTGTGTTCTCCCTGTGAATTGGGAGGCAGGGTCATCTGCTGAAAGTCAGGCGCTGAGGGTGCCCAGGAAGCTGAGGACTGTGGGAGTCAGAGACACAGTGGTAATACCATGGCAGAGGGTTGCTGAGCCATGCGAGGGACCAGCTGAGCATGGGTGAGGGCATGCATATATGAATAAATGAATGAATGAATATCTCAATGAGAGCAGAGGGGCTAGCTGATGCCATAATGGGAGCCACCTCTGCCACCAATGCAGGAGAGGACATAAAGATGAGAATAGGTACAGACAGGTGAGTGGGCGGGCCAGGAGGATGAGAGAATCCAGCAGCCTCCCCCTTCCCCTTCTCTGCCCTGTGCACCCGGGGCGGTTCATGGTTTCAGTACTTCTAATTTCATTTCACTGGTATTAGAGGAGGACCTTGTTGTATGGCCCCTCCTTATCTGATATCCTGGAACATCCCTGAGCCTCTATTTCTTTTGCACCTGATCTGCTGACAAGCTCAGGGCTCCAGCTTTCTAGAACCTGCTGTAGATTGAATAATCTGGAGTCTTACATGTGAAACTGCAGACAAGCCATACAAGAAGACCCTTGAGGGGAAGAAACATATGATGAGATAAGGAGGGACAAATGCCCAGAGAGGCCGCTGGGGTTGGGTGGCAGGAGAACTAGAAATTACAGTCGAGTTCTGGCCCTGGCTCTGCCCTTACCACCTGTGTGACTTGGGCAAAACTGGGGCTCACAGTACCTGCCCACAGACCTCACCAGGCCATCTAAGGTCTAGCAAGTTCATGATGCAGAGGCGCTTTGAACAGTGTAAGACATAACAACCACAACATATACCATTTAAGGATACTCAATATATGCATGGAGCACAGAAAAGGGAATTTCCAGTGCACTGGTTGGAGTGGGACGGGTAGGAGAAGGCTTTCACATATCCTGGGATGGGGAAGGCCTTCAGCAAGCACCTGCTATATTCTAGACCCTGTGGTGGGCACTTGCTGTGCAGCTGCTCATTTAAGCCCATGATGACCCCAGTGAGAACAGGTGAGTCAATCAAACCAAGTAACTTGCCTGCGGGCAAAAGTTCAGTGGTGGAGCTGAAACTGGAATCTGGGGATGCTTGACTCCCAGGCCTGGGGTCTCCCCACCCCCACGCTGTACCCTCTTGGGGTGTTTGTGAGCTGATTTTATTGTTGTCCTCGGGACCTGAGGATCTAAGGCACAGCACAGTGATTGTAGTCAACCATATATCTTGTAAACTTTAAATTTTCTGAGAGACTGGATCTTCATGTGCTCACCACAGAAATGAATGATGATTTTGTGATATGATCAAGGTGTTAGCTACAGTGGTGGTCACACTTTCATATTCAGTGTATGAAACCAACACCTTGTGTGCCTTAAACTTACATAATGTAATATGTCAATGATATGCCAATAATTAATTAAATAGTGTTGTTAGGGTCAGGCGCGGCTTCTTTCACCACTGCTGGCACTCAGGCCCCCTGGGCAGGTTGCATGATGTGATGGTGGGCCGGGGGGACTTCCCTGAACAGGCGCCTGGGTTTGACTGTGAACCTGGGCACCGAGGCTTAAAAGCGTTAATAACATTTCATAAACGTGTTGGCTAAAGGCCAGCCTCTGAAAATTGTTCCAGCAGGAGCTGAGCCTTCCCTGAATCCTCTGTTCCCTTGTTGCTGTGCTCACAGTACCCTCTGAGCTCATGAAGTAAGTGGTGGAGGAAGCAGTAAAACAGGCAACAGGCTGCATGCTCACATCTCTGCTGCACCTCTGGGACCCATGTGGGTCAGAGCGCCAGGTTGCGGGAGCTGCAGGAGCTGGAGAGAATGCTATCTGATGTCTGTCCCACCTCAACAGCAAGCTGACCTCCTGGGAGGCTGGAGTTCCCCTTCCTTGTTTCCTGACCTCGTCTGGAACCTCTCATTAGTGTCTTTTATGGAAGGGACTGCCTCCTTCAGGACTCCAGTCTCTGTCTCAAAGGTGGGAGGTTGCTAGATGCCCTTGGAGGGGAATTAGGCAATATAAATGATCTACCACTGCATACCAGATTACCCCAAACTTAGTGGCTTGAAGAGTGTTTATCATCTCACACAGGTTCTGAGGGTCAGGCAGCCAGGGGCTGCCAGGCTGGATGGATCTGGCTCAGAGTCTCTCATGGGGCTGCAGTCATCTGTAAGCTCATTCGTGGTTGTGGTCAGACCTTGATTACTTGCTGGCTGTTAACTGGACACTTCAGCACCTGGTCATGCGGTTCTCTCCATAGGATTGCTCACAACACAGCACTTTCCCAGAACAACAGGGGTGTGTCTGTGAGAGAGAGAGGGTGAAAGTGTTAGTCTGTCCGGCTGTGTGACCCTATGGACTGTACCAGCCAAGCTCCTCTGTCCATGGGATTCTGCAGGCAAGAATACTGGAGTGGGTTGCCATGCGCTCCTCCAGGGGATCTTCCCAGTCCAGGGGTCGAACTCACATTTCTTACATCTCCTGCATTGGCAGGTGGGTTCTTTACCACTAGCACCACCTGGGAAGCCCCCTCCTCGAGGCAGGGACCATGAATATGTCCATCTTGCATTCTCACGCTTGCCCTGTTGGCAAGAGGTAGAGCCTTGATGAATGATAAATGTCCTTTTGGTGGGCAGGAGTTTTAAAATGTCTGAGAGAGACAGGATTGGACCCCCAGCAAACACACAGACCCCAGGACAACTGATTGGGGAAGGAAAACAAGAAGGATAAATTTTTTTGAAGATTAGAGACTGACTCCTTACACATCCTTATGTTTTATAGACAGGGATGAGATGAACGTGAATTTAAATAAAGACTTGAATCCTTATTTAATGATGCAGTTATCAGGCTGTATTTGGCAACATGTCCCCTGACGTAAAGTTTGAAAATCAGCCTTTTCAAATACTAAATTACCCTTTGGGTCTGCCAGCATTAATTATAAATATAGCAAAAGTCGACCTCATTACCATCAGATTCATGGAGTGGGTTAATATTTGGTAGACTAATCAGTTCTGAATGCTGAGGAATGAAAGCTTACTAAAGAACGGAGTCAGATGGAAAATGAGGGGCTGGACCACATTTGCAGCCAAGTCCATTATACAGGGGTCAATGAGCCCTTGCTTCAAATCAATGGGGACTTAGAGCCTTCCAGGTTCTTGTAACAGGGCAGGCTGATTTTGCCTTTGACTGGGGCAGCCAAAGTGTGATGCCTTGATGAGTTGAGAGGGTGGGCTCCTGGGAACCCTGGCCTGCAGTCCTGCCCGTGGTGGGACGTGTCCCTACTGCTTGTGCGTCAGGCCCAGGAATGGAAGGTGCTGGTTTGCCCCATGACCTCCGTTGGGTGTTCCTTCATGAGGGAGGGGAAGGGCTGGGACTGAGGAGTGAGTGACCAGGCATGATTCTCCCCTGTCCCCTGCGAAGACCTCAGGAGGGTGTGAGACCTGTGATAGGGAGGAGGAACCAACCTCTCTCGCAGGAGATGGTACTCAGTCCTGTGTGAGCCAGGAGGAAGGGAGAGTGAAGAAGAAAGTCCACAGGCCTGGTCTCTCCTCACCCTGAGAGCCCAAGCAGAGTGGGCTATGCAGTGGGCCCGTGGAGAGGGAGCATTTCAAGGAAGTGTCTTTTTAAATTGCAAATGCCCTGGTTAGGGTGGTGGAGGAAGAAGAAAGTAAGTTGGATAAGTAACCCGTTGACTGTTAGTCAAGGGCAAGAATGTGCTGTTAACCAGATCATTCTAGAACTGGAGGTGGCTGTGTTTCCAGTAGTGGGAGCTGGGGCCTGGATTCAGAGTAGAAGTGAAAGTGGTCAGGTGGTTTAAGCACTTAGATTTCTTTATCATCATCTGTAAAGTAAAATAATAATGATAATAATCATTTTGAAAAAATAATAAAAATATTACCCACATATCGGATTATGGTGTGTAAAAGTCAAGAGAAAAAAAAAATATATATATATATACACCAAAAACAAACAAACAACCAAACAAACAAACTGCCAGGGACATAGAAGCATCCAGCAAATACTGGTTTCCCCTCTTTCCCTAAGTCGTGAGAGAGGTATCTTCCTCAAATAAAATAACTCCTTCTCTCCCTTCCTCCCTCTGTGCTTTCTTTCGTTTCTCTCAACCAAACAGCTAGTATGTATTCATCACTTAGCACTTAAGAGGTGATTTAAGAAATTTTCTGGTGGTCCAGTGGTTAGAATTCCTTGTTAAGATCCTGAAAGCCATGCAGCACTGCACCCCCCCCCCCATAAAGGGGTGATTTATTACACAGAACATTCTAGGAAAACTATTGGAATATACTGAACAGAATATTAGTAGTAAAGGATCTCATTTTTAGTTTTAATCCCTCATCACATTCAGCTGTGTGTCCTTGAGCTGGTTTAATCTTTCTGGGCTTCTGAATACTCATCTATAAAGTGGGAATGCTAACATTTTACTATTATCCCCCTTTGTTGTTCAGCCGCTCAGTCATGGCTGACTCTTTGCGACCCCATGGACTGCAGCATGCCAGGGTTCCCTGTCCTTCACCATCTCCCGGAGTTTGCTCAAACTCATGTCCGTTGAGTCAGTGATGCCATCCAACCATCTCATCCTCTGTCATCCCCTTCTCCTCCTGCCTTCAATCTTTTCCAGCATCAGGTCTTTTCTGATGAGTCGTCTCTTCACATCAGGTGGCCAAAGCATAGCAACTTCAACATCAGTCCTTCCAATGTATATTCAGGATTGATTTTCTTTAGGATTGACTGGTTTGATCTCCTTGCAGTCCAAGACTCTCAAGAGTCTTCTCCAATAGCATGGTTCATAAGCATCCTAGATTATTAAAAAGTGCAAATGAGATAAGATGTGTGTAAGTGCTTTGCAAACTATAAGGGCTTCCCAGGTGGCGCTAGTGGTAGAGAACCTGCCTGCCAGTGCAGGAGACCTAAGAGTCTATGGTTCAATCCCTGGCTCAGGAAGATTCCCTGGAGGAGGGCATGGCAACCCTCTCCAGTATTCTTTCCTGGAGAATCTCATGGACAGAGGAGCCTGGCGGGTTATGGTCCATGTAAAGTGAGTGGCGAATAGTAGAAGACGCAATTTTTGCATTAAAAATTATTTTTAATTGTGGTGAGATGTATATAACATAAAATTTACCATATTAATCATTTGTAAGTGTAGACTGTGTGATGTGAAGTACATTCACAGTGTTTTGCAACTGTTACCACCATCTATCTCCAGAAATTTTCTCATGTTGCAGAACTGGAACTCTATACCCACTGAATATTAACTGCCCATTTCTGGCAACCCCCAGCCTCTGACAGACACCTTTATACTTTCTGTCTTTATAAGTTTGGATACTTTAGATATCTCATATAAATGGAGTCATACAGTACTTATCTTTTTGTTTCTGGCTTCTCTCACTTAGCATAATTTCCCTGTGGTTCATCCATGTTGTAACATCTCTTAGAATTTCATTCCTTTTTAAGGGGGGACAATATTTGTATATACAAAGGAGTAATGTCTATACCAATATATCACTTTTTATCTATCCATTCATCTGTTGATGGACACTTGGGTTTCTGCCATGTTTTAGCAATTGTGAATAACACTGCTATGACCATGGATATACAAATACCTCCTTGAGACCCTGCTTTCAATTCTCCTGGATATATACCCAGGCGTGGAATTGCTGGATCATATGGTAACTCTATTTTTAACTTTTTGAGGAGCCACCATACTGTTTTCCATAGCAGCTGCACCATTTTACATTCCCTCCAGCAGTACACAAGGGTTTCAGTTTCTCTACATCCTTGCCAACACCTGTTATTTGTTATTTTTTGGGGGGGGGTTGTTTTTGTTTTTCATAATAGTCATCCAAATGAATGCAAGGTAAAAAAAGAAGACACAGTGTTAGTGATTTTATAAGTAATTGATTTAATTATAGCTCACCTCATTCAAAAGAGAAAGGAGAGGGGGATTCTAAATTGGTTTATTAAGATGAGAATGCTGCTCTGGAAGAAGTCATGGTTTAGAGGGAAATCGAGGCTCTCACACCAGTGTGTGTGCTGTGGATCCCTTACAGATGGTGTCCAAATGATGGATGGACAGAGGGAGTGCATTTGCCTGGGGTGATCCTTGAAAGTATGTGTGAGACTCTGTTTTTGAGTCAGACCTTGAAGAATGGCTGAGATTTTGATACACAGCAGTTGCAGAGGAGGGATAAAGTGTGGTTATCTCTGCATGAAAATAGCATGGTTCAGGACATCTTAGAAGCAGTCAGGTGTGTTCAGAGAATGCTCCTCAAAGTGTGGTTCCTGGATTAGCAGTGTCAGCAGCTCCTAGTAATTTGTTAGAAGTGAAAATTCTTGGGCATCTCCCCAGACCTGTGTGTTCATGCTAAGTCACTTCAGTCATGTCCAACTCTGCAGCTCCATGGACTGTAGCCCACCAGGCTCCTCTGTCCATGGGATTCTCCAGGCAAGAATACTAGAGTGGGTTGCCATGCTGTCTTCCAGGGGATCTTCCCGATCCAGGGATTGAACCCACATCCCTTCTGTCTCCTGCACTGGCAGGTGGGTGCTTTGCCACTAGTGCCACCTGGGAAGCCCACCCCCCAGACCTGTACTGAGTCAGAAACTCTGGGAACAGGACCAGGCAGAGTGTTGTAACATGCTTCGGGGGAGATGGATACACTCTTTGCTTTATATAAGGAGTAGGAGCAGTTTAAGGAGGGTAGAGTGGGTTACAGGTTAGATTATGAAGCCTTAGAGTTAAGTTAGGGAATTGGGCTCTGTTTATAACTGTCTGGTGACTTCCCATTGCAACTGGAATAAAATGAAACTTCTCATCATGACCCAGGAGGCAATAAGCCGCCTCTGTCCCCCTCTTTCTCCTCCCTGCTTCTCTGCGTTCACTATACTCCAACCACTGTGCATCGATTCCTGCCAAGCTATTTCTCATTCCTTCAACTTGGAATCTTTTTCTCTCTCCCCAATGGCTTCTTCCTCCTCATCATTTCGGTGTCTGCTCAGATGATGCCTCTTTATAGATTCACTTTCCCTGACCATTTCCCCTCATTATACTCTCCTGAGATCCTATTTTTCACAGCACTTGTTGCTATCTGAAATTACCCTGTATTTCTTTCTTTACACAATCTTTGTCTGCCTCCCCCGACCAGAACATAAGATCCTCGAGTCTGAGTCTCTGTCTTGTTTACCAGTCTATTTCCAGTGCTCAGAACAAAACCTGACCCATGGTAGGTGTCCGGTATTATTTTTGCACTCAGTAGACACTGGGATGCTTTTAAGTGCTTCTGAATAGTGGAGTGATCCCCTCAAAGTGGGGCTCTGCGAGAATTCGTCTCGTGGCTTTAAGTAGACGGTGGTGGAGCAGCAAAACTCAGAAAGAAGAGAGAATTCTCAGGGACCAGAGTGGACTTGTGATGTGACGACGCTCTAAACTCGTGATTCTCACCTGGGGGGAGCGGTTTCCCTCTTTCCCACCATGGGACTCTTGGCAATATCTGGAGGTATGTTGGGTTGTCACAGCTAGAGCAGAGGGTTCCTGGCACTTAGTGGCCAGAGGCCAGGGATGCTGCAAAACTTCGTGCAATGCCCAGGCTCGCCCCTTCCAGCGAAGAATTATCCAGCTCGAATGTCAGCAGTGCTGAGGTTGAGAAACCCTGTTGGAAACTACGGTGGTGGTTGTGGGAATGGAGAGAAAAAAAACAGAAGTGAATATCTTCTGTTCCGCAGGGTAAGATTTTGTCCCTGTCTGTGTGTACAATTGTGACTTTAAATCTTTCCCACAAGAAGGGAAAATTTCTCTGGAGAAGAGCACGTCTCTATTCCTCTTTCCTCCTGTTGTTCACTGTCTCCTGTGTCTCTCTTTCCTCCCCCTTCCTTCCCTTCCTCCTCTTTCTTCTCTGCTTCCTCCTTCCTCTTTCTTCTTGCCTCTTCCTCCTTCCTTTCTCCTTCTGCTTGCTCTCATTAAACTGCTCATTATAAAGATTTGAAGTTTACTGGGTTTACAGTCTCAGTCCTTAATTTTTAAAGTGGGTAATTGCTTGGTCTATACTAAATTAAATTTACTAGCTTTTTACTTCTGTGGCATATGGCATCGGGATGGGACTGCTTTTTATCTCCTGCAGGTTAGTGCTGTGTCTTTTCCCTTGTCCCTCTGCGCATTTTAAATATTCTGACAGCAGCCACTAAAGCATCTCTTTCAGCCAATGACAGCTCATTAGGGAACTCAGCCAGTGTCCTATTACCCAGAAGAGCTAGACCTCGTCTATTGGATTCTGGTGTAGAACTTGGGCAGATGCTCCTTACCCTGGAGAGCTCCCCTCCCTGTCCTGGATAGGTCTTCTGGGCTTCAGGTGGCCAGGGCCATTTATCTTTCCCAAAGGGGCCACCCCAACTCCTCGCTATGTGCTACGTACCCTATCAAAGAGCTCGGACGTGTCCAGCTCTTTGCGACCCCATGGACTGTAGCCCACCAGGCTCCTCTGTCCATGGGGATTCTCCAGGTGAGAATACTGGAGTCGGTTGCCATGCCCTCCTCCAGGGGATCAAGTCCTCACTGTCCCTCCCAAAGCCCAGCACACATGATTTCCCAGTGACACCAGCTAACAAGTGAGTTGGTCTCCAGGAGAAATATGGGGCCTGATATGGGTTTTTGAGGGAGGAGAGACCCGAGAGATATTTGTCTTGGTGAAATGCCACAAAGAATGTTGAGACTTGAGCAGATTATGAGGGAGGTAGGGTGACAGGGACGTGCTGGCCTCAGAGAGGCCGAGGAGACAGCAAAGCAGAGTTCTCACCTACATTCTGGGTGTAGACTCTAGAACTCGGCCGTCCCAGTGCATATAGAGCGGTGACTGTCCTCGCCAGTCAGAAATGGTCATTACAATGTGAGCTGGAATTTTGACACATTTTGTTGGTGTGAATTTCCTCCTTTCACCTTAGGAAAAGAGCACAATAGAGATTGTCTGAATGTTTTTCAATTAAATTGGTGAACAAATGTTCAACAGAGCGCCTCTCCCATGTGGGGCCCTCGCTTAGATGCTCTGACCCCGTGTCCTCCTGGATAAACTTCTCTGTCCTGTTCTGACTCTTTCCCAGCTGGTGATCATGATGGACAAGCAGATCTATTACTTGTGCTTTGGTCTCCTGGGAAAAAAGACTGATAACTCCAAGGTAGAAACAATCAAAGTAATGGCCCTTTGGATTTTTCTAGCCACTTTCTTGCAAAGAACTCAAAGCAGTTCTAATCTGTCCTTATCTCTCACCTTATCTCTTCTACCCTGTTTCTTGGGTGGAAGAGGGATTAGCATCAACCAAATGGGTCAGACTTGTAGCTCCCGTTGTAATTGCCATTTCTGATTGGAGGTGACAAGGTCCTGCATTGTGGACTTGGGTGGGCGTGACCTCATTTATCACAGCTTTGGGTAAAATGTGGAGATAAGAACCCCTCAGTGGGATTATGGCTTAAGGTCTCCCTCCCTAGCATTAAGGAAGGAGCATGGAGCAGTGGTGACGTCATATGATGGAGATTGACAGGTGGGTCACAGATGGCATGGAGAAGTGGAGACTCGGGGTGGCACCCGCCGGCTGCCCAGCTGAGCTCACTTTGCAGAGTCGGCCCAGCCTGTTGCTTGTGCTCTCTGTCCTTCCTGACCCTCACCACCGTCTCCCCAGCTAATCAATGAGTCTCTGAGAGCAGGGTCCAAGGCTGCTTCGTGCCTCCGGGTCTTGGGTTCTCAAATGCATCTACCCCACTAGCGCTAGCCTCAAGAGAGGAATTCAGTAAGGGCTCATCAAATTGAATACCCCACACCGGGAGGCTGGCCTGGCCTCAATCTCTCCTCTGGAGTTAAAGCAGACCTCGCCTGGTGTCCTGGTACGTGCTAGGGTTGTTAAGATTCCCAGCATCCCCCATCACTCCCCATCCCTCTGCCTCCATTCCACTTCATCTCATAACTCGGCCAGGAGACTGTCACTGGCAGCTGTTACAAAAGACAAATGGGCAACTCCAGTCCATTCTTTCTCTCTCCCTACCTGATTGTGTGCGCAGAGAACATTGAGTGTGGCTGTGCAGGACACTGCCCTACCCCCATCGTGTGTCTGGTCCAGCCAGAACTGCCAGGGGACTGCCATAGACCTGTGATGAGGAGAACACAGGGGACTGTCCTTCCCAAAGGAAGCCTAGAAGGAGGTGGCAAGATCCAGGGAGAGAAAAGAAGAGCTTGGGGATAACTGGGAATATCCATGGGGTGTGTGGAGGCCTTATAGAGGCCGTATTA
>NW_011495071.1:10190988-10195264 GCF_000754665.1 Bison bison bison
CCGTATTAACAAGGCAGGCTTCCCTGGTAGTAAAGCTGGTAGAGAATCCACCTGCAATGCAGGAGACCCCAGTTCAATTCTGGGGTCGGGAAGATCCCCTGGAGAAGGGATAGACTACCGACTCCAGTATTATTGGGCCTCCCTGCTAGCTCAGATGGTAAAGAATCCACCTGCAGTGCGGGAGACTTGGGTTCAGTCCCCAGGTTGGGAACATCCCCTGGAGGAGGGCAGGGCAACCCACTCCAGTATTCTTGCCTGGAGGATCCCATGGACGGAGGAGCCTGGCAGGCTACTTCTGAGTTGGACACAACTGAGCGACTAAGCACACAGCACAACGTAGATGTGGTTTCTGGTTATGCTGTGGACTGTATTCAGTCATTTTTTCCCTGGAGATCATCTTCTTTTGTTGACTGGGAGTATGAAGGATTAAGAGAGGGACCAGAAGGTGAAGTTTGGAAAATGCTACAACTAACATATATTAGGAGTGAGTCTTTTAACACGTTTGGAAGGCACATGCCTAATGTTTCCCTGGATCTGTATTGAGTGGGGTGGAGGAGACCAAGAAAGATGAGACAGGATGTCCAGCCCCAAGGGCAGTCCCACGGCACCAGGACGCATCCTCTGCAGCCCTGTGCACAGACCCCCAAACCCATCCAAGGAGGGATGGGTCCTCTCGCTGCTCTGTGCGAGCTCCCCACCCCTGCTCACTCCCACTCCTGAACTCCCTCCACACCCTGGTCAGCTTGACATGGAGCCACAGTTCTGCGGAAATGTCTAGCCCATCACATGGCCCCCTCCACTTGCCAGAACCTAAACCTATCAGATGCAGCACATCCCTTCCAGCCATCTCTGAAGAGAGGTGGCTGTAATCCCTGTTCCCCAGTGCAACCCACAAACACCCTCCACCATTGTTCCCCAGGACAAGCCTCCACTCACCTTGTACCTGCCTGTCTCATCTGTGGCTTTCCTCCGGGCTCACAGCCTTTCTCTCCTCCAACCCTTGGCTCCCGCCCTGGTCATCCTCAGGGTCCATGGATCCTGCTCTCGAGTGCCGTTGCCTTTGTTGTTGTTTAGTGACTAAGTCGTGTCTGACTCTTGTGACCCCATGGACTGTAGCTGTCCAGGCTCCTCCATTCACGGTATTCCCCAGGCAAGAATACTGGAGTGAGTTGCCATTTCCTTCTCCAGGGAATCTTCCTGGACCAGGCATCAAACCCACATCTCCTGTGTCTCCTGCATTGGCAGGCAGATTCTCTACCACTGAGCCACTTAGGAAGCCCCCATCCATTCAGCTAATTAGTTCCAGACTTAAGACCTGAGTCCGGGTCTAGCTGTTTTCATGGTCCCTCATCCTTCCGCTCGGCAGAATGGCCCAAAACAAGCTGGAGGAGACCGTTGAGGCATCTGGTCTAATCTTCCAACCCAATGCAAGAATGTTCTCCATAGCATCCCTAAGGGAAATAACCATACAGCCTCTCAGTTCACTTCAGTCCTTCAGCTGTTTCTGACTCTTTGCAATCCCGTGGACTGCAGTACACCAGGCTTCCCTGTCCATCACCAACTCCTGGAGCTTGCTCAAACTCCTGTCCATCAAGTCAGTGATGTCATTTAACTATCTCATTCTCTGCCGTCCCCTTCTCCTCCTGCCCGCAATCTTTCCCAGCATCAGTGTCTTTTCCAATGAGTCGGCTCTTCTCATCAGCTGACCAAAGTACTGGAGCTTCAGCTTCAGCATCAGTCCTTTCAATGAATATTCAGGACTGATTTCCTTTAGGATGTACTGGTTTGATCTCCTTGCAGTCCAAGGGACTTTCATGAATCTTCTCCGACACCACAGTTCAAAAGCATCAATTCTTTGGCGTTCTGCTTTCTTTATGTTCCAACTCTCACATCCCTACGTGACCACTGGAAAAACCATAGCTTTGACTAGACAGACCTTTGTTGACAAAGTAATGTCTCTGCTTTTTAATATGCTGTCTAATTTGGTCATAGCTTTTCTTCCAAGGAGCAAGTGTCTTTTCATTTCATGACTACAGCCACCATCTGCAGTGATTTTGGAGCCCAAGAAAATAAAGTCTGTCACTGTTTTCATTGTTTCCCCATCTATCTGCCATGAAGTGATGGGACCGGATAGCATGATCTTAGTTTTTTGAATGTTGAGTTTTAAGCCAGCTTTTTCTCTCTCCTCTTTCACTTCCATCAAGAGGTTCTTTAGTTCCTCTTCTCTTTCTGCCATAAGGGTGGTGTCATCTGTGTATCTGAGGTTATTGATGTTTCTCCCAGCAATCTTGATTCCAGCTTGTGCTTCATCCAACCCAGCATTTCGCATGATGTACTCTGCATATAAGTTAAATAAGCAGGTGACAATATACAGCCTCGACCTACTCCTTTCCCGATTAGGAACCAGTCCATTGTTCCATGTCCAGTTCTAACTGTTTTTTCTTGACCTGCATACAGATTTCTTAGGAGGCAGGTAAGGTGGTCTGATATTCCCATCTCTTTAAGAATTTTCCATAGTTTTTTTGAGCACATCCTAGGCTGGGGAATTCACTGTCTCCCCAGCGACACATTCCAGAAGCTTCCAGGCACCTGCCTCCTAATCCTGCCCCATTAAGCAGCCCAGAACAATCAGCTTTCTCTCTCTCTCTCTCTTTTTCCCCCAACTCTTCAAATATTTAAAAATAATTTGATTTCACTTCATTTGTTCTTTCCTGAAACTTAGCATAGAATTTTTTTTGAGCACCTGGTTTGTGTCAAAGACCAGGTAAATGATAAATGAGTCATTGACAAATGAGTCATTGGCAGGTGGATTCTTGACTGCTGAGCCACTGGGGAAGCCATTGCACTACTTTGGGGACTCTGAATGTCCTCCTTTCAATGACGTTCTCCTTCTCCATGTCACTGTCTAAACTACACTCTGGATTGTGACAACTCCTAGTCCTCTTGTGCCTCTAAAACCTTACATTTCAAAATCTCACAATCTGAAAACAGCATCCTTTGCCTCTAGCTCTTACCATCTTGCTCCCACTGCCAACCCTCTTCCATATGTTCATACATCCATGTACCCTAAGTATTCTTCAGTCCTTCTGGGCCCAACCATTTGGACAACTTTGGCTTTCCCGCCGAGTGGGAAGACCATGGCCCATCACCCTCATCGATGCTCCTGTAAGAGCCTTCAATTTGTTTGCCCCCTCATCCTGCCAACCCACCTAATTACTCCTACTCTTGGTAGTTCTGACATCTACCCACCCTGAGGTCACTTGCAGAAATACACCAACAGTCTTCATTTCAACTAGTCCCAAATAGGAATATATTTATATCTCAGAGCACCTATTCCACGCCTTCACCTGAAACTACCCACCCTATCTTTGTCAGTCTTGCTCAGAAAGTGATGATCTTGCCTCTTTTCAGAGGAACTAGAAGCCAAAGCTCAGTCTCTCTCAATGCCCTGCCCCTCAGATCTATATTACGTAGACTGGTGTTGTCCGGTATGGTTGCCCTTGCCGTGGAGCACTTGCAATGTGGCTAGTTTAAATTGAGATGAGCTGTAAGTATTAAATACACAATGGATGGGGGGAGCTTCTTTGTCTTAGTGAAATGAAGGGAGTATCAAATGTTAATATACAAGGAAACTTTCTGAAATTAAAAAAAATTATTATTTTTTGTGTTTTGGGGTTTTTCACTTTAAAGTATTACTATTGGCAAATGGACAGTTATATCCAGAATTCAAAATCTAATGTAATTTAAATACTTAGAAAAAGTACACTCTGGGGACTTCCCTGGTAGCCCAGTGGCTAAGACTCCACACTTCCAATGCAGGGGGCTCAGGTTCAATCCCTGATCAGGGAATTAGATTCCACGTGCCAAACTTAACAGTTTGCATTTTGCAACTAAGACCTGGCACTGCCAAATAAATATATATTAAAAATTACACCCCAGATTTTGAAACTTAAGTATGAAAACAGGAGTCCAAACATCTCAGTGATTTTTATGTTTATGGTACGTTGAAACAGTAGTATTTGGAAATTTTGATTAAATGCAATATATAATTTAAATTAATGTCCTGATTTCACCTGTTTCTGTTTAGTTTTTCAATGTGGTTACTAGAAAATCTGACCTGCCTCTTGAGAAATTTGTATGCAGTTCAGGAAGCAACAGTTAGAACTGGACATGGAACAACAGACTGGTTCCAAATAGGAAAAGGAGTACATCAAAGCTGTATATTGTCACCCTGCTTATTTAACTTATATGCAGAGTACATCATGAGAAACACTGG
>NW_011495071.1:10195371-10195900 GCF_000754665.1 Bison bison bison
CCTCAGATATGCAGATGACACCACCCTTATGGCAGAAAGTGAAGAGGAACTAAAAAGCCTCTTGATGAAGGTGAAAGAGGAGAGTGAAAATGTTGGCTTAAAGCTCAACATTCAGAAAACGAAGATCATGGGATCTGGTATCATCATTTCATGGCAAATAGATGGGGAAACAGTGTCAGACTTTATTTTTTGGGGCTCCAAAATCATTGCAGATGGTGACTGCAGCCATGAAATTAAAAGACGCTTACTCCTTGAAAGAAAAGTTATGATCAACCTAGATAGCATATTCAAAAGCAGAGACATTGCTTTGCCACCAAAGGTCTGTCTAGTCAAAGCTATGGTTTTTCCTGTGGTCATGTATGGATGTGAGAGTTGGACTGTGAAGAAAGCTGAGTGCTGAAGAATTGATGCGTTTGAACTGTGGTGTTGGAAAAGACTCTTGAGAGCCCCTTGGACTGCAAGGAGATCCAACCAGTCCATTCTGAAGGAGATCAGCCCTGGGATTTCTTTGGAAGGAATGATGCTAAAG
>NW_011495071.1:10196000-10202571 GCF_000754665.1 Bison bison bison
TTCTGAAGGAGATCAGCCCTGGGATTTCTTTGGAAGGAATGATGCTAAAGCTGAAACTCCAGTACTTTGGCCACCTCATGTGAGGAGTTGACTCATTGGAAAAGACTCTGATGCTGGGAGGGATTGGGGGCAGGAGGAGAAGGGGACGACAGAGGATAAAATGGCTGGATGGCATCACTGACTTGATGGACGTGAGTTTGAGTGAACTCTGGGAGTTGGTGATGGACAGGGAGGCCTGGCGTGCTGCGATTCATGGGATCGCAGAGAGTCGGACACGACTGAGCGACTGAACTGAACTGAACTGAACTAGAAAATCTGAAGTTGCACATGTGGCTTGCATTATATTTCTGTTGGGTGTCACTGAGTTAGAAAGCAGGCTGGGCTGTAATAACAAGGGGGCCTGAAAATGCAGCTTGCTGTCCTGCTCCCAGCCTAGGTGAGCCTATAACCTGTGCCCCAGGCTCTTGCGTACCAGCCTTTTTACAGGACTTGCTTCAGAAAGTGGCCTCTTTCTTCTTCTTTTTTTTAAATTTATTTTTTTAATTTTTACAGGAGTATAGTTGACATACTATGTCATATTAGTTTCAGGTTACAACAAAGTGATTCAGATGTATATATATATATTCATTCTTTTTAGATTCTTTTCCCATATTCAGTATTGAGTTGTAGAAAGTATTGAGTAGAGTTCCCTGTGCTACCCACTAGGTCCTTATTAGCTACCTATTTTATATGTAGTAGTGTGTATATGTCAATCCCAATCTTCCAATTTATCCCTCCTCTCACCCCCTGGAAACCATGTTTGTTTTCTACATCTGTGACTCTACTTCTGTTTCGTAGATAAGTTCATTTTAGATTCCACACATAAGCAATGTTATCTTTTTGTCTCTGCGTCTGACTTACTTCACTCAGTACGACAGTCTCTAGGTCCATCCGTGCACTGCATTCTTACCAGACCATTTTATGCAGCCCGGTACTTGTGTAACTGGTTTCCTTTTGTAGCACTGGAAACAGGAGAGCTGATCTTTATTAGTGACTCTTGAAGGAAGGGCATATGTACACATGTAATAAGGTAGGTGAACTGACAGAATTTCAGTAAGAGAGAGAAAACGCAATAGGCAGGCAGGCCTGTGCATTTTAAAAGCTAGTTTGCAGTCAAGTTTGAATTATGCGGTTTGGGCCACTTGAACTGTTTGTTTATTTTCTTCAGCCAATGTTTCAAGTTGTGCCTGTAGCTTTGACGCTAGAGGACAGACTAGCTGCCCCCCTACCCCTCCACCATTCCTGCTGCCTGTGTCTTCCATGCCTCCTTTCTGGAACGTGTGGTTGTGATAACTGTGAGTTTCCGTGGTTTATGACCATATTTGAGCATCACGATGGTGCCGTGTGCTCCTGTCTTGGCCTGGAGACAGCCCCTTTCTTCTGACATTGTCAGTTTCTCCCTTCCCATAGGCTCCTTCATCTGAGCCCCTCTCCTGTAAATGAATTAAAGACCCTCCCTTGGGCAGTGTGATTCACTCCACTTCTTGCCTGGATCGCCCTCCATTTCTGGAAGACAAGATGCTTGACTCCAGGCACATCTCAACTACTCATCCACCTGCGGCCGCCTGAATGGTGTCCCCACCTCTCCGTAGGAACCGCTCTTGCAAATGACCCCAGCAACCTCCTGATTGCCAGATCTCATGGAAAATTCTCAGTGCTTATTCTACTTGACTTCTATCCACTCTAACCACTCTGACTCCGCCTCTTGCAGCAGTTCATGCTCTCCCCAGATATTGAGTCCTTAGGGTCTTAGCCTTGTCCCTCCCCGCTCCTTACTCTCCACCCTATTCCAGATCCAAATTGTCATCACCATCCTAACCCTGAGGTCTTCCAGGTCTGGGTCTCCAGCAACTTTGCTGCTCAACATCGTACCCCAAACATAATGAATATGACCCTACACTCTCTATACCTTCTCTAGAAACAAACAAACAAAAACCGCCCTCTCCCCTTTTCTTCATCCAAGTCAGTAATGTCACCATTGAAATGACAGATGAAGCCAGAGATCTTTTCATCTCCTCCAAGCCCTCCTCTCGGCCACCCCTCTTGATTCCACCTCCTGAATCTCACTTGAATCTGCCCCATCTCTCTCTCTCTCTCTCTCTCTCTCTCTCTCTCTCTCTCTCTCTCATTTTTGGCTGCACTGTGTGGCATGTGGGATCTTAGCTCCCCTACCAGGAGTGGAACCCATGCCTCCTGCATTGGAAGCAGAAAGTCTTAACCACTTACGTCCTGCCCCATCTCTGATCCTCATCATCCTGTCCCTCAGTACCCACCTCATTTCTCTTTGTTGAGCTACTAAAGTCACCCTCAAGCTGATCTTCTCAGCTGCTTTTCAGCTCTCTCTCTGGTGTATCTACTGTGCTGTGAGAGTGATTACTCGAAAATGCTAATGTCATGACGTCATGGTCTATGGAAAGTCCTCTTATTGTTTTGTCTCAGTTCCCTGCCATGACACACAAGGTCTTTCCTGCTCAGACTCCTATTGTCTTGTCCAGCCTCCCCTTTCAGGGGCTTGGGCCCCTGACACCAGCTGAGCCAGTCACCCCAACCTTCCTTGTGCCTTTGGGGGCTCCCCACTCTGGAACACTCTTTGTTGCCTGGCCTCTCCAGGGACACTCATGTCCTCCTTCACAGTTGCCTTTCCTGTGAGCGGCCAGGGCAGGTAGGTAGTAGGTCTCACCATATGTGTGTTCCGTAAACATAGGGGGCTTTCCCTAAAACTTCCCTCCATCACCTAGAAGTGTTTAGTTTTCCCTTGTCTGTACTTCCTTAGAAATCTGTGATTCTCTCTACGGGACCACTGACTTCATTATACAGTAAAGGTCTCTTTCTCTCCGTACCGCCACCAGTCCCCAAGACAGGCCAAATGTTTGAGAGCCAGGGACCCCTGGTCTTCGTTGTCTGTGAGTCTCCAGCACAGTGAGCACCTGTGGGTGCTTTACGGCTGGAATGTAATATGATTTTGTCAATCATGTACCGTATTGTGTGGTGGTCATTTGCTTTTAGGCTCCCCAGGTGATGCTAGTGGTAAAGAACCCACCTGCCAATGCAGTAGACATAAGAGATATGGGTTTGATCCCTGGGTCAGGAAGATCCCAGAGAAGGGCATGGCAACTCATTCCAGTATTCTTTCCTGGAGAATCCCGTGGACAGAGGAATCTGGCCAGCTAACAGTCCATGGGGTCACAAAGAGTTGGATGTGACTGAGCATGCAGGAAGGAGATCAGAATGTAAATCAAAATGGTGTCATATCACAGATGTTGAAAGATGATGCCAGGGAAAACGGTCCAGTCACAGGTACCTCAGAGAGCTACAAAACTCTGAAAACCAAGGAAGAAGAACCTTGATGATTTCTGAGGGCAAATCTAGAGATGGTGGCAGCTCAGGATGGAGAAGATGCAGAGAAATTGGAGGCAGTAGGTGTAGACCACCAAGTGTAAGATGTTTCATTTGCTGAGGTGGAGAGGAGGGGAAGGAGAAGTTAGAGGGGAAACAGAGGAATAGTAATATTTTCCTCATAAAAGCATATTTTAAAAATTGAGGCACAATTTATAGACAATAAACTGCATGTATATACTTGACTTTATTGGAGTACAGTTGATTTATAATATTGTATTAGTTTCAGGTGTACAGCAAAGTGAATCACTTATACATATACATCTTTGTGGTTGATTTCTGTCGCTTTACAAATGTGCTGTTGAGTGGAACTCAAGTTAGAGCCACTGTCACTGAGGGACTGAAGTTCTGAAAGGTCCAAACAACGCTCTGAAGGATCCCCACAAATGAAGGCACTAACAATCTTCTCGGAGAAGGCAATGGCACCCCACTCCAGTACTCTTGCCTGGAAAATCCCAAGGACGGAGGAGCCTGGTGGGCTGCAGTCCATGGGGTCCCTAGGAGTCGGACATGACTGAGCGACTTCACTTTCACTTTTCACTTTCATGCATTGGAGGAGGAAATGGCAACCCACTCCAGTGTCCTTGCCTGGAGAATCCCAGGGACAGGGGAGCCTGGTGGGCTGCCCTCATGGGGTCACACAGAGTCGGACATGACTGAAGCGACTTAGCAGCAGCAGCAGCAGCATGGGCTTCCCTGGTGGTTCAAACAGTAAATTATCCACCTGCAATGCAGGGGATCTGGGTTCAAGCCCTGAGTCAGGAAGATCCCCTGTAGAAAGGAATGGCTACACACTCCAGTATTCTTGCCTGGAGAATTCCATGGACAGAGGAGCCTGGCAAGCTGTAGTCCAAGGGGTTGCAGAGTCAGACATGACTGAGCAACTGACACTTTCACTTTCACACCCCATTTCTAGCCTCATCAGTAGCATCTTCGAGGTTCAGTTTCTCTTCACCAAGTTGGTTCAGTTGAGCTTTTAAGTTTTAGCTATGCTAATGGGTTTCTAACTATCTAATTACGGTTGTACTTTGTATTTCCCCAGTGATTAGTGATGTTTTTATGTTTCACAGGTTATTTGCCACCTATGTAACCTCTTTGTTGGAATGTCTGTTGGAAAGGGATCTTTTGCTCATCTTTAAAAATTGGGTTGTTTGGTTTCTTATTGAGTTTTGAGAGTTCTTTTTATATTCTAGATACAAGTCTTTTATCAGGTATATGCTTTGCATATAATATTTTCTCCCAGTCTGTGGCTTATCTTTTTGTTCTACTAACAGTGTCTTTTGAGGAGCAGACATTTTAAATTTTCATAAAGTTCAGTTTTCCATTTTTAATTTGTTGGTTTTGCTTCTAGTGTCACATGTAAAAAATGTTTTTCTAATTCAAGATTACAAAGATTTTCTTCTAGAAGTTTTATAATTCTAAGTCTGTGATTTATTTTTCTGTTTGTCGTTGTTCAGTAACTCAGTCATGTCCGACTGTGACCCCATGAATTGCAACATGCCAGGCTTCCCTGTCCTTCACCATGTCCCAGAGTTTGCTCAAACTGATGGCCATTGAGTTAGTTGGTGATGCTATCCAACCATCTCATCCTCTGTCGTCCCCTTCTCCTCCTGCTTTCAATCTTTCCCAGCATCAGGGTCTTTTCCAATGAGTTGGCTCTTTTCATCAGCTGACGAAAGTATTGGAGCTTCAGCTTCAGCATCAGTCCTTCCAATGAATATTCAGGGTTGAGTCCCTTTAGGATTGACTGGTTTGATCTCCTTGCAGTCCAAGGGACTCTCAAGAGTCTTCTCCAACACCATAGTTTGAAAGCATCAGTTCTTTGGCACTCAGCCTTCTTTATGGTGCAACTCTACATTCATACATGACTACTAGAAAAATCATAGCTTTGACTATATAGCTTTCACTATTTTGTGTTAATTTTTGTACATAGTATGAGAGAGGGTTTATTCCATATATAAGACATGGTTTGAAGTTGTTTTTTTTAAACTCATGCATATCCATTTGTTCCAGCCCCATTTGTTGAAAAGACCATTTTTTTCACTGCATCTTTGTTAAAATATGTTGTCCACATAGGTACTTTTCAGAATAGTAATTTTTATGGAAGAGTAGAAGCAGGCATTGTTGTCGTTGTTGTTTAGTCGCTAAGTCGTGCCTGACTCTTTTGCGACTCTAGTTCCTCAAAAGCCAAAACAAATTTTACTCAAACATTTAAAAGTGTTATCAGACACTGGCTACAGAAAAAAAATGAATGAAGTGAAAGTTATAGTCTAAACTGTTAATTAGAGTATAAGATCCATGGAATTCTATAAACGTACATAGTTGGAACACTTAATAAACTTTTGTGTTCAGAGAAAGCTTCCAGAAGGAGGGGAGGTCTGAGCTGAGGGTTCATTCTGAGTAAGAGTGGTGAGTGAGCAAAGGTGAGGAGGCAGAAGGCAGAGGAGACTGAGCAAAAGTATGGGGGCATGGAGCAGCTCTGTGTGTGCATGTGTGTGTGCCTGTGTGTACCTGTGTGTGCATGTGTGTGTGCCTGTGTGTGTGCCTGTGTGTGTGCCTGTGTGTACGCCTGTGTTTGTGTGTGTGTACCAGATGGTGCTGTGAGTCAGATGGTTCAATGTTTCTAAAAGGTAGAGATGGATGAACAGAGAAGCACAGTATAAGACTGGAGAGCTAGAGCCTGCTCTTGTCTGCCGTATCAAGTAATTCATTTGTTTGGAGATTGGAAGCTAAAAGCTGGGGTTTGCACCTTAAAAGGATCACTGACAGCTGTGTGGGAGTGATTGAGGAGTGCTGGGTGGTGGTTAAAACTCTGGAGGCACAACATTGTAAAACAATTATACTTTAACAAAAAATAAAATTAAAACATTAAAAATAAAAGGTGAGAGTTAAAAGGTTGCAGTGATATCACTGAAATCAAAGAACTGAACTAGAACAGCAGAGCTGAGACCAGAGAGAAAAACAGTGATTCGAGAGATACTGAGGAGGGACATTCAAAAGCAACTGGGAGTTGAGGGATTGGGGAGAAGGCCTGATGCCTGGGTAGCTGGTGCCACCGTTAACTGAGCTCAGGAATGTGGCAGCAAGAATCCCCGGGCTGGGGGGGGGGGCGCTTTTAGTGTGGGTCTTACCAAGT
>NW_011495071.1:10202671-10232812 GCF_000754665.1 Bison bison bison
GGCAAGTGGACATAAGTCAAGCATCCCTGTGGGGGAGCCTATAAGTGGAATCATATAGGAAGCCCATGGGAGTGAGGCGAGAAGAGAGCTCTGTAGATCCCTGGGGTTCCCTGGTATTTTAAGGGCAGGCAAGAGATGTGTACCTTGAGAGAATGGGCAGGGAAGTGGGAGGAAATTTCGACCCAGGGACTTTGTGTTCTAGAAGCCATGGAAGCTGAGGGGCTCAGGCCAAAAAGAACCCTCAGGACCCTCAGATGCAGAGGAGGCGGCCTGATGATCCAGTCTAGCAGCTCATGGACTGTATTAAGTCTGTTGTAAGGAGCTGGGTGAGGAGGAGGAAATGGCAAGCCACTGGAGTATTCTTGCCTGGAGATTCCCATGGACAGAGGAGCCTAGTGGGCTACAGTCCATAGGGTCTCAGAGTCAGACACGACTGAAGTGGCTTAGCATGCATACATGCACAATCTTGGGCAAATTGCTCAACATCCCCTTTCTCAGTGTTCTCATCTATAAAATGGGACAGTAAGTCGTAGAGTTGTTTGAGGATTAAGTGAGGTGATACACACGATGCTCTTTACACATGATGCTCTTTGAACAGCACGTGGCAGATACAAAGAGTCATGCTACTCAGGACTTAACTAGACCAGGAATCAACTGTGCCCACCAATTTTGCAGAAATGGCTCTTGAGGGTTATTTGCTTTGTGGGTACAGTTTGAATGGGGTGGTGGGGACAGAAGGGAGAGTATGAGGGGTCAAGAAAAATGTGGAATGAATAGCAAACTTTGAGTAATCACTGGAGAAGCCTGGCTGAAGTTGAAGATGGAGTGAAAGGAGGGTGAGATGACCAGCTAGGTCAGTGTAGTCAGGGGGGTCTGGATGGGAAGGGAGGGCTCTGACCATGTTTTGTTTAATTAATTGATTAGTAAATATATTTATTTATTTGGCCGCACCGGGTCTTAGTTGTGGCACGGAGGATCTTTAGTTGTGGCATGTGGGATCTAGTTTCCTGGCCAGAGATTGAATCAGGCCCCCTTCCTTGGGAGCACAGAGTCTTAACCACCAGACCACCAGAGAAGTCCCCTGGCCATGTTTTAGTGGAGAGGAATGAGGGGATCTGGGAAAGACACTGAAAGATAAAGAAGAGCAGGGAAGCGTGGTGAGACAGAGAGGTGGGCAGGTGGGGGGTCTCCTAGCACGACTCCCGACATCTGAGCCCGAGGGAAAGAGGTGGGGGCACAAGACTGAGGGGTTCACCGAGGGAGGCCTCGGCTTAGCGAGCCAGCAGGCTGAAAGTGAGGAGTTGAGAATAGGCAGCGGCTATATGTGAAGGTCCATGTTCTGGCCTGAACTGTGTACCCCCCTCAAATCCTTATGTTAACACCCCAACACTCAGTACTTCAGGGTGTGACTGTATTTGGACATAGGGTCCTTAAAGAGGTGTTAGTTTCTCAGTCTTGTCCAACTCTTTGTGACCCCATGGACTGTAGCCTGAGAGGCTCCTCTGTCCAAGGGATTATCCAGGCAAGAATATTAGATTGGATTGCCATTCCCTTCTCCAGGGAATCTTCAAAAGTGAGGTCCTATGGGTGGGGCCCAAGCCAACATGACTGATGCCCTTTTAAGTAGAGATTAAGACACAGACTCCAGACTCACGCAGTGAAAAGACCAAGTGAATATGTAAGGAGAAGACGACCGTCTGCAAGCCAAGGAGAGAGGCCTCAAAATGAAACCAAACCTGCTGATGCCTTGATCTTGAACTTCTAGCTTCCAGAACTGGGGGAACAATCAAGTTCTATTGTTTCTGCCCCATCTGTAGTGCCATCCGAGAAACAGATACCCTGTAGTGTGAGAGGACAAGGGCGGTGGTGCCGTGTTGCCCCCCAGGTGAGGGGCAGGGTGTGAGCTTGTGGTGGGAGCAGCCTGCACAGTGGTGCAATTGCCACCAGCCAGAGGGATGACTGAGACCAACGAGGGCGAAACAAAGGGTGCTGGGAGGACACGGGGAGTGAGATGTACCCGATGAGTGATGGCGGAGGTGGGCCGGGGCCCCTGGGGGACAAGCAGCCCGGGGCTTGGCTCTGGCGCAAAGTCAGCTGGTTCCCTGGAGGCTCACAAGGCCTCCTCTTCTTGCTGCTACACGGCTCTAATAGATGTAGGTGTGTTATAGATACTGCCTATAAAGACTCTCTAGTAAAATCTCTTTATTCCCACCTCAAAGAGGTAGAGTATCAAAGCTTTTTGAATTCTTCACCAGACGATCAGGAAGAACCAAGGGATTAAAGAGTCTGATTTTTCAATCTAAGGAGTCACTTGTGGGCTGCTGAGAAGTTGTAGAGGGAGGACAAGCCCCGCTCTGATGGACACAGGTGAGCAGAGAGCAGGAGAGCCCTAGTTGCGGGGAGGAGGGCTCTGCACGGGTCCTCTGTCCTGGAAGCCCGGGCATAGGAGCTGTGTCCAGTCCATACCTCATCTAATGCCTACTGCTCCCAGCCCAATGTCTGCTCCTGGCTGTAGGGCATGAAAATCAGTGGCCTTGCATTATTTATTCACTCAGTACCATTCATTAAGGACTCCATGCATGTGTGAGTCTGGAATTGCACAGTTGCAGAGATGAATCAAGCATGGCCTTCACCTCAGGGAGCCAACCGTCTGGAGGAGAAAAGATGGACAAATAGGCGTGATAAATAATAGAAAGCCAGAAGTGATTACTCTCTGAGGAAAGGTACAGAGAAGTTTCTGTGGGAGTTCTAAGAAGAGGGGATTGATGTGGGATGGGGAATCTGGGGAGTTTCAAAAGAAGGAAGAATAGCTCTGGGCTTTTCTGTTTTTAGTTCTGGGCTTTTAAGGCACAAGCTTGATGAGGAAGCTCACAGATAGAAATGGAAAGATAAATACCCCTCCAAGGTAGTGCGTGGAAATCCAAGGAGAGCAGCGGGCTGGGGAGTCAGGGGAGACTCATTTTTCTCTTTAAAAAATTAGTTTATTATTTGTTTCTTTTTAAAAAATACTTTTATTTATTCGTTTATTTTTGGCTGTGCTGTCTTCATTGCTGTGCGGGCTTTTCTCTTGTTGCAGTGCACGGGCTTCTCATCGCGGTGGCTTCTCTTGTTGCAAAGCACCGGCTCTAGAGCACAGACTCAATAGCTGTGGCGCACAGGCTTAGCTGCTCCTCGGCAAATGGGATCCTCCTGGACCAGGAATCGAACCCGTGTCTCCTGTACTGGCAGGCAGATTCTTTACTACCAAGCCACCAGGGGAGCCCTGTTATTTATTTCTTGGCTGCACTGCATGGCATGTGGGCCTTTGGTTCCATAACCAGGGATCAGTGTATTGGAAGTGAGGAGTCTTAACCGCTGGACCACCTGTGGTCAGCAAAGGCTTGGAGGAAGGACCATAACAGGCCAGCCCAGGTCCGAGCACAGAGGCACTGTCACCGTGGGAGTGGGAGGGGTGCTGCAGGTAGAAAGGTGTGGAGGATTCAATGCCATCCTAGAGACTGGATTGGGACCAACCCTTCAGACAACGGGGAGGTTTAAGGGCTTCAAGAGGGTCAGAGATCATGCACCCTCCCCTCGGTGGTCGTGGCCACACCCACTGGGGTGAGTAGGAAAGCATACAGGGGGCAGCCCCGGCCTGCCAGCCCCCTGGGGCAGGCATCCTCTCCAGAGTGGATGTAGGCATGGGCCCAGAACATGGCGGGGCACTTGGGCGCAGGTGGGCAGGGCCAGGAGGCCACCCTTTCCTTAGAACTCAGAGATGCTAGCAGAGGGTAAAGCTCTTGGTCGTGGGGAGAAAGGCTGGTGGAAATGTGATGGGTCATGGCTCCCTGGGCAGGAAGGAGTCATGTTGAGTCCATGTGGGTTTGAAGAGTCATTACACAGTCCCCATGGCTGGAAAGGGCTTCCCTGGTGGCTCAGTGGTAAGGAGTCTGCCTGCCAATGCAGGAAACATGGGTTCGATTCCTGGGTCAGGAAGATCCCTTGAGAAAAAAATGGCAGCCTACTCCAGCATACTTGCCCGGGAAATCCCATGGACAGATGAGCCTGGCGGGCTACGGTCCATGAGATTGCAAAGAGTCAGACACGACTTGGCGACTAAACAACACCACGGCTGGAAAGGGGGCAGACCCTGATTCCTGATTGGGTCTCCCCAGTCATCTTGGCCTTTGCTTCAGAGCCAGACCCCCGCCTCCACCCCTGCAGAGCAGTCCCCAGGGATGGAGGATATACCAGATGATGGGGCTCCTCCTTGGGTGGCGGCTGGGGACTCAGCCTCCTGGCCCAGCTGCACAGCAAGGCCTGGGGATGAAGGTCAGGAGCAGCGGCTACCAGTTCAGTCCCGAACCAGCTGCTCTCCTTCACCCCCAGGCCCCGCAGGCGACAAGTGGACAGCAAGTGTGCCACTCAGTAATGCCTGCTGCAGACATGTTCCTCTGACGTTCCAAGGAGGCCTGAGCATGTACCTCGTCCTGCTGCCCGCAGCCTGGGAATCTGGTTCTTGTCATCTTAATTCTTCTACTCCCAATAATACTTGATGCCAGCCAACCACCCAGTTGAGGTTGTTCCCAGTCAGAAATTAATCATTGTCTAAAACCTAATGAAAACTTGTGCCCAGGAAGGCATGGGAGTTGGGAAGAGAGGGCTGGGTTGTGGATCTTAGTGAGCTGGTGAGAACCTGCCAGGTACCTCTGAGGACAGGTCCTGAGTGCCTCCTGCCAAGGGGCTCTCGTGTGCCCCTCAGTGTCCAATTTCCATACGCCCTCTTCCCCTCCCCGGCCGTGATCCTTCTGTCTCAAAGTGTGTCCTGTGACCCTGTGTGAGTTCACTGTGTTGTGTCACGTGGCTGGCCGGTGTCCTGTCTACGTTAGGTTGGGCTGCCATAATAAAACAGTATAGACTGGGTGGCTTCAACAACAGGCATTTATTTCTCAAGTTCTAGAGGCTGGAAGAAGCACAAGCTGGAATCAAGATTGCCGGGAGAAATATCAATAACCTCAGATATGCAGATGACACCACCCTTATGGCAGAAAGTGAAGAGGAACTAAAAATTGATGAAAGTGAAAGAGGAGAGTGAAAAAGTTGGCTTAAAGCTCAACATTCAGAAAACGAAGATCATGGCATCTGGTCCCATCACTTCATGGCAAATAGATGGGGAAACAGTGGAAACAGTTTCTAATGTCTCTAAATGCAATCACATTGAGGATTAAGGCTTTAAGAAATGAATGGCGGGGGGGGGGGGGACCATATTTCAGTCCATAGCACACATCTTTTTTGTAAATTGAAGTATAGTTGATTTACACTATTGTATTAATTTCTAGTGTACAGCAAAGTGATTCAGTTATATATATTGGGTTGGCCAAAAAGATTCATTCTGGCTTTTTCATAACATCTTATGGAAAGCCCAGATGAAGTTTTGGCCAAAACACACACACACTCACGTATATTCATTTTCAGATTCTTTTCCACTACAGTTTATTATAAGATATTGAATATAGTTCCTTGGTAGGTGCGTGCTAAGTCACTTCAGTAGTGTATGATTGTTTGAGTCCCTAGGGACTGCAGCCTGCCAGGCTCCTCTGTCTATGGAATTCTGCAGGCAAGGATACTGGAGCAGGGTGCCATGTCCTCCCCCAGGGGATCCCCCCAATCCAAGGATTGAACCCATCTGCCTTATGTCTCCTGCATTGTCAGGCAGGTTCTTTACCAGTAGCACCACCTGGGAAGCCCTTTATTTATCTATTTTACAGACAGTCATTTGTATCTGGTAATCCCAAACTTCTAATTTATCCCTCCCTGCTTTGGGAGGTGATTAGGTTTCAGTGAGGTCATGAAGGTGGGGCCCCCGTGATGGGATCAGTGCCCTATTCAGAGTACCCAGAGAGCTGATCTCCCTCTCTCTGCCATGTGAGGACATCAGGAGAAGACAGCCCTCTGCAAAGCAGGAAGCAGGACCCCACTCCACACCGTCATGCTCGTACGCTGGTCTCCTCCCCAGCCTCCAGAAATAAATGAGAAATAAATACCACCCACTCAATGGTGTTTTCTTATAGCCGTGTGAGCCAAGACACACCTGCCTAGACCACTGCTTCTCAGCAGCAAATCCCCAGGAAGACAAGTTTCGTTAGAAGGAACGTGCCCTGTGGTTAAGGGCACAGGGTCCATATGAGACCCACCTGGGATCCCCTCCCTCCTCTATACTCACCAGCCCTGTGAATGAGGGAAGGTCGCTTGCCTTCTGTGATCTGTTTTGGGTTTTTTTTCATCTCCAAATGAGGACAACACAGAAAACACACTCTCATGGAATTCCCAGATACAGTAAGTGAGACTGTGTCCACCAGGACTTACCCTAAAGTGGTCACTGGATGTGTCCCTGTTAACGTTAGATTCATGCCATGGACCCATGCCTCTTTCCCATGACTCATGCCTCTTTCCCAGGAAATGCCATTGCCGATTCCTGACATTTTTTAAGTGTCTCTTTTCTATGCACTAGGTCTGGGCTAATGGTTTCTATGATATTTTTAACAGTGAAACCTTTTTTCCCCACATCACGTTTTTTGTGGAACTCCAATATCTAAAACTGACAGATGTGGAGGTTGTATTAATTGCAGCTGATGTGAGGCTAGAGACCTCCATGAACCCCTTCTTGAAGGAACCCAGAGCCCTCCAAAGAACACCACTTGAGAACCACTGCTCTGGGCTGCCCCACTTCCCTTCCACTCCCAAAGTCTTCTTCCTGGGACAGCGCAGTGTAATTGTCCAGGTTTCTTCATAAATAATAATCTCATTCTGGTCTTGCTTCCCTAAGGCAACCTGGCTAGGAATTTTAGGTGTCCCTGGGCTCATCAGTCATACATTTAAGGTCCTCTGGCCACTCTCTCAGGTGTGCATGGACTTTGCCACTTGACTTACAGAAGTTCCTTGCCTAGGTCTAGGGGTGCCCCTCTGTCGCCCCATGTATTACCAACCATTGTAAACGAAGTCTAATTTGTATCGCTCAATAAGGCTATGCCTATAAATAAATCCACAAATCAGGAAAAAAATTGCTTTGTCATATTCTGTGTCCTGGTTTTGGTGTGGAAAATGGGTCAGAAGAGGAAAACAGGGGAGTTTTATACAGAAAAAAACAGCACAGAACCTGATCTCTGCTCACACCAGCCACAGGGATTCCGGGGCCTCACTTCAGCGAAATCTATTTGGCTTGATTCTCCGTGTTGCTCTTCTGAGGCTTCAACCTCAGCGAGATAAGCGTGATCTTTCTTATTTTATTCTTGTAACAGCTTTATATTGAGATATAATTCATATAGCACACAACTCACCCATTTAAAGTATACAATTCAGTGGCTTTCAGTATATTCACAGAGTTGTGCAGCCATCTCCGTGATCAATTTTAGGACATTTTTGTCACATGCCCCCCCGCCCCAGAATAAAAAACACTGTATGCATTAGCAGTCACTCTCCTTCCCCCTAACCTCCCCACCGCCGCCGCCACAGCTGGGCAACAACTAATCTACGTTCTGTCTCTGTGGGTTCACCCGTTCTGGACATTTCATATAAAGGGTGTCTTTTAACAGGTGGTCTTTTGTGTCTGGTTTCTTTCACCGAGCACGTTTTCAGGGTTCATCCACGGTGTGGCATACATCAGCACTTTATTCTTTTTTATTTTTTGTAATAATACTCCATTGTAACGATATACTGCGTCTCTGTTCGTCTACTCATGAGTTGATGGATGAGTGTCCCCACTTTTTGGCTATTATGAATAATGCTGCTTGGAACATTTGCATACAAGTTTCTTTATATTTAGACAGAGTAACTACTTTTATGATTTATTTTAACTTTTAAAAATTGAAGTACAGTTGATTTATAATACCATGTTAGTTTCAGGTGTTAGAGCACAGCAATTCAGTTACATGTATATATACAGTCATTTTCAGATTCTTTTCCCTCAGTACTACAAACAGCTGAGTTTAGCTCCCTGTGCTACACAATAGGTCCTTGTTGGTTACCTATTTTATATAGTAGTGTATATATGTTAATCCCTGGTGGGTCTTAACATATATGGGGTAGGGTCTTCTCTGGTGGCTTAGAGGGTAAAGCATCTGCCTGCAATGCAGGAGACCCGGGTTCAATCCCTGGGTCGGGAAGATCCCCTGGAGAAGGAAATGGCAACCCCCTCCAGTATTCTTGCCTGGAAAATCCCATGGACAGCGGAGCCTGGTAGGCTACAGTCCATGGGGCCGCAGAGTCGGACACGACTGAATGACTTCACTTTATATGTTAATCCCAATGCCTGAATTTATCCCTCCACCCACCCTTCTGAATACAAGTTTTGATGTAGAGATTTTCAGTTGTGTAACTTCCTCTACTGAGAGAATGAATGATATAAATGGCTAGATTTATTGTGTTTCATGCACCAAATTCTGCGCTGAGCACTTCACACATATTATCTTTGTCATCTTTATTGTAGCCCAAAGAATAGGCTCTCTCCCCATTTGTACCAGTGAGGAAACTGAGTCCCCATAGCTAACACAGGGCAGGGCTGGGATTTGAACTCAGGTTGACACATGTTCTTAACACACGCATGCTGAATACTGCTTCCAGAAGTTGGGCAGCTGTTGGTACCACACCACTCCAATCATTCACCCTAATTAAGTCACAATGATTAAATTTCAGTGGTGTGCCACTTATATACATTGTCTTACCAAATTCTCACACGCACTCTGTGAAGTTGTCTTATTGATACTATCCCTTGCCCAGTGAGGAAATAAGTTCATAGAAACTACTCCCTGGGTGACATGTCTCATCGGTGTCTGAGCATGGAGAGCCGGAGGTCAACAGGACCTCCAGCTGCTCTTTGATACCACAGCTCTCCTTCTCAAACCTGGCCTCCTTCAACCCTGTATCACCTCGAGGACAGTTTCTCATATGCCCAGAAGTACTATTTTCAAAGCAGAGCCACCATCTGCCTTCTTCTGCACCGGTGTGCCTGTGTGTGCATGTAAACCTATATCCAAGGGTATCGCTACTCCCGACCTAGGGTCCTCGTGCAGGTAGGACCCCTGGTGGCCTACCGTGATATTGCAGGGTTCTTGAAGTGGTTAGTCCCATTAGAGTTCATGCTACACCAAACTTCAAGCCTAGACCCTTAGCAGGTAGAGGACTTGCTTTTGGACAGTTTTGAGGCTGGCAGGGTGGAGGTGGAAGGTGGCAGTGGGGGGGAGACTGGAGCAGAGGAGGGTAACGGTAGAGGGTACCAACTGTGTCCATGTGGTTGCCTGCCCACAGCCGCTATCTTGGATGACCCCATGGAGTGCAGCAGAGGGGAGCGGCTGTCCATCACCCTGGCCAAGAACCGCATCAACCGCGCTCCCGAGAGGCTGGGCAAGGCCAAGGTCGAAGTGGACATCTTTGAGCTTCTCAGAGACAGCGAGTACGAGACTGCAGAAACCAGTACGTAGAACGGGCAGGGCTGCCCTCTGCTTCCCCTGCTGGCAGAGGAGGGGCTGGTGGTGTGAGCCGCACCCATCGAAAGACCTATGATGCAGGGATTCCTGAGAGAGGAAGAGAAACGTGCACCAGGAGGCCCTGTAGGGCTTAGTCTGAACAAGATCCCGGGCTTTGTTGTAAATCATAGGTAGGGTGGAGTTGAGAGAGGAAATTTATTCATTCCTTCATTTTACCCACTCATTCATTCCTTCATGTATTGATTCATTCATTTCCTGGACATTTTGTGCACAAATCCCTAAATGAAACTTTGTGTGGTATTAAGAAAGGAGAGATCTGGCCAGCCCCAGGGAAGCAGAGTCGTGACACATCTGTTTCCTTCCTGTCTTGATTTCTTGTGCCAAAGGCAGTGTTGTGGGAAGAAGCTGAGACTTGGGCTGGAGATCGGCCACTCGCTCTTGAGGATAACCTTGGACAAGTCAGTGATTCTTTTAAACCTCAGTTTCTTTATCTGTAAAATGGGAATGCTAGGCTCTACTTTGTGAGTCATTGTGAGGGTTAAATGACTTACAAAATAGGAAAGGCCTCTGTGAGTTGCAGTGCTTTACAGACGTACATAGTAGATCACTCCAGTCACACTTATGGAGCCCCTCCTATGTGCTGGGCACTGCTTTTAATTCTTCCAGCAACCAGAAAGTTAAGTGCTGTTATTCCAACTTTACTAAGAAACTGAGGCTCCAAGACTTTGGATAACTCACTCAGTGCCAGAGCTAGTCAGATGCAAGTCCTAGACCCTGAACTTGCATCACAGACTTGCCAGTCCAGGGTCTCGCCTGTTCCGCCTCCCCTGCACTTCTCTGGCGTTGCTGGTATTATCTAGACAGCTTAACAAGATGAGCTTCCAGGTTAGTGGGGTGATGGCTTGTAACTTAGCTGTGGATGAACCGCTCCAGTTCAGAGGGAAGGAGGGGAGCCCCTCAGCCCAGAGAAATGATAGCCTTTGTTCCTTAAGACTCTGAAGTCCCATCTCTTCCTTTTCCATCCATATCAACATTTAATGACAGTCAATGGCAAAACCAAACCAAACCAAAGAACAACTCGCTTACATGGGTATGTCAGACATGCGGTCTTCTGCATGTGGGCCCAGTGATGCTGTAATCTGGACTATTAATATTGCAGGAGAAGAAACGTATTTACCTTAGGTACAATCGACAGGATACTGTATGGATCCAAAGAGGGCAGGGAGGGAGGAAGGCAGTGGCTCCCTGTGTCGTAGCTCCTTAAATCTCCTGTTGTGTCAAATCCACGCTCTGCTCCTTCTGCTGCTTTCGTTTCCCTGGCTCATCCATCGTGTGCCATGATGGCCATCCGGCTTACAGTTTTTTTACCCATTTGGGAAACTTTTACTGAGCATTAGCTCTCTTTTGGGCCTAACTCGGGATATCCTGTGTTGGGGGCAATGCAGAAAACAAGATGGATAGGGTCCCTGCCCTCAGGTGGCTTACAGGCTGTCTTCAGTGTGCAGCTCCCCGCAGCGCCTCTTGGTTTGGAGTTCCGAGGCAGAGGATCTGCTTGGTCCAGGTTCTCTTGGCTGGTCTCACAAGTTGCAGACATTGGCCAGCTGACCTGAGAACTACTTCTGGGGAGAGAGTCCACTCCTAAAAACTGAGGGTGGATTCCTATCATATGAAGCAGTTGTTGAGGCCAGCGGGATCTGTGGACACAGATTCCTCCAGAAGAAATCTTGGGGGAACAGGTACTTGGAATCGACATTCATTTATTCACTCAGTCAGTCAATAAATATTTAGAGGGTGCCTGCTGTACTCTGTCCTAGACAGTGGGGGTAAGGCACAGATGGAAATCCCAGTTATCACAGAGGTTAAACTCTAGTACAGTGAAAGGAAGATTCAGATTTCTCAGGATCTTCCAAAGGAAAGTGGAAATACCAACAATGACTTCCTGTGAAAAGCTCCTGGTCCTGTCTATACATTGGTGTGTTTTTTTGTCCAAGAGGGCAGGTCTCAGACAAGAATCCAGATTTCTAGATAGTTCTCATAGTCTGTTCTTTGGGAAAAAACAGCTCCCCCTTCTTCTTTGGTTCTTCAGACTTTCCCCTGCAGAACAGAAAGCGTGGATTGCCCTCTGAGAATGGGGGTCATTAGCAGATGTAAATTTCTTCTCCCAATGACCCGGGCGTAGCAGAGTCAATACATCTAAAATATTAAACCAGAGGAATCAAGGGAATAAAGGAAACATATCTTTAATCCATGATACAGAGCTTTGGAGCATCTTTCTAAGGCCCTTCTTTTAGGCACCAAGTATTTTACTAACAAGTGGCCTTGGTTCAGCTTTTACATCTCACTGTGTTTGAGGCATGATTAGCATTTGTTAGAAAAGAGGGCTTTTGGATCTTTCTACCCCAAAGGCTTTTCATCTAAAGCCAAAGCTGCTCCCCAACAATGGATTTTAAATACCACCCAGATAGTTCATAGAAAGCTTCCAGCTCCACTTTCCCCTCCCTCAGTAAGGGGGAGAGAGGGTGGTGGGTTAGCACTTTTAGCTGAAGCATGGTGGGTTGGACCGGTGGTCAGTGGTGGAGCGGGGGAAGGAGTTTGGAAGGAGGCAGGATCCCAGGATGAGGGCAGAAAAACAGCTCTGCTATCCCTACTTGGAGAGACTGTGGGACAGAGTAGGATGATCATACTGACCTGGCTGTGTTACCTATGAGCTGTGTGACTGTGGACAGGCTGTTTAACCACTTTGTGCCTCGGTGATAACACCTCCTAGGGTCGTTAGGAGCACAACAGGAGACAGTACAGGTGAGTTCATTAGCACCTACACATACCAAGGAGTTAGGAAGTGGCAGCTATGGGTTTTGCTGTTGGGTTATTTTCTCCACGGGCTTCTCTGGTGGCTCAGAGGGTAAAGAATCTGCCCACAGTGCATGAGACCGGGGTTCGATCCCTTGGTTGGGAAGATCCCCTGGAGAAGGAAATGGCTGCCCACTCCAGTATTCTTGCCTGGAGAATCCCATGGACAGAGGAGCCTGGCAAGCTACAGTCCAGGAGGGTCACCAAATTGAACACAACTGAGCAACTAACACTTGCACTATTCTCTCCACACATCTCTTATGCCCCCGCCCCCTTGGATCTGGCTTCCTCTACCTCTTACCATCACCTCTGTCTTCTCTGTCTCAGAGTTCAGCCATCCCTCCCAGGCAGCCCAGTCTACCTCCCAGCCTCCTCTCACATGGCCTGTCTTAATGTCAGGTGCCTCCTGGGGCCTCAATCATAACTGAATATTCCACTCTCTTTCCCTTTTTCTGGGTTGATGCATCTGACAGTTCTGAGCCTTTGGAAGTCATGATATGCTGCCCAGAGCCAGCTACTGCTCAGTCTCGTGGTGGTGGTGTCTTCCCTGGGCTAGTGGCTGATTTGCATTGTTAATTTAAATCCATTTAAGTGGCTCTGGGGCCCTGACCAATGCCCCCAACCTCACATCTGTCACCCTGTGCCTGGGGACTCCACTTCAAGGAGATGAAAGAGATCCTAGTGATGACATTCTTGGTTGTAGAAAGCAGAGGCTCTGGGTTAAGTGAAGATGGTAACAATCCTACTGGGTACCCTTGTGCCTGCTTTTGGTAATAGGCAAGTTTCAAAAACTGCACAAATAATGAGTCACACTTGGGGCAGGTGTGCCATTCAAGAGAAGCAATGGCAATTTCAGAAGCAAAGATGGTGAAGTGTAAAACTAAAGATGCTGGGGTCTGGAGTTCAGCCGTCTCATTTGATAGTTGAAAGGGAGACTGGGAGGTGGAAAGTATCACATGGGTGTTAATCAGTAACAACCTGGGTCCCCCGGAGAAGGGAATGGATGCTAACTCCAGTATTCTTGCCTGGAGAATGCCATGGACAGAAGAGCCTGGTAGGCTACAGTCCATGGGATCGCAGAGTCAGACACAACCGACTGTGACTAACACTTTCACTCACTCAGACACTGGAAAGATACAAGTAGCAAACCACCTCGCTTCTATCTGGTTCACATAGATTTTCATGCAGTGAGTTTATCTAAAGTGAAGGTCACCTATAAAGCTCCCTCAGACCCACGTCTGTGCCTGGTCACCATCATCGCCTCGGGCTTCTTGATGTTTGATTTCCCGGCTCCCTCTGCACGGCCCACAGATCTGAAATAAGAGGTCTGGACAAGACCTATCAGGTCACCTCCCGGCCCGCCTGTCCCTTCCCTCTTTCCTCCCGTATCTTATCTCCATCTCGGCCTTTCTTGTGCAGGCAGCTCCCACAGGCCTTGCCCTCCTCTGTTCCTATAGATCCCTGTGTCTCCTGTGGTGAACATATTAGAGCTTAACTAAGTGCCACCCCCTTATCACCCAGACACCCGGAGGCACCGTGCCTGCTACTGTCAGAGCCAGTGTGAGGTTTAATTTACTGCAGAGCTGAAAGCAGGAGCCTTCCTGTCAGCCCCTCGCTTCTGCCTGGGTTTGTCCCTGTGAGGCCAAGCATGCTATCAGCTGTCCACACCATTTCCCCTGGAAACCCAGAGGTGCCTGGTTCCCAGGCCCCACGAGGCCCCAGTGATGGGCAGAGAGCGTGAGGTTATGGCTGCCTGGCTGCCCCTCCTGCACAGGCTTCTGAGCTTCTCAAAGGCTCCATGGGGCATGACCTCCAACGATCCAGAGCTGTTTCTAGTAAGTGAGGGCTGATGCCGAGCAGGGCCCTGTGGGGCTCCTGGGCACGGAGGCCTTTCTGCCCCTCATTTCCCGCAGGCAAGACTCCAGCTTTCATGACCTCTGAGTTCCAAAGGGCACAACAGTTGCTCATCAGGAGAGGAGCAGGCAGGAAACCACCTGTTGTTGTTCAGTCGCTACGTCCTGTCTGACTCTCTGTGACCCCATTGGAAAAGACCCTGATGCTGGGAAAGATTGAAGGCAGCAGGAGAGGGGACGATAGAGGATGAGATGGTTGGATGGCATCACTGATTCAATGGACATGAGTTTGAGCAAACTGGGAGATGGTGAAGGACAGGGAAGCCTGGTGTGCGGCAGTCCATGGGGTTGCAAAGAGTCAGGCACGACCTAACGACTGAGCTGAACTGAACTGAGCTCGATGGCGGCACTCCAGGCTCCTCTATCTCCCAGAGTTTGCAAAGATCCATGTCCCTTGCGTGATGCTCCCCAACCAACTCATCCTCTGCCATGCCCTTCTCCTTTTGCTCTCAATCTTTCCCAGCATCAGGGTCTTTTCCAATGAGTAGATTGGACCACCTAAGACCCAGCACATACCCTAATCTTGTCAACAGCCCCACTCTTTTGAAACTTTGAAGAAGAAAGAAGAACGCAAGACTGTTACTGCCTAGATCCTTACCGCATACTCCTGCCTGACTGGATAACCTCTCCCTATTACCCAGAAAGGGGGCCATAGTTCTTGAGGCATTAGCCTATGGTGCTCCCTCTTTGCCTGGCAAAGGAATAAAGGCACTCTTTCCCTCTCCTCTATAACTCTGCCCGGTGTTTCTCTTTGGCATTGGTGCACAGAGAGCCAAGATTTTGGTGACAGGGCTAACATTCCTCCATCAGCTCACTAGAAAGAGTCCAAGGCAGCATAAGGGAGAAGGTGAGAAGCCAGAAGAGAAGGCATCCAAATAGTGATGTGTCATTCGACAAGTGTTCCCTGCTCCCCTTTCCTCAGCTGCCCACATCACATATACATAACGGGGACTCAGAGACACATTGAATTACAGCGCTAAGAAATCAGGAGAAGGGGACAGCGGAGGACGAGATGGTTGGATGGCATCACCGACTCGAAGGACATGCGTTTGAGCAAGCTCCAGGAGCTGGTGATGGACAGGGAAGCCTGGTGTGTTGCAGTCCATGGAGTCGCAAAGAGTCAGGCACGACTGAGCGACTGAACTGAAGAAATCGCCTGGCCCAACTGCCTCCTTTTACAGAAGGGGAAAGCTGAGGCTCACAGTCTTTCCCAGAGGACAGCTGAGACCACACATCTGAAAAGTGACATAAATCTCAGTAGCTCTGCATGGGCTTGCCAGGGAGTGGCTTAGAGAGGAGCAGAGGGACATCAGAAATAGGTCATGGTGTAGCTGGGTGGTCAGGTAAGGCCTCTGGGCCAGGCCTTGCAATGACTGACAGGTGAGGCATAGGGCAGAGGGCATCCATACAGAAGGCTTAATAGTATGTTTGAGGCAGGGAAAAAAATGGGGTACTTTCGGGCACAATGACAACTGGGCATGGCTAATACAGAGAGTGTTTATGAGGGCTGTGACGATGGCCAGGACTGGAAAGCAGTGTATCACAGTGATCAAGATCCTAATCTTGGGTTTACCAACATCATGGAATTATCACCTGAGCCTCGGACTCCCCATTTGTAAAATGGAAATACTATGAGTTCTCACTTCATGAGGTTGCTGCAAGGACGGAGATGATGCACTTAGAAAACTTACAGCAGTGCCAGGAGTCAGGTGAACTCTTGATAAACTTCACCTATTAGTAGTATTATCAGTAATAGAACTAGTATTGTAACCCCTCCTTCATGGGATGATTGTAAAGCTTTGGGGTTCCTGGTGCCTGCATGTGTAAAGTCCCTATAAATGGTATTGCTGCTTCTGTGGTGATCTAGGGCTGAGGCTTTGAGCAATACATCACTGGTGACAGGAGCTAAAGACAGGTGTTTCTTTTCCTTCCAGTTTTATTGAGATATAACTGACATACCGCATAAGTTCAAGGTATATAGCATAATGATTTGACTTATGTACATCATGAAATGGTTATCACGGTAACGTTAGTGAATATCCATCATCTCACATAGATACAAAATTGAAGAAATAGAAAAAATCTTCCTTGTGATGAGAACTCTTAGGATTGACTTTCTTGACTTTCATATAGAACATAGAGCAGTGTCAATTATACTAATCATGTACTTTACCTGCCTAGTTTTTTTTATAACTGGAAGTTTGTACCTTTTGACCATCTTCATCTAATTCCCCCTCTGAGCACTCCCCACCTCTGGTGAGCACACACCTAATTTCCTTCCTATGAGCTGCTTTGTTTGTGTTTGAAAGATAATTGACCTGCAACACTGTTGTTTGCTGCTGTGTATCGCAGTGATTTGATATTTCTATGTATTACAAAATGATCGCCATGATAAGTCTAGTTACCATCTGTCACCGTACAAAGATGTTGCGTTATTACGGACTATATTCCCCATGTTGTTCATTTCATCCCTGTCACAGCCAGTGGCAGTTTTGAGATCTCAGATATTCTGGGTCACTCTGACCAGGGAGGTATCCATCCTGGGGCATGAAGGTGCAGAGACCCGACACTCCACCCTCCCATTTCCCCTCTCGGCTTGGAAGTGAGCAAGGCCATCCTTTTAGGTCCTGGTCCATTCACAGGGCTGAGAGTGGACTGTACTCTCCAGGCTCTGGCACAAGGAGGGGACAGACGGTCCTTGGTGCTGATAGAGGCGGTTGTTTGCCTCGCTCGGATGGTAAGGGCTCTGCTCTGGGCTCAGTGTACAGCGTGACCAGGCACCCAGAGACACCTTGCCCTACCGCTCCACTCGGGCTTCAGCGCCCTAAAGTGTTTTTATGTGAGCTCTCTCGGCCTCTGCTCCACATTGCTCTCAGCTCCCCGTCGCCCTGATAATTTATCACAGGAGCTCAGAGAGCACCGTACTGTAAGTGACGAGGCCCCAGTTTTCTCGTCCCCACCCGGGAGGCTACCCCTTCCCTGGAGGGCTTGAAGTTAGTGAGCCTGTGACTAACTACTCTGGACCACGTGCATCACAGCCAGACCCTTCCCCTCCCTGTGAAGACTCAGAGACAGTTAAGTTCCCATAAGCGCCTCCGGTCCAGCCCAGGTGTCTAAGGAAGCTTCACATCCAAGCCTGAGCTGGTGTCTGCTGGGGAAGAAGTTTCCGCTTCTTACGGCGCCCCATCGTGGTGTTTTATTCCTGCAGCTGCTCTGTCGGTTGCCTTCCAACTCCTCTGCTGGCTGGGAAACTTGGTTGCCATGGCAACATCACTCACATCTCCAGTGCTCCCTGGGAGGCAGAAGGAGAGTGCCCCTCCCTCCCCTCCATCCCACAGACTGCTCAGAGATCCTCACGGGATGACCGGGGCCTGCAGCACTGGGGTTCAGGAAGTTTTAGAGCTGAGGTCCTTTATAACTAATTTTCATTTCTACCAAGCAGGCATCCTTCATAGGGAATGAAAGAACAATTCCCAGGTCCCAGGAATTCCCCAGGCCCCAGCTGCTGGGAAGATGATAACTCACTTTCATTGCACTCATTTTCAGTTCAGTTCAGTTCAGTCGCTCAGTTGTGTCCGACTCTTTGCATTTTGGATCATTTCAATTCAGTTGAGCAAGCATCTATTGAGTAATTCCTTTTTGCCAGGACTGAATAGCTGTGACCCCTACCTTCAAGGAGTTTCAGATGCAGTGGGAAATGGGAGATGGACACTCAAAGGCACAGGTCCCCAAACCCTTGAGACCAGATGTGTTTAGATTTCAGAACTTTTCAGATACTAGAAAGGTCATGTCCTGCTTATACTATACATTAAATAGCGTTTCCGATGGGGCTTGGGGCTGAACCCTACTCTCAAAATCAAATGCATACTTATATTCAGATAGTCACATATTATAAATATCTTCACATCTATCTATTTAGATCAGATTTTGCCACTAAATGAATTTGATGATACCATCCACTGTAAGAGATTTTGGGATTTTGAAATTGAGAATAAAGGATTGTGACTTTCTCTAAGAATTTTTTTTAGGAGCAGCTTCTTCGTATTGGGGTTTACCTGGTGGCTCAGACAGTAAAAGCGTTTGCCTGCAATGCGGGAGACCTGGGTTTGATCCCTGGGTCAGGAAGATCCCCTGGAGAAGGAAATGGCAACCCACTCCAGTACTCTTGCCTGGAAAATTCCATGGATGGAGGAGCCTGGTGGGCTACAGTCCATGGGATCGCAAAGAGTCAGACACGACTGAGCAACTTCACTTTCACTTTTCTCTGTATTGAGACCTGGCGAGAAAACCTAGCTTGGGGCAGAAGCAAGCCAGGAATTCAGAGAACAGGGAAATTGATCTTTCCAGCATAGAGCTGACTCAGAACCACAGTGGGATGTGAATTTCAAGAGGGAGCAGTGCTTTCTTGCCAATGGGCAAGAACAGAGCTGGGCACTGGAGGATCAGTAGGAGTTTTCCAGACAGAAGGGCAAGAGAAGACATAAACCATGGTAGTTTATGGGTGCTAAAGTACTCCTCAGAAAAGTGTTTTTAAACGAATGGAATTGCATAGATAGGATGAGGAGGGAGACAGGAAAGGGGCAGGGCACCTTTAAAAGAATGACATAGCCCGAGGACACTACATAAACTGATTAGAATGAACTAGATTTAAGATGGCAGAGGACCACTTGACCTTGAGCCTCAGTATATGCTTATTGTAACATTCGGAAGCTAATTTACACACCCCAGGCACCATGACGGTTCCAAGGACAACTACAAAAGGTCAGAAAGTGGGCAGTGGTCCAGTTTCCGAAAATCCCCACCCCTTCCCTAATCCCATCCCTTCCCCCAAATCGGTCTTCCTCAATGGCTATGCAGGAGATGCAGGAGGTGTAAGTTCCATCCCTGGGTCAGGAAGAAACCCTGGAAAAAGAAATGGCAACCCACTCCAGTATGTTTGTCAGGAAAATCCCATGGACAAAGGAGTCAATAGGGCTGCAGACTCAGATGAGACTGACTACCTATGCATCCCCCAAATAGCTGGGGATCCTCCCACTCATGAGCCTATGAAATTACCCACCCCAATAAAAACTGACCACCCCTTACCCTGGAGCCTCTCTTGCCTGCCGAGATGGCCCGCACTCTGCCTGTGGAGTGTGTTTCCTCTGTGAGTAAAACTTTCACTTCACTGTGGCTTGCTCTTGGACTCTCTCCTGTGCGAAGCCAGGAACCCACACTTGGCAGCCATCCCAGGGTCTCTGACATGACCTGGAATGTGACCCATGCTTTTGAGCTCCACTCTCTGTGACAGACATACAGTTAAAATATTTTGATAGTGATATATAAATATACATATTTCTTCATTAATGTACTCAATAACCAGACCGAGGATCAAGTCTAACTACTAGTGTAATTTTGGAGTAATTATGAATATGAATGGTATTTCAAGATCTCTGCAATACTATAATATGATCTGAAAACACTTGTGATGTCTATCAATGACAGAGTCACAGTTACTGTTAATATACTGTGGTTTATGGCCTCTATTCCAAATTGAAGGGGATGCTAAATTTCAGTTAGGGGTTAGAGAAAATAATGCCATTTTTCTTCCGCCAAATGTTCACAGACCACTGACTTCTGCCCATAGATCTCAGGCAGCAGGGTTAAGACTGCTGGTCTAGTTAGAGAGAACAGCTTGGAACAGGCTCAGGTAAGAAATTGCAGAGTGTGAACCAGGTGAGCTTGTGTGAAATGAGAGGAGACGTGATGGGAGAAGGGGCTAGAAGGGTCATATCTTGAGGATATCAGACCCATCTGGATTTTACTTGTTCATCGGAAGACATTTTTTGATAATGAAATTTTATTTTTTATAACGATGTGTTATGAAAGGAATACGTGCCCATTTATATTAGAAAGTAGAGAGAAGGAAAAAAGAGCATCATTTAGTGTTCCCCTGGTCAAGGCAATCTCTATTATGATCTCGGTTAATCACTCATGGCCGAGGGAGGTGGTGTGGTATGGTGGTTAAGGAACTGACCCTGGAGTCAGGGGTTGGGGGTTTGAATCCTGACTCTGCCCTTTAACTTTTCTGTTTTCTTATCTGTAAAATGAAGGTGAAACAACTCTCATCAAGTTGTTTCCAGAATTAAGTAAGTCAATTCATATAAAGTGCTTAGAATGGGCCATAATTAGCACTTAATAAATATGGGCTTTAATAACCTCTTCTTCCAATCACTCCTCGGTGCCTGCCTATTTTCTGTATTTGCTTACTTGTAACCTTCAAATAGATACACATATAATTTTATATCCTGGTTCTTTCTCTTAATATTATTACATAAATATTTTTAATACTATTATAAACTGTTCATAAGCATTGTAAATGCCTAAGTAATATTCCACTTGGGTATATGACCCACACTTTAGATAACTATTTCCTTATGATGGGACATTTCGTTTATTTCCCGTTTTCTGTGGTAAGAGTTGAGTGGGCTTCAGTGTGGTTCAGTGGCTGTTTATTGAGCACATAACTCTTGAGGCCCGCCCTGCTCTGTGTGGAGGGCGCAGAGATGAATAAGGCAAGCTTTCTGGTCTGCAGGGGCACACAGACACACGTTCAGGGTTATAATTGGCCTCAGTGTGGAGAACGGATTGGATATGAAGAATCCGGAGAAAGCCTGGAGGAGGCAGGTAGTAAAGGGGCTGATGGAACTGATGGCGGCAGTGAAAGGGAGAGGGTGGAGGGGGACGAGCCGGTCAAATGGTCAGGACCTGGCTGCTGGCTGGTGGGGCTCGTGAGTAGGTTCAGTGGAAGAAGGCAAGGAAGAGTCAAAGAGACCACGGTTTGAACTTCAGGAGCTAAGGTGGGGGAGGTGAGGGGATGGTAAAACGAAGTGGTCAGGAGTTTGGGCTTTGATGCCCAAAGTGAAAGTGTTACTCACTCAGTCATGTCCGACTCTGCGACCCCACAGACTATATAGCCTGCCAGGCTCCTCTGTCCATGGAATTCTCCAAGTAAGAATGCTAGAGTGGGTTGCCATTTTTTTTCTCCAGGGGAATCTTCCCGACCCACGGATGGAACCTGGGCCTCCTGCATTGCAAGAAAATTATTTCCCACCTGAGTCACCAGGGAAACCCAGATGGAGCTTTAAAGTCAAGCCTGACACTATCACATATGACCTGTGTGAGCCTGATCAAGCTACTTAAGTTTTCTAAGCCTCAGTTTCCCCATCTGTAAAGTGGGGATACTAATGAATCTTCCTGGAAGCGTGGTGATCAAGTCAGATTATATATGAAAAATATATAACAGATATGATGAACTGGGAGTAATCGTAGGAGTCCTGTGGCATATCAGTTCCACTCTAAGTGTGTGTGTGTGTGCTCGGTCATGTCCAGCTCTGTGCGACCTCATGGACTGTAGTCCACCAGACTCCTCTGTCCATGGGATTTTCCCAGCAAGAATACCACTCTAAATACTTCATATGTATTAATTCACCTTAATGCTCACAACATCCCTACAGGAGAGGTGCTCTTAGCATCTCAGTTCTATAGATGAGGAAGAAGGCTCAGGGAGTTTGGTCAAGGTCTTGCTCAAGGTCTCACAGCTAGTCAGCAAGTGATCCAGCCAAGACTCATACTGAGATAGGCTTGCATCAGAGCCCGTGCTCTTAAGGACTGTGCTTTCTCTCTCTCTGCCTCACTCTGTCCATGCTTACTGCAGGACACCAGAGGGAAGTCCCTGTGGCAACACCCAGCAGGTGGTTGGAACTTGTTTTAAACCCAGGACATCTGTCAGAGTGTAGGATCGCCTGGGCAGAGATGAGTGGAGGCCACAGGGAAGGATGAAATGCCCAGGGAGAGTGAGACATGGACAAACTCTAAATGTAGTGGGTAGCAGAGGGAAGAGGCGTTGGCCAAGGAAGTGAGAAAGGCCTTTCAGAAAAGCAAATGAGAATCAGGACCAGAAGGTATCATGAAATTCAATGAACAAATGGAATCGTTCGCGTCAAATGCTGCAAAAGAAAGATAAGAACTGCTCATAGGTCCTTGGTGACCGTGGGGAAGCAGGTAGAGCAGAATGACGAGGGGCGGGGACCTGGACTGCAAGGAGTTGAACAGAGATGGACGAAGTGGCTGCAAGGAGGAGGGCAGACACGGAAGGTGGCTGCGAGCAAGCGGGACAGTCATAGCAGACTTGAATTCCAACGCTGACTCTGACCTTTATCAGGTGTGTGACTTTATGGGTGTCGCTTAACATCCCTCAGATGCTGTTTCCTTATTGTTAAAGTCAGGAACTGAGCTTCATCCCTGGGGCTGCTGGAATTTGATGGCCAGTGAACTCAGAGCCCCTTGCTGGCAGTAAGAGTTGAATTGGCTGAGATCATGTGCTCTAACTTCCGTGGAAGTAGCTTGAACCTTAATGAGCGTTCTCCAAAGGTAAATCTTGCCCTGGACTTCCCTGGCGGTCCAGTGGCTGAGACTCCACGCTCCTAATGCAGGGGGCCTGGGTTCCATCCCTCGTCAGGGAACCAGGAGTGCCACATGCCACAACTAAAGATCCTGCATGCTGCAATGAAGATCGAAGATCCCACGTGCTGCAGCTAAGACCTGGTGCACTTGAATAAAATAAAATAAATGCTTAAAAAAAAAATGGTAAAGCGTGCCCACAGCTACTCCGTCTCCGGGGATGGTTCTGACAGTACTGATGAGCCCTCCTCAGGCACCCACTGCCCGCAGCCTATCCGTCAGCTGAGATCTGTGATGTTGTGTTGATTGGACCCCTGCCTGTGCCTGGGGCTGAGAGAAGACCCCCACGGATCTCTTGTTTGTGTGATAAACCACGGCACCAGGATTTGAGCCCTGGTGCTCTACCCACCGCCCGTGCCCCATGAGATCTAGGACTTGGCTGTGTGGGCCAGTGGTTAGGACTCTGCTTTAGGACAGAGAGCATCCAGGTTGCAGGTGTGGCTTTGCAGTTGACTCCACGAGAATCCTTGGGCTGATTCCTTAACCTCAGTGTGCTGCGACACTTTTTAAATTTTTGTTTATTTATTTTTGGCTGCACTGAGCTTTCCTTGCTATGCATAGGCTTTCTCTAGTCATGACAAGCGAGGGCTAATTTCCAGTTGTGGTGTGTGAGCTTCTCATTCTGGTGGCTTCTCTTGTAGCATGGGCTCAGTTGGTGTGGTTCATGGGCCTAGTTACCCCAGGGAATCTGGGATCTTCCTGGACCAGGGATCGAACCTGTGTCCCCTGCACTGGCAGGTGGATTCTTCTTCACTGGACCACCAGGGATGTCCCTGCCCTGACTCTTGATGTTGAGTAGGAGAAAAATGTGTCCAGAGTCAGGCTTTGAGTTTTGTAGGGCAGGACGTCTTACAGTACAGCTGGGAATCATGGGGCATAATCTGAGGGCCAGCTCTTTGGTTCTCATATCACCGTGTGTGTCTTGAGAATTGTCCTGCGTTCTCTCTCCATCTGTTTCCTCCTTTTTCCCTCACTTCCTTTCTCAATCTATAGCATTTTAAAATCTTATATTCTCTTCTCTTCTGACCACGTGCCTCATCCACCCAGTCATTCATTCAACAAACTTGAACTGGGCCCCTAGAAAAAGCATCATGCTGGAGACAGGGAAACGTCAAATGGGGACTGAGAGATAAATACGGTTCAGCTCTGCCTTAAAGGGGTTTGAAATCTAGTGAGAAGAGTAACATATCTAAACAGCAAACTGAAATTGACCCATTTACAAGTGTCTTAGAACCAGGGGACAATCCACAGGCCTCGGAGCCCCGGGGAGGATGAATTCTACTTAAAAGAGGTAGGAAGGGGTAAGGAGGAAGTAGCATTTGAGATGCTCCTTGACATGTAAGTGAGTGAGCATCCAGAGTAGAGGAGTGAAGGGCATCTCCCCTGGGAGAGGTACAAGGTCATAGAACATGCTGGTTGGTAAGGAAAGCACCTGTTGGGTTCAGGGAAGGTGGGGGGAGGGTTGGGTTAGGCTCCAGGCCGGGCGAAAGGCGAGTGGCATTGAAAGATGGGGCTCCTCTCTGCCACCCTCTCTTTTTCTTCTGCTCTCTCTCCTGCTCCCCTTAACCTTCACTGAGCCGCTTTCTCCTCTCTGCCTGCAGCATCCTCTCTGTCTTTCATCTCTCCGCTCGTCTGCCTTTCCTCCTCTCTAGACTCTTTCAGGGAGGTGGGGAGTAATAGATTGTGCACCAGCTGGCTGTTCTGTGAACTGAGCCCTTGGGCCCTGCAGCAGCCGTGTCTGGGCTCCCAGCACCCGTCCTGCACGCCAGGCCAGGGGAGGGCGGGGGAGCGGTGTGCAGGTCTCCACCATGCACTTCCGTCCTTCGGTGACAGCCCAGACAATTTATACATCCTGTTGGCGGAGGCCATATGTTGAAATAACCTAGGTCATTTCCTCATTTAATACCATCCATAAACTCTAATAAAAATGTCCTGGAGCCCAGTGGTCCAGGGGAGGAGAGGCCCTGGGTTTGGAAGGATGGGAGAGGGGACCAGGATGCGGGTGGGTGGGAGGTGAGGGGCCATCAGGGGAAGATCAGAGGACTCGAGGCTGAAGCCCATGCCCCGCCTGATGAGCGCCTTGTTTCCTTTCCTGCTCCCCACGCTCTGTCCTGCTGCCGGCTGCAGTGTGTCAGATTCTCCCCAAGGGCGTGGTCGCTGTCCTGGGACCATCCTCCAGCCCAGCTTCCAGCTCCATCATCAGCAACATCTGTGGGGAGAAGGAGGTGAGTGCTGGGCCAGGGTGGGGGCCCTCTCTGTGGGCTGGCAGCCTGTGCCTCGAGCCCAGAGAGATCCTGGACTCATAAGGGCGGGAGGTGTCACTAATAACAACCATACAAGGAAAAGAAGTGGGCCTTGGTAGGCATTTACTTTTTTTAGTTTGTTTGGATGGAGGGGACTCAGAGGAAAAGTTTCATAACAAGGCATTCAAGCTGAGCTCCTCCTAGTCTTGGGGCCCTGTAGGGGGCAGAGCAGAGGCGGTCCCTTGGTGGATGAGAGGAGAGGGAAAGGCTGGGGAGGGTGGTCCAGGGGAGGCTGAGAGGGCTAAAGTCTGAGCCCCACAGGAACGCTCCAGAATATCTGTTTAGATATTGGGATTCTGGGGAGGAATGCCTCTGCGGCCAGGCCTTGCTACAAATGGTGGCTTCCGTGGTGGCTCAGATGGTAAAGAAGTTGCCTACGATGCAGGAGATCCGGGTGTGATCCCTGGCTTGGGTAAATCCCCTGGAGAAGGGCTTGGCAACCCACTCCAGTATTCTTGCCTGTAGAATCCCATGGACAGAGGAGCCTGGCAGGCTATATAGTCCATGAGTCACAAAGAGTCAAACATGATGGAGTGACCAACAGTTCCGCTTGCTACATTTTAGTGCTGAAATGAAGTTTGAAAACTTACTTCTATTTCATAAGTTCTCTAGAAAAAGAGATTTTATTTTGCTTTCTTCTTCATTCACCAGTTCCAGTGTTTATTTCTCCAAAGTGCTGTGTCCATTCCCTCTAGTTCTTGTTCCCCAGGAGATAAAAATGCTCGATTCTTAGGGAAATGACAGGGCAAAGCTTTGGACTGTATTTGCGCACTAAATCTTTATTCTAAAAAAGAAAATGGAAACTTTTTAAACGAGAATTATTTACACCTATATTAAAATCTTAATGGGTAAAATAATGTAAAAGAGAGAAAAAGAAGATGCTTGGGCACAAGTTTCTGAGAGAGGGCTTGCTCCCTGTTCCAACAACTCTCTCCCTCCTTTTCCCAAAGGAGAAAACAAACTGGAACTTTCAGCGATTCTACTGCTGGAAGCTTTCCTAGTCCATCTTGGAATCAATCAGTCCTTCCTCTTCAGATATATTCCTGGGAGATGGTGGCAAAGTGACACCGTAGCCTCCGAGTAGACTTCTAGATAGGTCTTTTGGGGACAGATGAAGCTTGATGGTCAGAAGCTGGGGAGGCGGCAGAGCAGAGGGACTGGGGAATGGAAGGGTCAGTCTTGCACCTGTCGTAGGAGCCTGGAGGCTCAGACTTCCAGAAGCTTTAGCCTTGGGAGAGTCCAGTTCTTACAGCAGGACAGGGATCCTGCTTTGTGAGTTGCCCTCACAGGGGCAGTAGAGCAGCAGATTGGCCTCTGCCCACCCCAGGAGGCTCTCTGGAAGCCACTTCCTTGCCGTCTGCACTTCTCTTACTATCAGAGGGCTTGGTGAGTCCCCAAGGCTTTGAGAAGAATATTGAATCTTCTCTGTGTTTTGAGCCCACTCTAAGAATTGTTACCAGCACAGTAGAATGCCCTGTGGTCCCAGCCCCAATCCTGCAGTGGGTCTTCCTTACCACTCCCTGTAGGTGGGACCCCTGAGCTTCATACCAGAGATAAGCTTTGTGCTGACTACTCCCCATCCCTACTCCCAGCCATCCTGAAAGATGACTCCTGCGCCAGCCCAGGCCAAAAAAAGAGCTGCTGTCGCACCGCAGTCCCTTCCAGCATCTCACAGCCTTCAGCCCCCGTGAGCTGGACCTGATGTTTAACTTAAATCTTTCTTGCTGGCTCCAAGTAACAGCTCACATCTATGGCAGGCTGTTACTTCCCGCTTGCTGTGATCTTCAACAAGTGAGGTTGCCAAGCTACCCATTGTCTCTTGTCTTCTCTCTCTCTCTCTTTTTCTCCCCTCTCCCTCCTCCCCAGCACTTTCATCTCTGTCCCCTGCAGTCACCCCCCAACAAGTCTCCACTCCAGAATGGCCTCCTCTTGGGGTTCAGTGGTTATTTTATCTCGGCGATCACATCCTTTAACCCCGCTTGGCATTTCAGGCTGGAGGCGGAGACCCCGAGTTGCACCCATCTTCCCATCCTGCTGCCAGGGACCCCGTGCCATTGACCAGCCAGACAGGCTGTGCTGCCCAGGAAACCACCAGACAGTTACCCCTCATCTGTCTGGTCATGTTCCTTTCAGAGCAGCCTTTCCTTTCCATTCAGATTATGCATTTCTTTTAATATTTTATGAGGCTGAACTGCCTTACACTGATTCCCCTCAGCTTCAGGAAAAAGAAATGGAGTCTTCACCAAGGAGTTCATCCCCTTAAATGCTGCTAACGTCTCTGCAGGTCCTGCAGCTGGCAGCTTTCTGCCTCACTGCCCTTCCCCTCCATGCTGCTCACCTCTTTCCCTGATCCACACCTCCATGCTGATGTCCTAGGATGCATTTGTAATTGCAGATCAATTACCGATTGATTTTTGTCCTAGAGAGACAATCAGCAGGTCTGGCCTGGCCATCCCCACCTGGACCCATCAGAGTGTCTGGCTGCTTCCACGGCAGCATTTAAGATGCTGGACTGTGGGAGACTTCCCCACCAGCCCCTTCCTAGGGACACCCCTCAGCCCTCGCCCCCTGTACATACAGCCCCAAGAGCTTGTCCAGGAGTTCCTAGATTTGGGAAGAAAGGGGAAAGGGAAAGAGAAAAGACATTGCCTTTATCCCACATGTTAGGCACTCATCTAGTACGTGCTTCACACACAGGGTCTCATTTTATCCTCCCAAAGCTCAAGAAATACCTGTTGTTTCTCCATGTGAATGAAGCCTAGAGAGGGTAAGCAGTTTGCCCCAAATCACACAGCAGAACCTGGATGCAAACCCAAACTCGAAAACTCTTTCTCCTGAGCCTTCACTTTCCTGAGTCTTTTCCTGCTTCATCTCTGGGATCCGTAGATCCATGGGAATCTCTAAAGGTGCTTCTATGGGGGGTAAGTTAGCTGCTAATGGAACCCTGTAGGCTGGATGGCCACACACGGAGGGCCTTGGGCAGAGATCCTCAAATGTGTGAGCTAGCCAGCCTGGCTACCCTGCCCAGCCCTGGCCTCCAGCTTACCCCTCTGTGAACTTTTTTCCATTCACGGTTCGTTTGTGATTCAAGACAGACTGTAGGGTTGCTAAGTATCGGTGGGAAGAAAGACCCCTTATGACACCCCCCAGGTCAGTGTCACTTTTCAGCACCTTCTGTCATTACTCATTAGGCTCTCTCCCCAGGGCTATGCTTTTCAGTCTCTGCTGGAAAATATTGGTTGCCTTCTCTCTATGGTTAAAGGGTTAATCCTAGTTGAATTCAGGAATTTTCTCCCTACTTTCTGCTAAATCTTGACCCTCCCCTCATCCCAGTCTCAGGGGAACTCTGGTCTCTGACTTCTTCCAGAAGCTTAAAAGGATAAGTTAGCCGAATTTTCCAGAGACCATGTCAACATCATCCCAGACTCTGGGCCAGCCCAGACAGAGACAGTTTCTGCAATCGTGCCTGAATAAACCAGTCTAGGAACCAACCAATTCACTATCAGGGAGTTCTTGCCGTCTATCCTCAGTCTTGCTCACTTGAAAGTGAGTTAGTTAGTTCAAATGCGCGCTCATAGTAACCTAACCCTTACATTGGGCACCCTAAGTGAGCATGAGGGATGAGGTTTCAGCCCCGTCTCTGGTAGAGACATGGACAGCCTTTAGCTCTTCTGGCTCTGGGTACCAGGGTGACAGAATGCAATCAAGGAGGATGGCAGCTTATTACATTTTAACTTTCCTATTACCTACCCAATAGCCTAAGCCGCCAATAAAGCAGCCATCACAGCCTGTTAATATCTATTTCTGGGAGAACAGAGGCAGAAGGCAGGGGCAGTGCCTCCCGGAAATGTCAGTAATAGACGCAGAGGGAACCTGACACTGTCCTAATGAAGCCAAAGCAGGTATTTATTTACCTGGCTCCATTCGGAGGCTCTCTAGTCGGTTTCCCAGCGTGCAGCGCTTCCCATCCTCATATGTGTCTTCAGAGGAACACATCCCAGGCTTTCACATAGAAATTTTGTCCGGAGCTGGTTTATATATCTGTTGGCTAGGCTGGGTTGAGGGGGCCAGTTGGTTAGTCCCTAGGGCAATATTTTTCTCTTTTTGCCATCTCAGCTCTGATTCATTAACTACAAATAATATAAGGATTATGCCTTCAAGAGCCCTTTGTCTCTCTGCCTAGCAGTGGGCAGCTGAAAATAAAGACCTATTGTTTTGCCTTCTCGAGGCCTCAGAACTCCGTTCCAAGGTCCACAGTCCATTTATCCAGGTCTCTGGCTGCACGTTTTCCCATCCTGGGTCCTGAGCTTTGCCAGAGGTGCCATCTCATCTTCCTCCTATGGTGTGGGTGCCCTGACCCCCACAAGCCCCATCTCCGACCAGGCAAAGGTCGCTCATGGAAGAATCCACCCTCTGCAGCTTTATCTCACCCGTCCCTCTTTTCTTTCTCTCTCACTTGTTCTCCAATCTTCCCCGCTGCCCGTTTTTTTTGCTCCTCCTCCCAGGTCCCTCATTTCAAAGTGGCCCCAGAGGAGTTTATCAAGTTCCAGTTCCAGAGATTCACAACCCTGAACCTCCACCCCAGCAACACCGACATCAGCGTGGCTGTAGCTGGGGTCCTGAACTTCTTCAACTGCACCACCGCCTGCCTCATCTGTGCCAAAGCAGAATGTAAGTTTCCCCAGGCTGCCTGCACCCAGACAGTCAGGTCCTGTCTGTGTCAACCGGAGTGGTTTGCCCCTCCCTGGCTGCAGACCACACCCCGCAGGGGAGGGCTCTTTCTGATCTTAGAGATGATAACCAGAAGATTCAGGCCTTCCCAGGTGTCCTTGGCTGTTTGTGTGTGTGTGTATATGTGAAAGAGAGGGCAGTCCAGGGGCCCCCTTTGTCAGAAACTCCCTGAGCGTGGGTCGAACATCGACAAGCACTTTTACAGGGAGACTGGCCAACCGCCAAGACTTTCTGCATCTGCAAATGCAATTCCCACATTTTCAGCCTCATTGTTAAAGAGCCACAAAGAGAGGGGGTGGGGGGGGGAATATAAAATTGGATGCATTTGTATTTGATGGGTTGAAGAGCTTCTTTCCTTGGAGAGCGGGTTTGGCTGATGGA
>NW_011495071.1:10232912-10238291 GCF_000754665.1 Bison bison bison
GATTTTTTTTTTTTCCTTACAAATGCAGGTTTTAGAAATGTGTTTTCTCTGACTCTCAATTTGTGACATAAATTTAGTGTTTATGAGATTTAGCTAATTTAAGCCAGCACGTTCCAGCAAATCTGCATCTGTGTGCTCCCTGTGACAGCTGTGCACCCACATGCAGTCAGGCAGGTGCTGGCCACTGGCTCCCACCGCGGCCCAGAGTGCAAGCCCCGCATCTGTGTCCTGTGCATGTTTTACCATGCTTGTCTGGGTGGGCTGCACGGGCAAAGGTATCCCATCCCTGTTCGGTCCTCTATGGCTTCTCAGACCCGCTCAGTGTGGTAAGCCCTTCCTCCAACCTGGAATGCCCACAGCATCTGAAAACAAAAGCCCCCTCCCTGCCAAGGGCCAGACCCGTTTCTTATGGGACCTTTGCACCTCACTGCCTCCACTTGTACATTCATTCATTTATTTAATACAAAATGAGTACTTGCTCTGGGCTACCCAAGAAGCAAAGTAACTGATTCCCAACTATGCATACTTTTCAAATATATATTTTTTATTTTATTTGGCTGTGGCGGGTCTTGGTGGCATGTAGGCTATCTAGATGTGGTTCATGGGCTTCTCTCTAGTCGTGGTGGGCAGGCTCAGTACTTGCGGCACTGGCTTAGTTGCCCCGCAGCTTGTAAGATCTTAGTTTCCCAACTAGGGATCAAACTTGCATCCCCTGCATTGGAAGCTGAGTTCTTAGCCACTAGACCACCAGGGAAGTCCCTATGCATTTTTTTTTATGCTTTATTTAATTATTCAACAACCCGGTGATTTTGGAAATGTTGGAATGTCCCATTTTAAAATTCAATACAATTTAAAGTCCAGTTTCTTAGTCTCTCTGGCCATGCTTCAAGTGCTCAAAAACCTCATATGAACAGTGCAGTTAGAGAACATTTCCATCCTCACAAAAAGTTCTATTGGATAGCATTGCTTTAGATGATAAGGTTTTGTGGACAAAGCATTTTGTAGCCCCCAAAAGAGAGAGAAATGTTTAGATAACACTTCATTCTATCTCTCCCTCATGGAGAATTTCAGCACACATTACCATGGGCACTCTGAGTTGTCCTGTGGCCAAAACAACTATTTACCTCAGCATCTTCCAAATAGGTTTGATCATATGCCCCCAAAAGGATGCTGATCTAAAAGCCCACACAGGATGCTAGTGTTCGATGGAACACAGTTGGGATACATTGCGTTCCACCAGGTAGCCTTCCTTGTGTGGCATCTTTACACCACTGAAAGGTTTAACAGAATCAGAGATTCTTCCCAGGAAATTTCTGCCACCAGTCCACTCAGGCAGGACTGCACTGGCTCACGCCGTGCATCCAGTGGGGATGCTGGAGGACAGGACAGGCTGTAAATAAGGCCAGGCAAAGGTTGCTCTGCAGCCCTTGTCTGTGCTGGGTTACAGTGTCTCAGCAACCTGACAGGAAGTTCTTTCTTGTGTCTAGCCACCGTCCCTCCTGCTTTAAAGCTGAGCCCTGTTTCCTCTGCTTCAGTTCTTCCTGGGTTTTGGGACGTGAGTTGCTCAGATGTTGGTTAAGCACCTGCCGTGTGCCGAGCACTATGCTAGATATGGTTGCCTCCTAGCCCAGGGCTTTTTCCATTGGAATTGACATTCTCTGACATTCAAACAGTTCCTTGCAGATTGCAAAGCACTTTCACTTATGTTTCCCCACTTTACCTCCCTCTTTCTCAGTCATTCCGAGCTGAGCGAAGAGTCTGGGAGCTGCTAAGTGATTTGACTTAAGGTCACACAGCTGGTACATGACAAATCTGAGCTGGGGCTTCCTCCTCTCTGGCCCCTCCCACCCTTCTGGGCTGCACCAGGCTCAGGAGGGTTCAGGGTGGGCTCTGCAGGGCAGGCACAGTGTCCTGGGCAGGGCAGAGATCTCTCTGGAACAGTGTAGCCCCTTCCTCCCTTGAGTGGGTGCAAGATGGCTAAGCACAGACAGTAATCCTGGAGAGGATGAGTCTGTCTACTCAGGTGCTGGCAAGGTCGGCCCACAGCCCAGGCGGGACTCATCAACCACACACTGCCGCCTCTGCTCCGAGGAGAAGAACTCATCTCTGGAGGCTGCTGAGTGACTGGCCCCACCTACCAGAGGCAGAAGGAAAGTGGGGCAGAGCAGAAGTTCAAGGGCAAAGAGGATTAAAAATCTAATCAAAGAATGAAGAAATGAGGGACTGAAGGGAAACGCAGCTCAGAGCTTGGGAGGAGACACTCTTCCATCTCCCTTATTAATGCAGGGCCGAGAGATGCTGCAAGTAGAATTAGGAACAGAATTAGGAACTAATTCTATTTTCCTAGCATCAAAATTAGGCATAACAGAGATCATTCTCTGGGGAATCACGCCGCTTACGCTCCTTCTTCCCCAAAGTAGATTTTTAATAAGCAGGTTTTGGACCAAGTACAGTTGTATTGTGGATGGCATTATTTTTCTTTAATGGGAAAAAAAAAATCAGAATATCTGTGAGTACCTAGTGCTAGTGAGCTTCGGGGAGGCAAGGTGAGGAGCCTGGGGGTGGCTGTCCCAGTCAACCCCACAGGGCTGGGGGAATTTGCTGTTAGGAGACTTTCAACGAAAGTTAGGGTTCCCTACCAGGGTCCCTGAGGCCCCTTTGGTGAGATCACCCAGCCCTGCCATAGAGTTACCTTTTGAGACTCTCAGGCTGGACCCAGAGACTCTTCATTCAGTTCAGTTCAGTTGCTAAGTCATGTCCGACTCTTTGTGATCCCAGAGACTGTAGCACACTGGGTTTCCCTGTCCTTCACTGTCTCCCGAAATTTGCTCAAACTCATGTCTGTTGAGTCGGTGATGCCATCCAATCATCTCGTCCTCTGTTGCCCTCTTCTCCTGCCCTCAGTCTTTCCCAGAGTCAGGGTCTTTTCCAATGAATCGGCTCTTTGCATCATTGGTTCAGCCTCAGCATCAGTCTTTCCAATGAATGTTCTGGATTGACTCTTCATGGTCACAAGCATAATATGCTGTGTATTTTCCTGGTATTGCTATACATAGTTCAATCATCTCTTTGTTTGTGTCTCATGCTTGCTTTAGCGTTTCTGGGTATTTTAATGACTTTCTTTGTGCGTGGCTACAAGTTCTGTGCCCCTACACCCTCTTCCACTTGTGTACCGCCTCTGTAACCTGGAATCAGAAACCTGGGTGTGGACCTTGCTTGGCCTGTGAGTTCTGAGATCTGCCCTGCGTCTCTTCTGTTCCAGTGTTTGGTCTCTATGTGTGGTGTGTTCATGCTCAAGTCAATATCTGACTCTTTGCGACCGCCTGGACTGTAACCCGCCAGGCTCCTCTGTCCATGGGATTCTCCAGGCAAGAGTACTGGAGTAGCTTGCCATTTCCTGCTCCAGGGGATCTTCCCAACCCAGGGATCCAACCCTTGTCTCCTGTGGCTCCTGCATTGCAGGTGGATTCTTTACCACTGAGCCACCTGGGCTGACCTGTTTGGTCTCTCCCCAGGAATAATGATGATACCTGCTTCCTGGACCATTGTGGGGGATAAATCCACATTATGTGAAGAAGCTTAGGAAACAACAAAAGCAGGTCTCAGCTCAGAGATGCCTGCTGGGCCCCAGCAATTAATAAACAAACAAGGACTTCCCTGGGGGTCCAGTGGCTGAGACTCTGTAGGAGTCTCGGGGTTCAATCCTTGATGGGAGAACTAAGACCCCACATGCCATGTGGTGCAGCCAAGAAAATTAAAAAACAACAACAGCAACAAAACAACAAAGAACTAACCCAATCAAACAAACACCCTGGAGAAGTCGAGGGGAGTCCCCGGGTGAGGTTTTTCCCGTGTCCATCCTTGCTGTCAGAGAAGGGGGCAGCCTGGATGGCCAAGCAGGGCAGCAGACGGTCCTCCTGGGAGCGAGAAGCCTCCACCTGCCCCTCTATCCCCTCTCTGTCTCCTCCTCTGACCCCCACGGTCTGGCCCTTTCTGTCTTTTCTTGGGGCCAGGTCTAGGCGTGGGATGGGACAAAACTGAAAAGTGGGTAAAATAAGCCCACTGTTCAAGCATTTGAACTTGTTCCGTGCCCCTGCCCCTCTTGCGACACCTCGGACCCTCATCCCTCTCACTCCATCAGAATCTGCTCCCTGGAAAAACAGGGCGTGAAGCCAGCACAGCCAAAGCACCTGCCCCTGTCAGGGGAGGGGAATGGACCAGTACTGGGTTTAGGTGCTCTGGGCAGAGTTCACCAACTCACTGCATCCTCACCACCACCCTCTAGTCGGTGTTATGTCAGCTGCCGCCCGCAGGAGCTTAAAGTGAAAGTGTGAATGGGCTTCCCTGGTGGCTCAACTTGTAAAGAATCTGCCTGCAATGCAGGAGACCCAGGTTTGATCCCTGGGTCGGGAAGATCCTCTGGATTCACCAGAAGGGAATGGCTACCAACTCCAGTATTCTTGCCTGGAGAAAATCCTATGGACAGAGAAGCCTGATGGGCTACAGTTTATGGAGTCGCAAAGAGTCAGACACAACTGAGCAACTAACGCATTCACCAGCCGGGAGTGTTACCATTTTCCAGGATCAAAGCCTGAAGCCCAGGGAATCAGCCAGTGGAGAGGGAAATGATTACTTATTCCTGTTTTTGGATACAAGCATCCTCTGTGTCCCCGGCAGACCCATCACTCAGGTCTCTGTGTCCTTGTCCTGCAGCCCGTCCAACCCCTGCTGTGCCTTTCTCAACCTGTCCATCCATCTCCTGCCCCACCTCCCAGTCCCAGAAGCCAGCCTCCCTCCTTCCTGGAATAGCCAGCCTGCTGGCTTTCACATCGATCCATCCCATCACATCCTGAGCGATACTAATAGGTTCCCCAGGCCCCCTCTCAGCCTTGGACTTGGCAGCTAGACCCGCTGCTGGGCTAAGGGTCCAGCAAGATGGGGGGTCAGGGTGGAGATGGAGGGGAAGCTGGGGAGAAAGCAGCTTTGAACCCCTCTGGTGACAGCTGCCTTTGACAAATACCTTAGTTCCATTAAGGGGTTCCTAGTGGCACAAATGGTAAAGAATTTGCTTGCAGTGCAGGAGACCCAGGTTCCATCCCTGGGTTGGGAAGATCCCCTGGAGGAGGGCGTGGCTACCCACTCCAGTATTCTTGCCTGGAGAATCCCATGGACAGAGGAGCCTGGCAGGCTACAGTCCATGCAATTGCAAAGAGTCGGACAGGACTGAGTGACTAACACACTTGGTTCCATTAAACAGGTAGAGGTAAGGTAAACAACAATTGGAAAATGCCAGACTGCACTGAAAAACTCCTGACGTGCTTAATGTAACTAAACCACCCTTCCTCTTCTGCAGATGTTTCCCACTTCCTAGAATTAAAA